>NC_060120.1:154216019-154537519 GCF_021461395.2 Schistocerca americana | reverse complement strand
GTAGTAAACTTGGGCTCTAAAATGAATACCATAACAACTTTCAGCACTTCTTCATCCTCGATACTTTTCTTCTGCGATACTTTTCATCTTCGAATCTCTTCTACTGCAAGCTCTTTGCTTTCCACATTTTGGGAGGAGGTAATATGGGCCAAAACAATAAAAAGGCCTATTAATCATGGGATCTTCTTACCTGAAGAACTATGAGCACTTGTCCATTAGAAGAGATATGTTCCACAGTAGCAAACATGAATAAGTGCTCACAACTCTTAGGGTTTGCATTTAAGAAACTATGTTTCATAAGTTTTGATTCGAATGATGGTTCTTATCATATCCTCGATTACCGACCATTCTTCCTGGTACACACATTATATGAAT
The DNA here is from genome assembly GCF_021461395.2 of Schistocerca americana. Taxonomy (NCBI): domain Eukaryota; kingdom Metazoa; phylum Arthropoda; class Insecta; order Orthoptera; family Acrididae; genus Schistocerca; species Schistocerca americana. Next base: position 154,537,144 of record NC_060120.1, on the reverse strand, counting down.
CAATTTTTTCATATTTTTAAAACATGTTAAGCACTGCTCTATAGATATTATAGCGGTACTTGAAGCGATTTGTGATGTGCCGATGGAACGAACAGTTGTATTTTGAATTACCCATTTGTAACATACTGTGGTTTCGTCAGATTTCCAAAGACATAAACATAGGAGATAAACACATGACGTTAACAATACAGTAGTATATGTATTATAAAGGAAACAAGGGAAAAAAGTTCATTAATGAAACTGTAACATAATGAACTAATTCAGAGTGTATCTTTTTCAGTCGCGTGTCCTTGCGAAAAGCTTTTAAAATTAAAACAACATTTCCACTGTCAGAAGTGGATTCTGACCACAATTTACTGGTAATGAGCTGTGGATTGTAGCTGAATAAATTCCAAACGGTTAGGAAATGATGAGATGGGACCCGGATAAGTTGAAAGAACCAGAAGTTATTGAAAGTTGAAGAGGGAGCATTAGGCATCGATTAACTAGTACAAGGGAAAAGAATACAGTAGAAGACGAACGGGTAACTCTGAGAGATTAAATAGTGACAGCAGCAGACGATCACACAGATAAAAGAGACAAGGTCTACTAGTACTCGTTGCATAACACAATAAGATATTGAATTTAAGGAAGGGAAAAAACGCAGCAAACGAAGCAAGTGAAAGGAAATACAAACGACTGAAAAACAAGATTGACAGTAAGTACAAAATGAATAAGCAGGAGTGGCTAATGTTACGATTTAAGAGCATAGGTGAAATAGATAGAGCCTACAGACAAATTAAAGAGGCTTTTGGAGGGTAAAAACAGCAGCTACATGAATATCAAGAGCTAAGACAGAAAACCAGTCCTAAACAAGGAAGGAAAAGCTGAAAGGTGGGAGGACCTTATAGAGCATCTATACAATGACGTTGGGCCAGCAACAGTACCCACAAGAGTTTAGCCAACAACGCCCTTCTTCTGCATCAGTGTGGAAATATTGCCCTATGACTATGGCCCATCCATGGCAACCATAAGAACTGTAACAAATACTACCACTCATCCAGCACGAACGTGGGAAAACTCCCCTTCATAAGAGGACGCGATAATCGTCTCTGACAGTGTTCTAGCAGAAGTGGACACCGGAATATCCTGAGGAAGATCCCAGCAGAGGGGACGAAACGTCGATCATTTTAGAGGAAATATGACTCGGCCTAATAACTTCAGTGGTGAATTAGTTGCCGGTCAGCCGCTAAGACAGAGTCAGCTTGGACCTCGTGAGCTGTGGAACGACAGTCTGTGGTGCCAACGGCCGAGCTGTTGTGGACGTTAGCTGGAGAGCGGTCCGTGTCTTTTCCCCGTGGCCACAGGTGACGGCAACCACAGCCACATACAGAGAAGAGTGGTTTTGTATTACTGTAAATATCGAGTACGTTAATGACCATGCCTTGTGAGACACGCAGCTGCCTTGCTACGCTACGTGTACTTCGCTGAGACTCTTGGTATATGACCTCCAGAATAGCTTCCTCAGTAGCTGGAGTACGATGTGTCCGTGGACGACCACTGTCACACGATAGTGGAAGGAGAGAACCTGACTCCCAAAGGTGCAGGCCCAGAAGACGAAACACATTTTTATCTCGATGGCGTCGACGAGGATATCTAGCAGCATATTTACGAGCGGCAACACGAGCCTGGTTATCAGAAGCAGCTAGGACCAGAAGCATATCCATATATTCATCGTTTGTGTATGCCATACGCCTGCCACACTGGTTTAGAGGTTTACAATGAGAAAATTCGTGGGCGCGTCACTCCGTTCACATCTAGTACCCCTGTGACAGATATTTCTCTGCATGTTTCGTCCCAACACCGCTAATTGGCCGCGCGGGATTAGCCGGTCTTAGGTGCTGCAGTCATGGACTGTGCGGTTGGTCCCGGCGGAGGTTCGAGACCTCCCTCGAGCATGGGTGTGTGTGTTTGGCCTTACGATAATTTGGGTTAAGTAGTGTTTAAGCTTAGGGGCTGATGAGCAGTTAAGTCCCATAAGATTTCACGCACACACACACACACACACGCACACACATACACACACACACACACACACACACACACACATACACACACACCGCTGATTGTGAAATGTTCGGTTTCGAATTACACACTCCCTAACGATAAGAGAAGTAGTGTTTACACAATCCCATCAGTAGAATAACAATAATAATAATAATAGTAATGCATCGAGATACGTACTAAACAGTACTCAGTTATCTGACTCAATGTTGAAAGGCATATTTAGTGGTACCATGGTACCACATAAATAGTAACCGAGTTTGGGGATTATTCACAAAGTACGTTGCTAGTCCTACTGATAACGTAAGGCCTTAACGAAATTTAATGGGCCTGAACAAGGCAAGAATAATAGTTGGTACTAATCCACGGGATCACTGGAAGGTGGTTCAAAGAAAACAGATTTTGCATCTGGTAGATGAAGTGGTGCGAATAAATTCACACCCACAAAGTAAAAAGGGCTTCTTTCAAAGCTGACCAATCCTCCATCTCTACGATTGCAATATTACGTGCAAATATATTTTAGAAGACCGGCTGCAATCCCTGTTGGCGACTAAGATGCCAGATGCCGTACCACCTTGACTACATTTACCAAATATAAAGCATATACCTCAACTCTGGATTGAACCTTCGACCTCCTGCATGCAAACCCAAAACTCTATTTACTGCATGTGCACGAACAGTACAGCACAACTCATACGTACTGACAGAGGTAATTACTATGCATGTGGTTACAGTGTTGCTAGATTGCCACTCTTTAATGTCCTTTTCTGCCGGATTTACTCGCCGGAGGCAATTTTGTGACACACATTTTTTTATCGCTGCCATGTGGGGAGTCGTGCTGCGAAGCCCAAGTGCGCAAATTTTGCTTCACCCTGCAAATCACCCCATTTCCTTGTTTGCTATCGTTTTTACATAATAATTTTAGTTTTATTTGTGATTTTAATGCTCAGAAGGAGTGAGTTCAGTTTTCTTAAACAGCACATTTTCCATGTTTGATATTTAACGTTTTCTTTTCACAAAAATATTGTCTGGGTGCTTATGTCTATTTATGCCCCTTTACTTCGTCATTGAAAGGTTAAAAATGGAAAGTCGACCATACTCTTTTACCAGGTTGCAGCTATGAAATTTCTATTAACATACTCTTAGGTTAAGAATTGTGTGAAGTTCAATGAAATGCTTGGAGTGTGTACTTATCTTGCTGGTTTGTACGACTTTTCTCCACAAATTCTGTGTTATTTGGGTTGCGTAATATTAATTGTACCACTGCAGAAATCCCAGGAGTCAACGTGAAAGGCCGATGATATTAAATAACTTGCATCAACACATAGTTTGCAGTTAGTGTTAACGTTTGTATTTTTCTAGAACATTCGTAAAATAAACAGCTCTAGGAAACTGACTTTGCAGATCAGTACTCGAACTATCTGAAGGCAACTGCCATTCTACTGCTTATATAGTTTCTTAACAATACAATTGTTCAGTTAAGTCACATTAATTGAGTTACAAACACAATCGGTTGTTTCATACGTAAATACTGTCACAATTTTCAATAAATAATTATAAAAAATGTTATTTCTAAAATTCTTTTTTTTAGTATAAAAATTCTGCTTGAAAAATGTGAATAGCAATAATGGATACAAAATGATTAATATCTCGTTAATGACAAGAGGAAATTTGATACCAACATATTTTGAAGTACTTTATATAAGGCGGAAACAGGTTTTGTGGTTCAATTTGTTTGTGAAATAATCGAATTGTTACATTTGATTTCCTGTTTAGTGACTAAACTGGTTGTAACACTTTCTTTGTGAATATCTGTCAGTTGTATTTAAATTGCCTGTAGCTGACTCACTAATTAATGATTTCCGTTAATTGTATTTGAATGAGCTGTTGCTGACTAAATGGGTATATTACATTTTGTATATCTGGAGTGCAATGTCACTTGATACAATACAGAGCACGAAAAGTTGTATTTTAGCATTTGCTGTACTGAGGAATGTGTATTTATAATACGTAAAAGAGTGGTATGGAATACTTTATACAAGGATCTCCGTAGTATGTGCTATGACGAACGTTTCTCAAGTTCGAAGAGAATAGGTCCATTTATTCATTCTCTTGTTGTAATCGCTCACAAAAATACGACGCGTAGCAAAGTTGAAATGTGAAGTTCTTCACTCGGGAATAGCTTTATTGCGCAGAGGCGGAGTTGGATAGACTGGGAGATCCTGTGAGCTGTTTTAGGCGCTGCAGAGGCTACGCCGCTGCAGAGGCCAACGGCAGATGCACCTGGCCTCATGAATAACGGATGTAGTTAATCAAGCGTCCCGCGTTATTACTTAAATCTTACACGAAGTGTACTCCTACCATCCCATAGCAGGCTACGTGTAGGCTCCCGTCGTGCACAACTTCCGCAACAAAGACATATATTATTCAGAAATTTTTTGTATTATTCCCCTTTCGGATATATAAACTCATTTTTATTTGCCCAGCACAATTGAATGGGAGGTCATAAATAATATTTAGGTATAAACGAGTATTTATGTTCCACAAATCAAGGTGTGTAGGCTGCACATGGACACCTATACGTTATTTCAGAATACAAATTTTCTTCACAACCAGTAAAAATAAGAGAATTTATTTAAGGAGCATAACTTATTTGATGCTACATTTGTTTGTTCAAAAGAAAACGAGAGTATTCTTAAATCGTTCCGAGAAAGTTGTCCTGTTTTAGATTCATTCCTGATGTTACAGCTCTATGTCCTTGTAATAATCGGTGTACGTCTTAAATTATCTACTTGTTTTGTTTGGGGTAAGACTATATCAAAATATTATAATTCTTACAGTTTATCTTAAATTACAAACTAGTATCAAGACCACGATTTTAGTCTGTTGATGCCTTCGTCATCACCAGGAACTCAGTCGACTTGCCAGGAAAGGTTCTGAGATGATGTTCTCGAACTACATGGTGTACAGTCTGCCTTTCAGCGCCATAGTCTCCACTTGAAGAGGATATTATATTCTTTTACCTATGCAGAGAATTGGCGCATCTTGCAGTGTTGGTTCTTATTCTGTTAAGAACCGACCAGATCTTCGGAAGCAATTCAAAGCCAGGTGGATTGGTCGATATGCAAGGTACGTTTGAGTGTTCAGTCGTTGCATCAGTCTGCCACGTGTGTCTCCAGTACCTATTAACATCAGAGCTGTTGCCAATTACCATCCTTGCTATTTCCAGTGTTGGTGACGAGACCGAAGCCTTCCTTAGCTGTTGGTTGGATTTTATACGGTACTGCGAAAACTAAGTTATACTCGTATAAATACTGTGATCTCTCAGGTTTTCCTATCACAACTGATAACTTGTGCTAATTCTTGATGTGCATCCGATTTGTTTGTCCCAGTTTTATGCACAATATTTCGAGGACCGATCCAGTCTTCTTTAGATGCTGCGAGTTCTGCAGTAATGGGTATCCGCAGCCTGGACCCCGTGCGCATTTTCAGTACATCTAACTGCAGAACTCACAGTACCTAAGGAAGACTAGATTCATCATCATCATCATCATCATCATCATCATCATCAGCCAATTCAATCATTAGATGATGTGGCCTCTTCGAGTCGTGGATTCAGGTAGGCTTTCAGAAGTCTTCTCCAAGTGGGACGGCCTTGGGCAGTTCTCTGCTTGATGTTCCCAGCGATCTTCTTGATGTCTTTGTCCCGTCTGGTGGTCTTCCTCTAGTCCTCCGGTGCTCTCTCGGACTCCACTCCAGTACTAGCTTCGTCCATCTGTTGTCTTTTCTTCTTGCGACGTGTCCAGCCCACTGCCATTTCAAGGAACCTACTCTCTCTAAGATGTCATTAACCTTTGTCACAGACCGGATGTCATCTACCCTTTTCTTGTCCTATCTTGTATAGCCCAGCATTGATCTCTCCATGGCTCTCTGTGCTGTCCTCAGTTTCCCTTTTGTAAATGAGTTCAGTGTCCATGTCTCGCAGCCGTACGTCATCACAGGAAGAATGCATTGATCAAATACTGCTTTCTTCAGCTTTACTGGCATTTTTGATCTGAATACTTTTGAATTCTTCCCAAATGCTTGCCAGCCAAGCTTGATGCGTCGATAGATTTCTGACCTTATGCCTCCCTTCGTATTTATAATCTGGCCAAGGTAGACATATTCACTGACCTTGACCATGACTTTCACATCTCCAGCTGGGACCCATTTGTTGAATATTACTTTTGTTTTGTAAAGGTTCATGTTCAAGCCAACCAGCTGACATTCCGATGCAAGATCTGTAACTAAGTTTTGGAGCTCTGCGAAGTCTTTGTCCAGTAAGGCAATATCATCAGCAAATCTCAAGTTGGTAAGCCTTCTTCCATTAATTCTAATTCCCTTACGTTCCCTGCTCAGCTTTGACATAGCCATTTCCAATACAGCAGAGAACAGTTTTGGGGAGATGGGATCGCCTTGCTTGACACCCCTCATCATGCGGAATTCTTGAATTGATTCGCCGATGTTAACATAGGCTGAAGAATTCACGTAGATTTTCCTGAGCACTTCAATGTATGCTGCTCCCACTCCTTGCTCACTCAAAGCTTGGAGGACAGCTACATGGCTAACAGAGTCAAATGCCTTTTCAAAGTCAACAAAGGCAATGCAGAGAGGCAGTTGGTATTCATTCGCTCTGCTTCTCACTTCACTAACGGTCAGAATGTGGTCAATAGTGCTAAAATTACTTCGGAAACCTGCTTGTTCTATAGGTTGGGCTGAGTCTAGGGTGGAACTAATTCGGTTTAACAAGATCTTTGTGAAAATTTTGTACAAAATTGAGAGCAAGCTGATAGGACGGTAGTTTTTAATATTGTGAATACTTCCTTTCTTGTGCATCAAAATAATCTTAGCCTTGTTCCACGATAATGGGATTGAAGCATAGTGCAGGCAGGAAGTAAATACTTTTGCCAAGTGATTTATTGTTACCTCTCCTGCCAGTTTGAGGATGTCAACGCAGAGCTCATCATCACCCGGCACTCTTCTCTTCTTCATGCTATCTAGAGCACACTTGGCTTGCGATGGGAGTATATCTGGAACACTAGGTACATCATTTCATTTAGATACACTCAAATTTCCCCCTGGATTGTTATACAAATTGCTATAAAAGTCTCTGATGAACTTCAAAACCGCCTCCTTTTCAGTGATTCGACTGTCGTTTCCATCGAGTGCGATAATTTGCTTTTTACCGATTGTGAGTTTACGTTTGGCTGACTTTAAACTTGTCTTGTTCTCCAAGCTTGCTCGTAAGGTGTCTTCACTGAATTTCTGTACGTCAGCTTTCATTTCTCTTCGCACTGCCTTACATAGTTCGGAATACGCAACCATGTCACGATCGGTTTGGATTTTCATTTCTCTCCTCTATTGTTAAATGGTTTCAGTTTTGGCACCGAATATCTTTGGTTGTTTATTTTTTTGGCATAGGTCACCGACTTCTTGTGCACTTGAAACAATCATTTCCGCCAAATCACCATCTTTAGTTACGTGGAACTTGCTTTGGAGGACTTCTTGGAATTTCGAGGAATGTTCTTCCAGCTTTTTGAGGTTGATTACCCTTCTCTTGCCTTTCATAAGTTTATTCATTTCATTTCTTACATTGAGTTCGACCCTTGCTCTCACAAGACGGTGATCACTGCCAGTGTTGAACTGATTTAGCACTGATACGTCTTTTACAATATGCGGAATATTTGACAGAATAATGTCTATCTTATTTTTGACACTGAAATTTGGGCTCCTCCAAATCCATTTTCGGTCAGGGTGCTTCTTAAAGAACGTATTCATGATGGACATACTCAGCGAACTGGACTAATTTCTCACGTCTATCGTTTCAGTCGTCAATCCCATCGTTGCCCACCACTGTGTCGCCTTGTTTCTTGGTGCCAACTTTTGCATTGAAATCGCCAATGACCATCTGGAAGTGACAATCGCTACCGTTTTTACAGGTGCTATCCAGACTTTCATAAGAGGATTCAATTTCTTGGTCAGGGTGACTTGAGGTGGGAGTGTACACCTGAACAATCTGTATTTTATACCTATTCGACACCTTCAGGACCATTCGAGCTGTCCTGATGGAAGTTCCTTCTAAGACAGATACTCTATCAGCTATATTCTTGTTGATTAAGAACCCAACTCCATTGAGTTTTCCTTCTGGGTCGCCACAAAAGTAAAACAAGTTGCCAGAGTGCAAACGGAGACAGTCTTCCCCTTTTCGGCGTACTTCGCTTAAACGAACAATACTCCAGTTGATTTTTGTAAGCTCTTTCTCGATCTCTTCTAGTCTGTCGTTGCCTATTAGAGAGCGATATATGTACAGATTTGAAGAGTCTGTATCTTCTTCTCAGCACCACTTGGTGTTTGGGACATCAAAGTTGGTCCCACCCGGCGATCCGACTGTGGGGCTATTACTCCGGAAAATTTAACATTAATGTCACACAACTCGAAGGTGAGAAGCATAATCGCCACGCTTGCTTCAGAACGGATGGGCGATATAATGTCCAGGCAGCCCCTGGCATGGGGTACAGACGCCTTTGGTTGGCCGCTCCACTAGAGTACAGAAGCCACCACGCCAAGAAGACTAGATTAGTCCTCAAAATATTGTGTAGAGATTTGCAAGCAAGAACTAGGATTTACACCAGGATGTACAACATTAGTATCTATACTTATTACTAAATCAAAGTCCCCCTCCCCAACACTTTGCGATCTTTTCTCTGTGGTTGCGAAGGCTAATCTCAAAAAGTACTGTAGGAATTTTGATACAGGACTCACTTACTCCAACGAGTACAATATTTCGGCGATCAGACATGTCGCCAACGTAAGGTGCGATTAAGAACTGGGCTCCAGGGGCCGAGCAGCCTTCCCCGTCCCCATCCCGCCGAGCCGCTCCCCTGGTGGTCCGCACCCGAAGGCGATGTCAGCTTTGAAGGAGGCGACTGCGTCGGCGACTCTGGAGGCGTCTGACCGACCTGGCCGCCAGATGTCTTATTAATTAGACCCAGTGCCGATTCCAGTGTCTTGGTGCCGCAGTACAGGTTGACTAGATTGTCCCTGGTGAGAAGTGGGATGACTTCTCTAACGAACTTTATCATGATTTAAGCACAAACTTTGAAGCTGTTGTACAGTGTCGTTAGAGAAGCGATTGATTTTTGCACGAGGGACAGTATTAGCCAACCGGAACCGCGGATATAATGTCAGCAACGCTTAAGAGCCGACAGTCTATCTAAGATGACACTAAACAATGACACAATGATATGGTGACAAGGACGCACACAACAGCTACAACGGTGTTACCACGGACGCCGTCGCAGTCGCCTCGGCGGCCACCGAAGCGCTCCCTTGGGCACGGACCGCGAGCGCAGCTGACGATGCCATTGTATTTGATCGCCGAAACTAAATGAGATGAAAAAAGTCATGGCATAGCTCATAATATCGTGTCGAACCTGTTCTTGCCCTGCGTCGAGCAGAATCGAGTGACACTGACTGCACAAAAAAATGGTTCAAATGGCTCTAAGCAATATCGGATTTATCATCTATGGTTATCAGTCCCCTAGAACCTAGAACTACCTAAACCTAACTAACTTAAGGACATCAGACACATCCATGCCCGAGGCAGGATTCGAACCTGCGACCGTAGCAGCAGCGCTGCAGAAATATTGAGCCATGCGGCCCCCGTAGCCGTCCATGATTGCGAAAGTGTTGCCTGTGGAGGATTTTGTGCGTGAACTGTCCTCTCGATTATACCCTATAAATGATCGACGGTATGGATGTAGGACGATCAGGGTGGCGAAATCTTTCTCTCGAATTGCCCATAAATTACTTCATACCGATATCGAAGAATCATGGTGTCGTGATATGGCGCATTATCAACCAAAAAATCTCTATCATTGTTTGGGAACATGAAGTCCATGGATGGCTGCATATGGTCTGCAAATAGCCGAGCATAACCACTTCCAGTCAGTGGTCGGTTGACTTGGACCTGAGGACCCAGTCCATTCTACGTAAACACAGCCCACTACATTATGGAGGCACCACCAGCTTGCGCACTGCCTTGATGACAACTTGAATTAATGGCTTCTCGGGGTCTTCACCACACTCGAACCCCACCAAGGTGAAATCGTCACTCATCAGGCCACACTTTTCTAGTCCCTTAGGTCCAACCGATATGGTCACGAGACCACGAAGGTGGTGCCGTTACCAATCACCCGCCCCTGTCATCTGCTGCTTTTGCCCATTAGCCCCATATTTGGCCTCACAGTTCTTACGAATACGTTCGTCGCACGTCCCACATTGATTCTGCACTGCATTATCAGTGATGAGAGGTAATGCCTAAAATTTGATATCCTCGGCACACTCTTGACACTCTGTATCGGATACTGAATTCCGTAACCATTTCCGACAAGTTAAAAGTCTGTTAATCCTAGTCGTGCTGCTTCAGTCATGTCGGACACATTTTCACGTGAATCAACTGAGTACTAATGACACCTTGTGTACGCAATCCTAGAGTCATCTGTGAATGTGCGTATATCAATCCCATTACTTCTATCACCAGATTATGTTGTCCCCGTCGGACGCTATGAAGCAGCAGCACATCTCTGGACTGCTCAGTCAGCAAATACGCGGTGTGAAACTGAAGCATAGCGGTAGGTAGAGATATGCATCATGGTGGTTGGTGTACATAATGTACCACCGCTACGCCAGGTAAGTCGTCCGGCCGTAGATATTTATTTCTATTAATGCGAATCCGAATCAGGTTCAGAGTAAATACCTTATTACATAGGATCACTTGGCCGCTGTAGCAAGTAACATCAAAATTCAAACAGTTTACAAGGCTTGTTACTCAGGTCGCTTTACTGGACTGAAGCTCTACCAAATTCAGGTATAACATTCATGTTATGCAATACAGATAATAGAAACTACATCATTTCATTCTACTAATAAAAATATCAATGGATTGTTAACAATATGACTACGTATGATATTAAGATAAATAATTACAACAAGCATGCGACATCTCTGACAACACTTATATTGAAAACAGAATATTATTTTGGAGTTCGGGTCAGTTGTGTACTCTCTCCAACTGCATAACTTCTAAAGATTTAATCCCACGAATTATCTATTTCGAAAGCAATGTATCTGCAGGGTCTCATATTATACCATACGTTGGGTGGAAAATGAATATCTTCTCTTCTAATTCCAAGTTTAGGTGCAGCAAAAAATTTAATTACTATCCCTTTGGAAATTTACTTGCTTACATTGTATTGCATTAATTTTATTATCTGCAAACAAAGCAAGCTTAACGCCTTGTAACGACACTCTGGCAAGATCTTTAAGGACAGAAAGGAAAGTAAAGGCTTTAATATGAAACCGTGTGGGACTAATATTTTAATACAGGATTGTTTCCTATTGACTTTCTTTATTTGCTATTAGTTATGACAACCTAATTGAAAAAGCATGTATACCAACTTACTTGAAAAGTGTATTCTGATTTACTTGCAAAGATGCTTTTGACAGACCACAGTGCCTACCGGTAGCCTGTGATTTTGCATGTAATGAATCAAGTACACGTACACTGAATATGTAGACAGCCTTCTCAGTATTAGTATCTTTAAATATCCAAACACACTTCAAGAGTAATGTCATAGAGTACGAAGTTAAATGACTTACAGCCCGCTTGGATATCGCCCGGAAATTGTTGTGAGCGCTCACAGAACTGAAGTTTTCCGCTAACATAAAGTTATTTCTTTATATTCTTTCTGACATAACAGTGTAACTTCAGCATATTTCGGATGATCGAGTATTTTTCCATCGACAACTGATTTGTTACGCAAAAACATATAATGTTGTTAAAAGCAGATGAACACGGTGTAATCAACTTTGTTAATTTTTTATCATAACCATTTGCTTATTTAAATTTCAAAGGTTTCATACAAGCATTTATTTCAAATTCTGTATCAAGGGTCATATTTTTGATATTCAGTTATTTGTCAAAGATGATATTATGTATTCTGGGTCATCTTTTATACAGCTTCAGAATCCTATCAGTGCTGACTGAATAGCTTCGTTGCAGTTTACAGATCGGTTACCTAAACGACTTCATTATCATCTCCTAAAGCTATCTGCTCTTCCTTATTTATACTATTTCCCAATCATAGATATTATCTTTCTATTGATGCGTTGCGTAGGGATTTTTATTTCATAACACATTTGTTTTCTCCAGAATTTTATGTAATGAGTTACACCATCAAAATCAGAGCTGCCCATGACTGACAATGATTGCAAGACCGACATAAAGTATCCCCTTGGCGTAATTAATGTAAAATATTCAGTCACGTTTCGATGACCATATCTATCAAATAGGAGTGTTTGTGGTTTACGGACAATTATTTTCTGGAGAGTGGAAGCGTGAGTTAAAGTAAGCGCTGCGGTAATGGCAGTCGTATTCCCGACAGGTCATCGCAGAGTTACAGCTACGCCCGACATATTACTGAATCGTCAAACAGCAGCTAGTGGCCCAATAAATCAACAAGCTTTGTTGCAAAGCGATTGCATGTGACACGCTAAAGTACGAATTTATTCGCAGTGGACTGACAGCGATATGCGGGGCTGATGGATGACCACGCAACTTTTCAACTTCGACTGCATACGGGAAAAAGTGCTGTGTTGCTGTAGCAGTAGCTGTGAGTTAACGTTTTTACTTTTACGCTTCACAACATAGATATTGGATAAAGCTTAAGAATAATTAACACTCAGTTTATACAGGAAATGGACAAAAATACGTAAACACAAAAACACAGTACAGTGCCTAATACGGTTTGGAAAACAACTGGCATTGAAAATTGTTTCCAGTCGTCTCGGAATGGATAAATACAGGTCCGGTATGGTTCTCAAGGGAATCTTATTCCATTTTTAGTGCGAAATAGTGGCAAGTTCAGGTAAAGAGGATGGAGGTCTGTAGCATTCATGCACACTTCTATGCAGGAAGTAGACCACGAAGGCTCAATAGTACTGAGAATGATCACTTTGGTGGCCAGCGGGGATGCGACCCTTCTCACTCAAAACAAGTCCTGGGCGATGTGGGCGGTGTGAACAGGTGCCCCGTCGTCTTGGGACACAGCTTGATTACTGGGCAGCAAGCATTTTACCATCGGAGTATACTGATCTGCAGTAATAGTTACATAACTCCTAGCAGTATTGCGACCTTGGAGAGAAAGAGTAACCGTGGGGGCCATGAAGCATCACTATATGGCTGCCAAAATCGTCACCGACGCCAGCCATGTTTTCCTCTATGGACATAAACTCGAACAGAAGTTGCAAGCAGCGTGAAAAAAGGATCACCTGCCCAAATAACTTTCTTCCAATGTTCCATAGTCCATATTTTATGGATTCTTCACCATGTTTTCGTGTACGGGCATTTGCGCCATTGATGAGTGGTTTCGAAATTCCAAATTGCCCTGCAGTTCCAAGCTTCTGGACCCCCTGTATTGTTTTGATGCTGGCATGATTCGCGACTGCTCCATTCAGTTCAGTGAATTTTGCACCTGTCGAAAGCCTCCTAAGTGATAGTCCGTCAAGATCACTCAACACACGAGTCAGACCACATTGTGACTTAGCGGATCATGCTTTTCCACTTTTCTTGAGCGCAGTATGTAAATCTTTGATGCCAGGACTCTTCAAACTCTATGCATTTCGACTATGGCACCTTGGTTATGGAAGCACTAGGCATAAGAGCACCGACAACTTTGCCACATTCGAATTCACTTAGCTCCGACACAACGCAATCACAACTACGACGAACGCTGTTCTGACCACGACTGATATGTGCCATGTATTAAGTACACTGAACAGTGGCCGTTCGTGTTCAAGATAACAATGCAACCAGCAAGCCTGGTTAGCATCTCCATTTGTGTTCAAGCATGCACTTCTCGATGTGTGTTCCATATTTTGGTGAAATTCTGTACGTCTGTCCAACATAGGTATTACCCTAAAAAATTACAGATGTGTACTACATGGGCTTAAAAACGTCTGTAACAAGTCAAATATGGAAAAATACAACTGTAACAGAAATACAATTTTAAACCAGTCTGATATTCTTCGAACATAGACGTCTAGTGTCAATTGTACGACTACGGCTCATTGGGAACAAAAGAAGAAGGAATCGAACAATAGCGACTGGGACTCGCGCTCTGAGGGGACCTACTAACTTAATTATGTGTATAGATATGTCGTCTATTGATGAATGAGTTTGTATCAAAATTTTTAACATAAATGGCCGTATTTTGATATTTCATGGGCTTAAATGCTAAAAACCTCTATACCACCGAGGGTCCAAGGGTTTTAGAAATTTACATAAATTTTAACATGATACACTTACATGTTCGTGTGAAAAAGGATTTCTCACACACGGATAACAAAATTGTTTGTAGCGACTGAGGTATAATATCCTAAAAAACCAATAGTATGCTACGTAAATAATCACAGTATGTTACAAACACAAAATGGTAGTATTACCATATATCCTACTTCACTGTTTTCCATAAAAAATGATGACGATGAATCTCTGCCATTTTTGAAATGTCAGTTTTATATAGCAGCATCAAATTAGTGTGGAGTGCTGTACCTGGAAGCTAATGTACCTAAGAACACATAATGTATCCTTCTGTTTCAATCTAGAGACATGAAGGAATGCGCAGCAGAGAGCCCCATAAGTAGTTTCGCCATTTCCTACTGTTTTGTTGTTGTTAGCCTTGAAATCTTCTTCTACACACTGAAGTGCTGCGTTACATGCTAGGTCGATTTGCAAGACGTTCATTTATCAATTATAGAATTTTATGGTGAGACGGTAGTGCACCATACTGTACCTTCAAACAGGAGAAGGTTTTCTTCCATGAAACATGCGATATTTGCAAACATTGCCTAGTGCTCAAATGTAAACGTTCGTCCGTTTCCAGTAGCTTCTATTTCAAAACGTATTTAATTGCTAACAGAATTTTTATAATACTTCTACTTAATTTGTTATCACTTAGCGATTGTTGGTGTTTAGTAGAGTAACAATGCAATAGACTTTTTTACAGAAAATGAAGCAGGCGAAAGAGAGTACAAACGTTTGTAAATGAAATTGACAGGAAGTGCAAAATGGCTAAGCAGGAATGGCTAGAGGACAAATGTAAAGATTTATAAACATGTATCAGCAGTGGAAAGATCGATGCCACCTACGGGAAAATTAAAGAAACCTTTCGAGGAAATCGAATCACCTGTATGAATTTGAAGAGCTCAGATAAAAAGCCAGTCTTAAGCAAAGAAGGGAAAGCAGAAAGGTGGATGTAGTATACAGAGGGTCTATACAAGAGGGATGTAGTTGAGGGCAATGTTATGGAAATGGAAGAGGACGTAGGTGAAGACGAGATGGGAGCTATGACATTGCGTGAAGACTTTGAGACGGCACTGAAAGACTTAAATCAGAACGGGACTCCGGGAGTAGACAATATTCCTTAGAACTGTTGATAGCCTTGGAAGAGCCAGCCATGACACAAGTCTTCCATCTGGCAAGCAAGATGTATGATACAAGCGAGAAATACCTTCAAATTTCAAGAAAAATACAATAATTCCATTTCTAAAGAAAGCAGGTGCTGACAGGCGTGGAAATTATCGATTCATTAGTTTAATAAGTCACGGTTGCACGATAATAACACGAATTCCTTGCAGAAGAATGGAAAAACTGGTAGAAGCCGATCCTGGGGAGGATGTGTTTTGATTCCAGACAAATGAAGGAACACGAGAGGAAATATTGATGTTATGAGTTCTCGTAGAAGATAGGTTATGGAGAGACAAACCTACTTTTATAGCATTTGTAGACTTAAAGAAAGCTTTTGACAATGTTGAGTGGAGCACTGTCTTTCAAATTCCAAAGATGATAAGGGTAAAATACAGGAAGCAAAAGGCTATTTACAATCTTTACAGAAACCTGATGGCAGTTATAACAGTCAAGAGGCATCCAAGGGAAGCAGTGGTTGAGAAGGGAATGAGGCAGGTTGGTAGGCTACCCCCGATGTTACTCTGTCTTTATATTGAGCAAGCAGTAAAAGAAAGAAAAGAAAAATTTGGAGTAATAATTAAAGTCCAAGGAGAAGAATTGAAATTTTTGAGGTTTGCCCATGACATTGTCACTCTCTCAGAGACAGCAAAGGACTTACAAGAGCAGTTAAAAGGGATGGACAGTGTCTTGAAAGGGGTACATAAGAGGAATATCAACAAAAACCAAACAAGGATAATGCAACGTAGCAGAAATGAATCAGGAGTGCTGAGGGAATTAGATTAACATACGAGACTCTTTAGGTAGTTGATGAGTTTTGCTATATGAGTAGTAAAATAACTGATGACATCCGAAACAGAGAGGATATAAAATGTAGATTCACAATGCAATGAAAAGATTTCCGAGGAAGAGAAGTTCGTTAACATCGAGTATAGATTTAAGTGCCTTTGAGTCTTTTGTGGAAGTATTTGTATGGTCTGTGGCTATGTATGGAAGTGAAACATGGACAGTAAACATTTTAGACAAGAAGAGAACAGAAAATTATGACATGTGGTGTTACAGAATTATGCTAAAGATTAGATGGGTACATCACGTAACTAAGGGGAGAAAAGAAATTTGTGTCTCAATCTGACCAGAAGAAGGGATCGGTTTGCAGGATACATACTGAGACCTCAAGGGATCACAAATTTATTACTGGTGGGAAGCGTGGTGGCGATGGTGGTGGTGGTGGTGAGGGGGGGGGGGGTACAAATCTTAGAGGAAGGCCAAGAGACGAATACTGTAAGCAGATTCAGAAGGATGTAGGTTGCAGCAGATACTCGGAGATGAAGAGGCTTGCACTGTATAGCGTAGTATTTGGAGCTTCCATCCAACCTTTCTTCGAACTGAGGACCGCAAGAACAACAGAATTTCTTAAAAATAAAGATGTGGCACTTATAAATTTGAATGCAAGTATATGACCGTGTCATACCCTGAAGCATTTTTTAACAAGTGGAAGAACCTGGTTCTCCATAGCAATTAAAGTAGTTTCATGAAAAAATTGCAACATACAAAATGTGAATGTCATCATTTAAAAATAGAAGAAGAAAATATGTGAACCCACTATTACAGAAATGGTTAGTGGCGAATGTCTTAAAGATTCCGAGGTACAACATTCTACCTCTCTATTCGTTAGCTACGTCCAGGTTTATCAGAAATTTCCGTTGTCAAGTGCTACGCGGCATGCAGAGGCATGTCAAACACCTCTTCATGTGTCATTTTTGGGATTTCAGAATCGTTGTCTTTCGAATATTTAGTGTGATACCTACCCAAAAACATACAGAGCATTCGCATCTCAGGTATCAGAAAATAAGTATGTAAACACACAAACGGGGCATCTTTAGTAATCAGTGCTGTCGTTTATTTCCTTAAGACCTATGTTTCAATGTAATTTATGTGATACCGAAGTTCTGATGAAACCGATCCATGTTTATGAAAAATTCCGATGTACAATTTAATCATTGCTACAGGATCACTTATTCAATAAATCATGAAAAGGACAATCTACCGAATCAGTGTTTGCTGGACTTAGCAAAAGTCTCCGATCAGATGGCAGGCGATGATTTGGGAATGGTCTGGCTTGTAAACTCTCGAATATGGCTCTCCCAAAAATGGTTCAAATAGCTCTGAGCACTATGCGACTTAACTTCTGAGGTCATCAGTCGCCTAGAACTTAGAACTAATTAAACCTAACTAACCTAAGGACATCACACACGTCCATGCCCGAGGCAGGATTCGAACCTCCGACCGTAGTGGTCGCTCGGCTCCAGACTGTAGCTCCTAGAACTGCACGGCCACTCCGGCCCGCCTGGCTCTCCCAAGTACATCGTCAACTGGAGGCAGCTGCTATACTATAGATCACATGACATGTGATGAACAGGTACGCCAGAACATCCTAATTGATGGAGTAAATCTTAGAATGGGTAAATTCAAGTAGCTCTGACCGACGATGAAGCTATTAATGAGAATAGTGCATTGATAAGTATCGAAGGGCATCATCTAAAACAGCCAAACAGAAGATAATTGTAAGTCGAAACTTAGATAGATTGAAGGATCCTTGTTACACCCTGAAAATAGTTTTTGTGTAACATAGCGTAACTATTTAGTAAAGAAAACTTACTAACAGTGGTATTTAGATAGAGATGCATTTGTCGGTCGTCCCGAACTTGAGCTTGTCTTTGGCGATCAATCTTTCTGTGCTCCTGATTACGGAAAAGTGATGTGCTGCTACACGTCTGATTTCAAGTGTCCATCATAATATGTAGCAGTGACATTAGGCCAGAGCACAATCGACGTTACGATATGGCTACTACTTCATGTTATTGTTCGAGATTCGTCGTCCTGCATAAAAGCAGCTGTATAACGCCATGTGCTTATGTTGAAGAGATCAAGCGGGGGGATTTGTGGAGGTCGAAGAAAGAAGCAAAATCAAGTAAGTTTCGCTATGGTTACTAACAAATGAACGTGCACCATGAATTAAAAATTTGTTTTTTTTTCGACCAACGAAAGTTTAATGTGAATATTTAATATAATTATGTAGTGATTTTATGTTGGGGTCAGTTTTATTCTGTCTCGTTTCTTACACAATTAAAAGATACCTTCGTACATGTAGCTGGCATTGTAACGGAAGTGTAAAAATGTGAATACATACCATTAAATTACCACATCAATAATGTTCTCAGTTTATATGCCTAGGAGACGCAGATAATAATGAAACGCAAATTCTATATTGAATCAGAGATTAACCTCTGTTGAGCTGCATTGTACTTGTGTCTTGAAAAATTATGTGTCTAGCACCTGTGTTGCTTCTCCCCAGGGGAAGATTGTGCGACGTGTAACCCTCTCCGTTGCGGTCCATAAACCTTCCTGAATGACCCTAGTATGAAAAGGCTTTTACTTCGAGACGTCGTGTTCTCAAGTTTTTTCGCGTCTGTGCGGCTATTGCTCCAAAGTCGAGCTCCGTAATACGACCGCACATAATGTAGGTAGGAGCCGGGAATTCACTGTTTTTACAGTAAGGTACCTCCACCAGTTGAGGATAACGCACGTGTGGAATGCTTTCTTTACAACTAGTATCATTCGTTTTTCACTTCGTAAGCTTCATCGTATCGTGAAGTATCCGTAGCCCTGTACAAAAAGAACAACACAACAACTTCTTTTGACATTATTCCGCAACATTAGGTTCCGGTACGTTACATACTTTTAATACTAGTATTCATACGATGTGCTAGGCTTTGTTTTTGAGTAAGGACCGTCTTCAAATAAAAGTAAAACAAGTGGACTTCTCCTACTTAGTTTATCCTAACATGAATGCGTATACTTTATTTAATTTTCTGCATTATTCCCACGAACTCTAAGGCACTCACCCTATCGTGTAAGGAGCATTTGAGTACCTGCCTCGCAGAAATTTGCCGCCTGGCTAGCATGATTAGACAAGACACGTGAGCTCAGTTTCAATACTTTTCCTAGTGGGGTACGTCTAATGCTGGTCATTAAGAAGATCGATACATATTTAAGTACTTCAGTTCCATACAGTTTCCCACCTCATAGTATTCCTTCCCGATTTGTAATATGTAGTCGTTAGTTTGAGGTCTCCAGCTGACACCTCGCTACATGTTACTAATGCGGGGAAGTGACTAGCGAACTTACTCCTGTTTCCCGTGATCATCTAGGATCATTTTGGTGAGGAATTTTCCAGACTGGAACAGATTTGAGATCGGATGATAGGCAGTTTGAATAGATAGAAAGCGAAACTTTTACGCAGACTCCTGAAGTAGCTTCAAATCCGCTGTATAACAAATCCTTATCACTGACGTTCAATTTCAGTGGCATTTTGAACAACAGGCTGAGTACGAACATTATAAATTACCGGGAAGATAACGATCTACTGACACGTAAACAGCTTGGATTCAGAAAATGTCGTTCTTCCGTTACACAACTAGCTCATTATTCTCATGAACTAATAGTGCTTTCGACATGGGATCTCAAATTGATTCCATATTTCTAGATGTCTAGAGCGCTCTAGATAGTGATCCTTACAAGCGGCTCCTAATCAAATTGCGTGCCATGTCTCAGGCAAGCGACTGGATTCGTTATCTCCTGCCACGAAGGTCTTGATTCGTAGCAACTGACGGAAAGTTGCCGAGAAAAACAAAAATGGTATCAGTGCTTCTCAGCGAGGTGTGAATAGGCCCAAGACTGTCCTAGTCTACATAAAAGATTTAGGATTCAATGTGAGACGTTGATGATGCTGTCATTCACCGTCTAATAAAGTCATCTCAAGATAATAACCAATTACTAAATGTTTTAGACAAGATATCGGTGGGACACGGTAAATGGCAACTAACCCTAGATAGACGGCTACTATGACCGAGCGGTTCTAGGTGCTTCAGTCAGGAACCGTGCAGCCCTCTACGGTCGCAGGTTCGAATCCTGCCTCGGTCATTGATGTGTGTGATTTCCTTAGGTTAGTTAGGTTTAAGTAGTACTACGTCTAGGGGACTGACGACCTCGGATGTTGTCCCATAGTGTTCAGAGCCATTTGAACCATTTTGAACCCTAGCTAATGAAAAGTGCGAGGCTATCCGTGATTACTGAAACCAATCCGCTAAATTTCGGTTACACTATAAGTCACACAAACGCAAATGTCATCTATTCAACTAAATACTTAGGGATAACAATTACTAACAACTTTAGTTGGAAGGATCACACAGGTAATGTCGGGGGGAAGGCGAACCTAAGGCCGCGTTTTGTTGGGAAAACACTTGTGACAAGAAAATTCAGTAAACAGACTGCCTACACTACCCTTGTCCATCCTCTGCTAGAGTCCTGATGTGGAGAACGGATCCTTCAGTGGACAGGACTGACGGAGGACGTAAACAAATTTAAGGCAACGACAGTTCGTTTTGTTTTATCGCGAAGTAGGGGAGGCAGTGTCACTGACATGATAAGTGAGTTGGAGTGGCATACATTTGCTCGTTGGAAGCACACCGTGTGTTATACACGTCCACAGCGGCGCCAGTGGTCATTGCACAAAGTTACGACATCTAAAGATGAGCGTATAAGACCCAGAAACCAAACGTGTGTTAAATAAAAGAACCTTACAACTGTAGCGGTATTTTCGTCTTCTGAGCTAAAACAAAGGCGTTGCTCGATGCGGTGAGATCTTTCCAAATGTCAGTCTCCAACTTTCTACTCTGAACGGGATAATACACTACTTGCCATTAAAATTGCTACACCAAGAAGAAATGCAGATGATACGGATATTTATTGGACAAATATATTATACTAGAACTGACATGTGATTACATTTTCACGTGATTTGGATGCATAGACCCTGAGAAATCAGTACCCAGAGCAACTACCTCTGGCCGTAATAACGGCCTTGATACGCCTGGGCATTGAGTAAAACAGACCTTGGATTGCGCGTACAGGTACAGCTGCCCATGCTGCTTCAACACGATACGACAGTTCATCAAGAGTAAGACTGTCGTATTGTGACGAGCCAGTTGCTTGACCACCATTGACCAGACGTTTTCAATTGGTGAGAAATCTGGAGAATGTGCTGGCCGTGGCAGACGTCGAACATTTTCTGTATCCAGAAAGGCCCGTACAGCACCTGCAACATGCGGCCGTGCATTATCCTACTGAAATGAAGGGTTTCGAAGGGTTCTTGATACGCCTGGGCATTGAGTAAAACAGACCTTGGATTGCGCGTACAGGTACAGCTGCCCATGCTGCTTCAACACGATACGACAGTTCATCAAGAGTAAGACTGTCGTATTGTGACGAGGCGGTTGCTTGACCACCATTGACCAGACGTTTTCAATTGGTGAGAAATCTGGAGAATGTGCTGGCCGTGGCAGACGTCGAACATTTTCTGTATCCAGAAAGGCCCGTACAGCACCTGCAACATGCGGCCGTGCATTATCCTACTGAAATGAAGGGTTTCGAAGGGATCGAACGAAGGGTAGAGCCACGGGCCGTAACACATCTGAAATGTAGCGTCCTCTGTTCAAAGTGCCGTCAACGCGAACAAGAGGAGACCGAGACGTGTAACCAGTGGCATCCCATACCATCACGCCGGGTGATACGCCAGTACGGCGATGACGAATACACGCTTCCAATGTGCGTTCACCGCGATGTCGCCATACACGGATGCGACCATTATGATGCTGTAAACAGAACCTGGATTAATCTGAAAAAATGACGTTTTGCCATTCGTGCACTCAGGTTCGTCGGTGAGTACACCATCGCAGGCGCTCCTGTTTGTGATGCAGCATCAATGGTAACCACCCGAGCTAACAGTCCATGCTGCTGCAAACGTCGTCGAACTGTTTGTGCAGATGGTTGTTGTCCCGCAAATGTCCCCATCTGTTGACTCATGGATCGAGACGTGGCTACACGATCCATTACAGCCATGCGGATAAGACTCCTGTCATCTCGACTGATAGTGATACGAGGCCGTTAGGATCCACCACGGCGTTCCGTATTACCCTCCTGAAACTACCGCTTCCATATTCTGCTAACAGTTATTGGATCTCGAACAAAGCGAGCAGCAATGTCGCGATACGATAAACCGCAATCGCGATAGGCTACAATCCGACCTTTACCAAAGTCGGAAACGTGATGGTACGCATTTCTCCTCCTTACACGAGGCATCACAACAACGTTTCACCAGGCAACGCCGGTCAACTGCTGTTTGTGTATGAGAAATCGGTTGGAAACTTTCCTCATGTTAGCACGTTGTAGGTGTCACCACTGGCTGCCAACTTTGTGGGAATGCTCTGAAAAGCTAATCATTTGCATGTCACAGCATCTTCTTCCTGTCGGTTAAATTTGTCGTCTGTAGCACGTCATCTTCATAGTGTAGCAATTTTAAAGGCCAGTATTGTATTTTCTTGAAGTCCGTCAACGGGGGGAAAAATAATTCTCATCATCATTTTCTTGTGCTGCTGACTAGGGTTGCCTCTGTTTGTGTGCCTCATCCCGTAGATGTATTGGACCAGCTGCAATCTCATCAGTTGAATGGTCGCCCGACTAGCCGTATCGATTGCGGTCGTCCATATTTACAAATTTTAGCTTGTCTCATGGGGATTATCCTTTCCACAGGATCTTTAGATTTCTTTTTCTTGTCTTCATCCATATATTTATACCTCGTTTCCTAGAGTGTTCGTTTATCAGTACATTTGTTCTACTATTCCACTTGGCTACTCCCTCGATCTGTCCCATTACCTTCATTCCCAAGGCTGTCTATATTGTTTTGTCTTTTTTGTTGTTTGAGCTCTAGTTTCTGCTTCATATATCGTAACAGGATGCATCGTTGTTTTACTTAGTTTTCATCTTAACAAACTAAGAGAAATCAGACCTCGCAGGGAAAGATTTCAGTGTTCCATTTTCTCGGACTGTTCGAGAATGGAACAGTAGATTCGTAGTCCCAAAGCGGTTCACGGACTCTCTGCCAGGCACGTAAGTTTGAATCGCAGAGTAGTCATGCGGATGCAGCAGTGGAGAAACTGGCTCTAACACAATACGAGTTATATGTGTTGTCCGAGGTTTTGCTTCTCTTTTAATTACCTCCAGGTCGAGAAGTTCCTTTATTAACTTTTCGTTTTCTCCAGTTCCATATTTTAATTGTGTTGTCATCTGGCTATATCATGTAGTACCATTGTTACACGGGCTATCAACGGAAGTCTCTCATTGTCTTCCATTAGGAGGAAACTATAAAACGCCATAGGGTTCTCCACTATGCCAATGTAAATCATAACTGAGCCAATACATAGATGTTATGTGTTAAGCAAGTGGATTTTTAAATAAAGTGAAGTTAAAGATTTTTCTGACTGATATCACGTGCTCTACAGTCAACGTAGTTTGAATTACTTAACTGAAGCTGTTATCATTGCTGCTCTTTTAATTAAATTAAGAGTTGTTTCAGAATTTGGCCAGCGGAAACGCTTATTAATGAAGGCCTACCGGTTTTTATTGCCCTATTATGGAGATCTGATATCTTAATCAGTCTATGTTTTAATTAACTGAAATTGTGATTGCCAAAGGCCTACCTGTTTCAGAGGTAGTTTGTTAACGTGGAAGCAATAGGCAGTGACACATGATACTACATGGGCCCTAACCCTTGCCTTACATCAGTTTACATATAATTGCAGGTTACCCTTAGGGATCTCTGTATTTATCCGACATCGGGCAAGCAATTCTCAATTAAAATATCTTCCCTGTACGGAAATATAAATAATGGAGTAAAAGTAGAAGACACGTGGCTGACGACATATGCAAGCTAAAGTCTGGAAGTGAATCGTACTCGGATAGCCTAATTGTAAGGCAAACGCTCGCTATAAGCGGGTGTGAGTGCTAGTCTGGCACAAATGCACTCCTGGATATGGAAAAAAGAACACATTGACACCGGTGTGTCAGACCCACCATACTTGCTCCGGACACTGCGAGAGGGCTGTACAAGCAATGATCACACGCACGGCACAGCGGACACACCAGGAACCGCGGTGTTGGCCGTCGAATGGCGCTAGCTGCGCAGCATTTGTGCACCGCCGCCGTCAGTGTCAGCCAGTTTGCCGTGGCATACGGGGCTCCATCGCAGTCTTTAACACTGGTAGCATGCCGCGACAGCGTGGACGTGAACCGTATGTGCAGTTGACGGACTTTGAGCTAGGGCGTATAGTGGGCATGCGGGAGGCCGGGTGGACGTACCGCCGAATTGCTCAACACGTGGGGCGTGAGGTCTCCACAGTAAATCGATGTTGTCGCCAGTGGTCGGCGGAAGGTGCACGTGCCCGTCGACCTGGGACCGGACCGCAGCGACGCACGGATGCACGCCAAGACCGTAGGATCCTACGCAGTGCCGTAGGGGACCGCACCGCCACTTCCCAGCAAATTAGGGACACTGTTGCCCCTGGGGTATCGGCGAGGACCATTCGCAACCGTCTCCATGAAGCTGGGCTACGGTCCCGCACACCGTTAGGCCGTCTTCCGCTCACGCCCCAACATCGTGCAGCCCGCCTCCAGTGGTGTCGCGACAGGCGCGAATGGAGGGACGAATGGAGACGTGTCGTCTTCAGCGATGAGAGTCGCTTCTGCCTTGGTGCCAATGATGGTCGTATGCGTGTTTGGCGCCGTGCAGGGGAGCGCCACAATCAGGACTGCATACGACCGAGGCACACAGGGCCAACACCCGGCATCATTGTGTGGGGAGCGATCCCCTACACTGGCCGTACACCACTGGTGATCGTCGAGGGGACACTGAATTGTGCACGGTACATCCAAACCGTCATCGAACCCATCGTTCTACCATTCCTAGACCGGCAAGGGAACTTGCTGTTCCAACAGGACAATGCACGTCCGCATGTATCCCGTGCCACCCTACGTGCTCTAGAAGGTGTAAGTCAGCTACCCTGGCCAGCAAGATCTCCGGATCTGTCCCCCATTGAGCATGTTTGGGACTGGATGAAGCGTCGTCTCACGCGGTCTGCACGTCCAGCACGAACGCTGGTCCAACTGAGGCGCCAGGTGGAAATGCCATGGCAAGCCGTTCCACAGGACTACATCCAGCATCTCTAAAATCGTCTCCATGGGAGAATACCAGCCTGCATTGCTGCGAAAGGTGGATGTACACTGTACTAGTGCCGACAATGTTCATGCTCTGTTGCCTGCGTCTATGTGCCTGTGGTTCTGTCAGTGTGATCATGTGATGTATCTGACCCCAGGAATGTGTCAATAAAGTTTCCCCTTCCTGGGACAATGAATTCACGGTGTTCTTATTTCAATTTCCAGGAGTGTATTTGTTGTAGTCAGTCTATTACAAAGCCGATGGTTGTCCATATTCACAGCTGTGTATGCGTTCCATGGACTTTATAGGACTTCATAACGTAGTCACCGCCGTCCGTGTCCCTTTGGATAAGCATCCATGTCCGAAGGAATATTGCATCTTACTTTGGAATAAAACAGGCACTCCAGTATCGTAGATCTCGACTTCTCGACCAGCTTCACCTACATTTCTGTGGCCTTGGTCAAACTGTTCGCACAATTTTGAATGCTTTTGGACATTGCATTTAATTGATATACTTCTAGAATTTCACCGTGAATTTATGTGCAGTTAGGACGTTTTGCCCACCAGGCATATACTGCAGCCTATTCTTCAACTTTGGAATTCGTTTCCAGGTGCCACTCGGTTTCATCGCCAAAGTGTGATTCGGCTGCCGTCTGTACAACATCAGAAACGTGTCTGCAGGAAACCTTGAACATATATCTGAAAATACGCCACTGCCGTTAATGAGTGGTCCTAGGATGTGATGAAATGCGCAACATGCTTTAGAAAGCCCCTGTGTACAACGTGTATTGCAATTTGGTTCAACTGGTTCTAAATACCATGGGACTTAAGATCTAAGGTCATCACTCCCCCACAATTTTGAACTACTGAAATCTAACTAACCTAAGGTGATCACACGCATCCATACCCAAGGCAGGATTCGAACCTGCGACCGTAGCAGCAGCGCGGTTCCAGACTGAAGCGCCTCGAACCGCTCGGCCACCGCGGTCGGCTCCAAGAAAGACGAAAGTAGTGAGAAAAACAGAAATAAATTCGTCACAATCCTACTATGAAATTTGGTAGCCACGAATTAGTTGAAGTGAGTTAATTATGCTACCTTGGAAGGGTTATAAGGAAAGAGGCCATAGGAAGTAAACTAGCACAGGCGAGGGCATCCTTGGTGAAAGAATTCTAGTATCAAACATAGACCTTAATTTATTGTTGTTGTGGTCTTCAGTCCAGAGACTAATTTGAAACAGCTCTCCAAGCCACTATATCCTGTGCAAGCTTCTTCATCTCCCAGTACCTACTGCAACCTACATCCTCCTGAATCTGCTTAGTTTATTCAACTCTTGTTTTGCCTCTACAATTTTTACACTCCACGCTGGCCTCCAATACTAAATTGGTGATCCCTTGATGTCTCAGAACATGTGCTACGAATTGATCCCTTCTTCTAGTTATGTTGTGCCACAAATTTATCTTCTCCCCAATTATGTTCAATACCTCCTAATTAGTTATGGGGTTTGCCCATCTCATCTTAAGCATTCTTCTGTAGCAATACATTTAGAAAGCTTCTATTCTCTTCTTGTCTAAACTATTTATCGTATATGTTTCACTTACGTACAAGCCTACATTCCAAACAAATACTTTCGGAAACGACTTCCTGACATTCGTTTTTAACAAATTTCTCTTCTTCATAAATGCTTTCATTGCCATTGCCGGTCTACATATTATATCCTCTCTACTTGTAATACGATCAGTTATTTTGCTCCCAAATTAACAAAACTCATTTACAACTTATAGTGTCTCATTTTTCTAATCTAATTCCCTCAGCATCACTCGATTTAATTCGACTACATTCCATTTTCCTCATTTTTCTTTTGTTGATGTACATCTTACATCCTCCTCTCAAGACACTATTCATTCCGTTAAACTGCTCTTCCAGGTCCTTTGCTGTTTCTGACAGAATTACAATGTCATCGGGGAACCTCAAAGTTTTTATTTCTTCACCATGAATTTTAATTCCTACTCCGAATTTTTCTTTTATTTCCTTTACTACATGATCAATATACAGATTGAATAACATCGGGGATATGTTACAACCCTGTCTCACTCTCCTCCCAACAACTGCTTCCCTTTCATGCCCCTCGACACTTGTAACTGCCATCTGGTTTCTGTACAAATTGTAAATAGCCTTCCACTTACTGTATTTTACCCCTGCCACCCTCAGAAATTGAAAGAGAGAATTCCAGCCAACAATATCAAAAGCTTTCTCTGTGTCTACAAATGCTAGAAAGATAGGTTTGGCTTTCCTTAATCTATCTTCTAAGATAAGTCGTAGGGTCAGTATTAACTTACGTGTTCCAACATTTCTACCGAATCCCAACTGATCTTCCCCGATGTCAGCTTCTACCATGTTTTCCATTCGTCTGTAAAGAATTCGTGTTAGTATTTTGCAGCCGTGACTTATTAAACTGATAGGTCGGTAATTTTCACATCTGTCAACACCTGATTTCTTTGAGATCGGAATTATTACATTCTTCTTGAAGTCAGAGGGTATTTCGCCTGTCTCATATATCTTGCTCACCAGATGGTAGAGTTTTTTCAGGGCTGGCTCTCGCAAGGTTATCAGAAGCTCTAATGGAATGTTGTCTACTACCGGAGCGTTGTTATGACTAAGATCTTTTAGTGCTCTGTCAAACTCTTCACGCAGTATCATATCTCCCATTTCATCTTCATCTACATCCTCTTTCATTTCCATAATATTGCCCCCAAGTGCCTCGCTCTTGTATAGACCCTCTATATACTCCTTTACCTTGCCTCTATCCCTTCTTTGCTTATAACCGGGCTTCCATCTGAGCTCTTGATATTCATAAAAGTGGTTCACTTTTCTCCAAAGGTCTCATTAATTTTCCTATAGGCAGTATCTATCTTACCCCTAGTGATATATGCCTCTACATCCTTACATTTGCCCTCCAGCTATCTGTGCTTAGACATTTTGCACTTCCTGTCGATCTCATTTTTGAGACGTTTCTATTCATTTTTGCCTACTTCATTTACTGCATTTTTGTATATTATCCTTTGGTCAATTTGATTCAATATTTCTTCTTTTACCCAAGGATTTCTACTAGCCGTCGTCTTTTTACCTACTTGACCCTCCGCTGCCTTCACTATTTCACTCCACATAGCTGCCCATTCTTCATCTATTGTATTTCTTTTCCCCATTCTTGCCAATCGTTCCCTAATGCTCTCCCGGTAACTCTCTACAACCTCCGGTTCTGTCCGTTTACCTAGGTCCCATATCTTCAAATTCCACCTTAATTCCCACCTTAATCTAAGAAAAATATTTCAGAGAACGTACGTTTGTAGTGCAGCATTGTATGGATGTGAATAGTGGACTGTGAGAAAACCAAAAATGAAGAAAATCGAGGCTTTTGAGATGTTGTGCTATAAAAGTATGTGGAAGATCAGATGTACTGATAAGGTAGGAAATAAGGAGATTATCTGCAGAACTGGCGACTGAAGAAACTCCTGAATACCACTGCCAAGAAGAAAGACGGGATGAGAGGATATATTTTAAGTTTGTGTGAAATCACGTCCGTGGCTCTAGACAGAGCCGTAAGAGGTAAAACCTGAAGAGAACGACGGAGATCCAACAAAAAATTGAAGACGCTGGGTGTAACTGCTACCTTGAAATAAAGAGCTTGACACAGAAGACGAAGTCGTTGTGGACTGCTTCAGACCAGTCCGAGGACTGATTTAAAAGGAAACTCCAGCTCCGGGCTCCTTACCTCCATCAATTATATGATGAATAAGTTGACACAATGACTGTAAATTTTAAAGGAGGAAGAACAGGGCTTTACAACTTGACTCCCGCCAGCCTCTACCTCCGTGGCTCTCATTCGACGAGAAGTATTCCGAATTGTGATAGTGAATGAAAATGTGACCCAATTTAACAAAATCCAAGTTCTATGCTGTAAGAATACTTTGTTTTTAATCTGATTCAAGTCGGCGGTACTACTTGCTAGACACAATACAGTAAAGCAAATAGGAAGAGTAAAAGCAGTCATTTGAAAAATATAGAGGGCAGTATGTTGAGTAGCTTCCAGCTTTGCTCTAGTGAAGAAGAATTTCAAGTGCAATACTTAATTTCATTTTCCTGGAATGCGTGCAACGTGAGACAAAAGTCTTGAAATCAGCAATAATACCTTTGTTTCCTGGAGGGGGAAGACATCCATTCGGTGAAGACATCCATTCCAAGGAAAAATGAAATATGAATATTGTTCGTAGAAGACGAGTGGGACAAGGTTAACGTAGTAACGAAGAGGAATCGCGCCTTTCACGAGGACTACTTAATGAAGATCGACGACCTCTCAAGGGGCTTCTCGCATGTCTAAGTACTCTGCATCAATAGACGTGTAATCCAGCAACGCTGCCAGTACGTACTCAAAAGAAAGTGACTGACCTCCGAACAACAGGGTCTTACATGCATCGAGAATAGAAAATAGTGCACTGAGAATGGCTAGCCACTAGCCGAAATCTGAATTTGTGTAACAGAATCTAAAAAAAAGGACGACTGATTGCTGCACTCTATAATTTATAAGCCATATAACAGTCGCTGAGTGCACTCACTTTCCGAATGGAAGGTAGCCTGAGTATACTAATTTCTTGTGCGTAGTTTCGTTAACAGAAATGCTGCTACCAATTCACTGCGTAGAAAATTACTAAGAGAACCTCAACACCACTGTGATTTGAGAAATCGCGTGAAACACAACTTACAATCTGGTAGCTCCTATACATTTTTCATCCTCGGAGGCCAAACTGAGAAGATGGAATGATGCGTGTCGAAAGCGAATCTTTTTACAAAAAGGAAAAGAATGCTGGAGAAATCTCTAAGTTCGAATTACTTACAAATGGGTTCAGCTGACGATGTGCGACGAATGTTTACAATTCATTAGATCAGTTGGTGACTTCTGCGAGGCCATGCCAGCTCTGAAAAGTGTCAGTGATAGCAGTTTCCAGCATAAGCCCACTGAAGTCCACAGGATTAGCCTCATTTCGAGTCTGAATGGCAGGACTAGATAGTAACCCTTCCTCATCTTTAAACAGACATAATACGCTAAAGTAGCTCACTAAGCTTCCTTAGAAGTATATTTGTCTGAGATGCGTCAGTTGTCCTGGACATGTCTTACCAAAAAAGAGGAGGTCGGCTCCTCGACGTTTGTTTCAGTGCGAATGCACTCAGAAATTGCAAATAATAAGTTTAATGGACGAGGTACGCTGCAATGAAGCGTGCGACAAGTTTTAAATGGAGTTGGTCAGGTCCCATGTCCGGGTGCCTGAAGCGATTAAGTCATCTGCTCAAAAAAAGCGGTTAATCCGGGTTCGAGAGCTGGTCAGTACAGATTTTCAGCTTTCGCCATTTATGGCCTGTGCGGCAAGCCGTCACGATATCCCACCCATCTTTTCCCTTTCCTCCCGCTTTCTGAACTTCTCTGAGCAGGCTACACTTCCTTGTGGCATTATGAAATGGCGGAATCGGGAATACCCAATTGTGTACTAAAGACGGTCAATCATTTCTTAATGTGTTACCTGCAGGATCGTTATAGCATACCATCTCTCTGTATTGTGTGATCTATCTTCGTCTCCTTTACTCGTTTCAGTATACTGTGGATGAAAAACTTGTTTTAGGTCGGAAAGTCTCCTTTGGTAAAACTATGGAACCAATGTATACCCTGAACGACAAGAAACCTGAAGTGTAACATCTCCAGTGCTGAGATGGCTGTATCGACAATTACGAAAGCGAAACGAAGTCTTGGATGTCTTCCCGTGGTAAAGACGACAGAGCTGATGTGAAAGCGATCATCAACGCTTATCGGAGTGCACAAGGTACCGCACGTATCGTACTGTGTAACCAAACAATGCTCCACGAAGCACTGTGTTTAGCTGTTCTTGGATGTTGGAGACTGCGACGGGGAATTTGACTTCGCTATAGGAGGGCTAAGCCTCGTAGGCAACTTGCCACCATTACATCGTAAAAACCCGTAAACGTAGTCGGCAAGGCAGACGACAGCGGCTTATTTCCGCCTTCGTTTGATTTTGTGTGCAGCAGCTTCCTCATTATAATGGAAGGAGAACGCCTCACAAAAAAAATGAAGCCCGTGATCTATAATCGAGCGTATGGTGTTACCCTTTATAAAGAGAGGATGGTAAATGCTGTAGTAACGTCTCGATGCGATCAGCCACGTAATGCTACAACCACCTGAACGCAGGTTTTGTGGAATCATAGGAAATCACTTCTAAACGCGTATGAGAATAAAGTAATGAATCAGAACGTTCCAAAGGCAGAGGGTACCTCTTAACCCCCGTCCCCCCATACGGACCCCTATGATGGAAAGGATGTTTACGTGTCGATTCGAAAGATTGCCACCTTTTAGCCACGCGTGCGCACTGCTCGCAATTGATCAGCAGCTATGGCATAGATAAGGACAAGGAAGAAACAAGATTTCGTTAAAACACATTAAGCAACGCTCATGTTGAAAAACTCTTTACGTTATTTATTTCTCATTAACACAAGTAACACGAGATGTCGCCATGCTATTAGATCGACGGAGTTGCTAGCCGTCGTAAACAAAAAAACGGTGCATATATCGATCACAAATTCGTAACAGAGGCCAACTTATCTTGGTTGTACTGTAGATCTCTGATGTTGCTGGCAGTCGTAAACAAAAGACAGTCGACACGAAGGTTACCAGTATGTAACGATCAGAACTTCTGACTGACACATTTACTTGGAGAAACTACATTTTTGGTGACACAGAGGCCTGTATTGTCAGTGTAGTTTCTCTGATATGGCACTGTGTAATTGTGGCTCTCGAAGGCAAAGCTTAGCATTCAGAGTTTACAATAATCTCAAGTTTGTGTGTCACTTAAAGAAGCTTCCTTATCCTTCAAATAATAATTATTATTCTCAACATCCAGTTCATAAATATGCTGTAGTTATTAAATGTTAATGTAACTTTGAAATTGAAATAATTTGTTAATCTGGCTCTCAGGCATTGTTCATACTTACGTAATTGGCAGGCATTTCGGCATTATTAATACTTGTCAAACTATTATTGGGCTTAATGATTTCTGAAGTTCTAAATAGATTTCATTTATGAAATCCCTTCTTACAAGTTTTGCTGTAAACCACTTGGAAAAAGGCAGTCATCTAAAGAGGTGAGTGCAATACTTAGGGCAAAAACAGAGACACTGACATACTACAATATGTCAAGTACTCTAATCCACTAAATTCCGTTGCACAAGTCAGATTCTGTATCACTTGTAAAATTCTTCTTCAAATACGCATTTAGATAGCTTATCCAAATGTTAGTTTTAAATTTTTCATGTAACGATCAGTTGAGGGCTTAAATGACAGCGAAACTGACACTCAAACAATACGCACACAGTGTTATGCTAGTTAGATTCCGATTACTGATAGCTCAGGTTGCTTATCGAGTCCATTTTCATAGATGAACATAGGCTATATTTGTTGTAGGTACGTTACATATGGTTGAGTGCCAGTTGGCTAATACTTAATCAGTGTAAGGGAGAGATCTCACACAATCCTTACAACTTTCACACAGAAACTGAAAACTACTGTTTTGCAGCAAATTCAGGAGACGACCTAATAGGAATTTTGGAACAATGATAGGCACGCATACTGATGTCATATCAAACTGAGAATTTGCACAGGAATATGTACTATATACTGTAATGTCAGTATTCTGTAAGTAATCGCATACTTTTTGATGGCAGGGTAGCGACGAAACTACCACTGTATTAAGCAGTCGACAGATTTTTGCTAAATAGTATGACAAACGAACAGCCCAAGTTATATACAGTGACTGACAAAGTCGCACTATTTCTCGTTGTGCTCAGCAATGTTAAATCTGCATTTTAGCAGAGTTGCAGACAATCATTGCTAGAAACTTGTCAGAATTGTGCACTAAGGAACCTGTACCAACATACGAAGGAACAAAGGGGGCAACTGCCCACTTTTGCCTCCTAGCGGATGCCCATACCTGGTGGTCAGAATCTGTCTAAATTAGTTGAAAGTGTTTGCATTCTAGATTTGGCTGAGAAATATTTGTTCTGAAAACATTTCGGTACATTGCGCCACTTCTGAGGTAATTAACATTAAAGTTAGTCAATGAGGACGTTAGTTGTGGGATAGAGAGCGTTCTGAGATACTTTTGTAATCAAATTGATATGCTGATTGGTTTATGACCTCACTGCATTGTCATGCAAACTGAATTGCGTCTCCCTGGGTATACTTATTGTTGTACTAATTGATTTATTATCCCGTGGGGATAATCCATCCTTCTGAGTTACCATTCACCCCTCTCCCTTCCACTTATCATCCTCCACCCCTCTGGGAAAAGAGACGCTCCCTTTTTATCACCACTCGATAGTTAAGTTCTGAGCCACATCTCCCCCTCCTGGAAAATCCCCCAGCCCTGCTCTTCCCTCCCCAACTTCCCTGAACCACAGTTCCTCCCCTACACCACTTGTGAATTGGGGGAGAAAAAGACACAAGCTATGCAGGAAAGAAATGAACTCAGGACTCGAAATTCAAATCAATCACGATAACCAATCATTTAATTAAAATTTTATATTTTTTGTTTAATCGGTTTGAGGGACACAGATCTCCACACTAGGGTAGAGGTTACGTATGAACCGCCCTGCCTCCGATTAGCATGACGTAATGACTGTAAGCACCGAGAAATGCAAAGAAATCCGGTGTAGGGCTACCAGCGGCGTAGCGTGAGGGGAGACTTTGAGACTTAGTCTCCCCTGCATTCGTGCTTATAAAAGATGCAATAGTAATTCATAACAAAAATAAAAATAACTTTCTGCTAAGAACTCTAAATGTGCGAAGACATCAGTCTTGCCGGCCGCGGTGGCCGTGCGGTTAGGGCGCTTCGGTCCGGAACCGCGTGACTGCTACGGTCGCTGGTTCGAATCCTGCCTAGGGTATGGATGTGGGTGATGTCCTTAGGTTAGGTTTAAGTAGTTCTAAGTTCCAGGGGACTGCTGACCTCAGATGTTAAGTCCCATAGTGCTCAGAGCCATTTTTTGACATCAGTCTTGTTGCCCGTGCCGCACCCAGAGTATTGGTGTATTTGCCTGTTTGAGACTCAACTGCTCTCAGTCTCTGCCTCCCTTCCCTTACCTGGCTGTGTGCGCCTGCGACCCCTCCACTACCCCTCTTCCACGAAGGCCGATGTGCTGCACTTGCTAGCAGCTAGCAGGTATCGAGACTAGTCTCTGCCGCTTCTAAGCTGGCTTTTAACACGGAGGTGCACAGTCGCGCGGTTTGTGTTCATAGTCATTCTTGTGTGATTTTAGCGCATATTTTCGTTGTGTCGCCAACATGAGTGAGCCAGCAACTGAAAACCTTACAGAATATTTATTAAAAACGCCTTTGTCTACATTAACGAACGAAAAATGTACGAATTGAAGGACAAACGACCTATTCCTGTACTCAGTGTAGTTTTAAGTGAATCCAAACAAAAACGCACTTTTCGGACATCCTGGTACGAAAAGTACACTTGGCGGTCTGCGAATGCAGTTAATAACAGATTATATTGTTATATATGTCTTCTGTTCGGTAGGGAAAAGGAATGGTGAAGTGAGGGCATTTGTACAATAAAGAACTTTGACAGGAATGCACAATAGCATCAGATATCAACACGTCACCTGCAAAACAAAGAATCATTTCAGTTGTTGGGCAAAAGTAGAATTGAGCCCTTCCTTTCTGAAGCCGCTCGTCTGACGGCAACGAAATAAAATGAACAAGTAGCATCCAACAGGAGAGTATTGGCTCGTCTTATTCAGGCAATTGTATTTATTTGTAAACAAGAACCAGCCTTTTGCGGCCATCGTGAAGACGAATCCTCTAGCCACTATGGTAACTATCTGGAATTGTTGAATTTACTAGCTCAAGGAGAGCAATTAATCCGAGACCATCTGTCATCATCTTCAACATTTAAAGGAACTTCTCCAGATATATAGAATGATCTAATGGAAATGGCAGTTAATGAGAAAATAAAACCTGAAATTCAGAACTACAATTTCATTTCGATTCAGGCTGATGAAGCGTTAGACACGTCATGCAAGAGTCAAATGATTATAATATTCAGGCACTGTATTGCAGACAAAATTGAGGAAAGATTCGTTGGATTTTACGATATTTCTGGAGATAAAACTGCTGAAGGTTTGTCAAACTTTATTCATGCAGTATTGAAAGAATGGAAGAATGGAATGTGGAAGGAAAAGTGGTTAGCCAAACAGATGATGGCGCTTCAGTAATGGAGGGCAAAGAAGGAGGACTACAACAATTGGTGAAGCAGTTCTGTCTCCATGCGCTGTTTATTCATTGTACGGACACCACCTGAATTTGGTACTGTTTAGAGATGGGCAAGCTGAAACACGTAACTGTTTCTAAACAAATGAAAGAGCACAATGTAATGTTTTAATACGATGTATCGAAACAGTGAGACAGTTTGTGTTTTGTTATCTAATAAACCTACACATTTTATCATCTTGAATGTCTACTGTATAAGTATGTCCACATAAAGACAAATGAGGTGCGAGAGCGCTAATCATGTCGCAGAAAGTATGAAACTATCGCTTAGGCGTCTTGGCAGTTTCGTATTTCCTGCAGCAAATGTGCTGCTTTCGTCTCGTGTGACTTTAATACTTTTCAATTGGCTGAGGACAGCCATAGCTGAAGGCAGAAGAACCACCACGAACGGATCTGGAGATGGGAGCAAACTGCAGAGACAACGGATATGCTACTGGGATTCCCACATTCCGTTAGTATGGGTAATATACCCATCCTGCTAATTTCCATGCACACAAAGGGATTCATTGTGGATAATAGGCACAGTGACTACAGACTCACAAATACCGCCAAATAATTCGAATAAATATCAAAATATAAGAGAAAAAAATTTTGTCTTTCAAGATGTTTTGAACCGTTACTATAAATTCAGCATGCTTCCCAGCGCTTCCCGTTCACCATTACACTATCAGTGATATGTCTAACAGATTGCTTGTAATTATACCTACATAAAATTTATGTATATGTCTAATAACTGTCGTTCTACGCCTTTTTTTTATTCAAAATGTTGTAGGCTTACTTGCGCTTCTTAATATGATTACTCTACATGAACAGAGAAGCGTATGTTATAAAAAAAGTGTAATTTAACTGAATGATTTTCACATATTTATTACTTTGAATGTGAATAGTATGCGTTGTTTTATTGTTTGGATAGTGTTTATAAAGCCGATGTTACGCCATTTCGAAATAGGGCAGTCAACTAGAAACGAAGCTATATTTTCGGATATCTTAAGCTACAAGCTATTGCTTGTCAAAAAGATTTCGACACTCTTGAAAGTGGATCATGAAGTGGTTGTTACATATCAGTACCTGTGCCGAACCCGAATCTCGTACGACACAGAGGGGAATGAAACATCACTGTTTCGATACAATTAGTCCGTCGCAAGCACAGGTGGACTGATACAGCCTTGTTCTGAAACAACGATACAGTTTCTGTGTCTGGCTCGAGATCGAATCTGGTCCGGTTATCCGAGACAGGGGCGGAATGAAACACCACTGTTTCGAAACAGTGAACCACAGCCGTTCCTAACACTGAAACAGTTCCTCGTATCGATACATTGTATCGAAACATAGAAACAGTGGCCAAGTCTAGTACTGTTACATGCCTCCAAAATCATATTACAAGTACGCATGTTTGTAAGTAATAGTACTACATTCCATTCGTTTTTCAGAAAATCATCAAAACGAACTCTATTGCTAACTGAGAAAGGATTTAAACAGCCATAAGCGAGCAACACTCGCTGAAACTTTCGTTGCAGGGCAGTTTCACCAATATCTAGTCATTTCTCAGAGTTACATGGTGCTTTTAATTATATAATTGATGATACAGACTCTCAATGGGACCCAGAATCTTTGAGCTGTGCTGCGGGAATGAAACGACGAATGGATGATCCTACGTTTGTCTTCTTGCTTTGCTTCTACCGAGAGCTTTGTTTATGTCGTTCATCTCTTTAATGTTCTTCAGTCAAAATCTGTCAGTATAACTGCTTGCCAAGACGAAATGAGAACTGTTTTCAGAAACGTATGACAATTATGAACGGAAACATTCGTTGATGAATGTATTAAATGCAGCTTGTGTTAGAATGGCAACTTATGATCCTGTGACAGTCAAAAGACACCTCTCAGGGCATTAACTTACGAGATAATGGATTTGAAAATTGTTAAGATGGAAAGAAGATTTGAAGACTTTATCCCAAATCAGTTTGTTGAACTTCTGAACGAAAAGTGTTTCCCAAACTATCAAAAAGAATTCCCAAAGTATCCGTTTTGCGAACAGCTTGAGCATGAACTGTGTAACATATACGCTGATGAGAAAAAACACTTATCTCGAAGAATCCTCTTAAAGTACATTGGCCGGCCGCGATGGTCTCAGTCCGGAACCGCGCGACTGCTACGGTCGCAGGTTCGAATCCTGCCTCGGGTTTAAGTAGTTCTAAGTTCTAGGGGACAGATGACCACAGAAGTTAAGTCCCATAGTGCTCAGAGCCATTTGAACCATTTGAAAGTACATTGTCAACAATGATTTAAACTCAGTTTATGAGGAAACAACGAAGTTCTTTCTCTTGGTTTTGACCCTACCCGCAATTATAGCAAGCATAGAACGAAGCATGAGTACTCTTAAACGAGTGAAGAATTATTTAAGTAACTCAGCGTCCAACACCCGGCTGTCGTGTTTGAGCACTTTAGCAATAAGGAAAACACTACTTGGAGAGCTATCCAGTGATCAGATCTTTGTAAACCGACTTATAGACTTATTCGTGTAAAGAAAAGACAGGCGCATTGCACTTGTGTACAAGAAAACATAAGTGCTTCTTCTCTTGCTGCTGGAGTTCTACAAATTTGTCATCCTTTCTTGAACAAGTTAGTTATTATTATCATTAATATTATTATTATTAGTGGCGGTTGTAGTGGTAGTAGTAGTAGTGGTTGTTGTTGTTGTTTTATTTGAAGCATTTTGTTTCATTTGTTTAAATTATTGTTTATTGTACTATTTTGTCTCCCTATAATAGCTGTAGGGTCTCCCCAAACTTTACAACCACGCTACGCCGCTGATGGCTACTAGTCGCCTTTGTGGGTTGAGCGCCTGTGGGTCTGTCATCTGGGCTCCACCATATAGTTCGCCCCATATACTAATCACGCACCATGGTACTAAATACCACTGACTGTGGGCTAGATGTCAGTCTCCTTTGATGTCATGGCCCCAAACAAACCATCATGTGGAGAGATGTCTTTGATAGAGAAATACAGGCAAGCTTCCCCTGTCTCTCCAGTGGTTACATCCTGTTTGTGTAAACACATACCTAAACCAACGTGGCCCTCCTCAGGATACTGAGCCCCTATTGGCTAATGCAGCCAACAAAGGGAGAGCTGGCGCGGTTGTAACACCAATTTAATTCTTTAACGATTTACATCAGTCAAATAGATCGTTTACAAGATTCACCACCGTTTTACAATGGTTCTTCTTCATAATAAAACATATATTCAGTGTTTTACAATCACATGCAAACATCAAGTAATTAAATTTTCGACACAAATAGACCATAGCGCGAAATATATCCAAGGTGTTGGAAACACAAGCACCCACCTGCACCACAACTTTTTCACCTTACACTAAACACACCCGGGGAAAGAATATTTTCCGACAGCACACACTGGCTATCGCGAAGTGCGCCCTATCCACCGATTGCCTGGGAGTCTTAGCGGTGCTGGTCAGAAGAGGGCTAGAGACTCGCAACTGTGCCAGACTAGCTGGCAGTAGCGAGATCATCTGCAGCCGTAGCAGGCGCGCATTGTGCGAAGGGACTGTCACCGTGTCCACCAGGCAGTCAGGCGAACAATTTACATGGGGGAGATAATCGTCAAACCCAAACACTAGCCATATTGAATCTTCTCACGCAACACAGGCGTTCGCTTCTGTCGCCACTCAGCCAGTGTATTCACTAGTTCAGTATTCAGCCACCCAAGAGCGCCGCAAGGGCCACAATTGGCACTTGCTCCTGCAGCCGCGAGAAAGACCCGACAGGTCAGAGTGTTGTTTGTAGCCGTGTTGTTTGCTGCGCGAGGCTAAGCTCCGGCTTCTCGTCGGCTGGTGGCAGCAGACACAGGAAGACAAGCAGGCGAGATAGGTACACGTAGTTCTAACTGCAATTCCATCCCCAACATCGGCTCTCCCCAGTTTCAAATATTCGCTTTACCCAATCGGAAAGGGGCATGTTATGTATGCACCTCGAATTTCTCACGCGAAATGTAGGTTCCTCTCTTTAATAAGAGATTTTTAGAAGACAAAAGAAATCGGAGCATACATGCATTTTAACATCGATAAAGCATCGTTGTTTGTGAAAATCCTGTGCAATATTGTTGCATAGGCTATATTTCCCCTAAGTATTCTCTCATCAGGTGAAAACTACATATTTCTTATCAGCTTAACATCTGTTACGTTCTGCACCACCGGACTACAACATTGACGAGATATTGTACGTGAAATTCGTTGAAATTTGACATTTTCTGCTTTCCACTTCATAATGTACTCTGGTCTTTCCTGAACATTTTGGTATATAATACATTGAAGTCAGACAATTGTAAAACCTTCAAATAACATTTTGAATGTTGACACGTGACTGTCAAATTTCGCTGCTACTCATACACTGCACCAGCTGAGTAGTCATATCTTGGGAACTACACACTCTAGAAGGCTGTGAAATGCTTCGTTTGTGCCTACTGTGTAGGACACGTCAAGAAAAGAATGGGAGCACATCTGCTTAACCCAAAAACCAACCTGTGTAACACAATCTTATCTGATGGCAAGACAATAAATTGTGCTGGAAAACTAACGGACAAAGTAATTGATGAATTACAGGATTATGGGAAGGCCATTGGAGATAACTGTGTCAATTTAGAGAAGATGAGAAGAGCTGTGTGCAGCACTTTCTTTCGTCGAATATCAACCGATGAAAAGCCATGTCATGCTTTGTTTCCACCTGCAAAATATAGGCAGGATGTATTTTTTGGGACCCTGGATGAATTTACACGTAAACAATGGTTTGCTTTAGCAGTAATGGAGGCAATGAAACCTATTTACATAGATTTGGCAAATCCTGAGCTACTAAAGAAGTGTTTACATGGGAAGACCCAGAATGTGAATGAGTCCTTCAGTAATTCTGTGTGGTGCCGTCTGCCTAAAAATGTATTTTTTGGCCTTATTGGCAGTGTCTGATGCTGTAATAACGTTTAATGGTGGGAACTGTGAAAGACTTAAGGTTACCAAGAAGTTAGGGGTAA
Organism: Schistocerca americana; assembly: GCF_021461395.2. Lineage (NCBI taxonomy): Eukaryota > Metazoa > Arthropoda > Insecta > Orthoptera > Acrididae > Schistocerca > Schistocerca americana. The sequence continues at coordinate 154,495,999 of NC_060120.1, read as the reverse complement.
GAGTTGTAAAGAACACAGCTGAAGGATTGCGGGAACTGAATGAGCTTAGTGTACGTGAAGCAGGGGTTAGTTTCTCAGCAAATGACAAAAGAAGCAAGGGAAAAAAAGGAGGAGACAGGCATTGGGCTGTTGTGACACTGAAAAAGACACAGACTATGGGCCAGGGCAATTCTAGTGCATATAAGATGCAGAAATGAAAGTCTGTATAAGAATTTGCAATAAAAAAGTCTTAAACATCAATATATCAGAACTAGATTTTTTGCAATAAATGACCCGTTTTCTATAAAAGTACTGATGGTAGAGACATGAAAGTTTCACAGCATTCCAAGTGTGTGATTCAACACATGTGGAACTGGAATGATTAAAATATCCTGAGTTGTTTCATTTTAATGTTCATTTATTTACAAAATTCTGTCAAAAATTGAGTGTTTGAAAAAAAAAAAAAAGATAATATGCCCCACAATACAATTTTAGCAATAATTGTACCTCAGTGTATCCAGAAAGGTGCACTGAATACTTCTGGAAAATTGTAAGTTGGTATCTTAAAAAGTTTCCAAGCTAATGGGTCACAAAATTCGGTATTTTAACATTGGCGGCATAGGACATACAATGTGTCTTTAAACTAATTTTTGGCTCAAGACCGAGTACTAAAAGCATGCTCTGTTACAGGATTCCTCCTCATCTTCGAACTCCACTAAGGTAGCCAGACGCCTTGTTCGTACGAAGCAGAAAGAAGTTCTAAATACCAGATTAATTCTGCGTATCGCTTTATAAATTCGGTAATATATCTGATTTTATTACGTAAGTGGAAGATCGAAATTTCGTTAAACAATCTAGCCACAACGAAAAAATACCAGAATACCACTCGCACTCAAGTCACTTGCGTTGTTCTCTCGCTCCCGCTTCCATCCACCCAACGGCACGTTGTAGATACCAAACTAATTACCTAATTATTTAAATTTATCATGAGAGTCCCTGTGTATGGGGAGTAATTTTTTCCTGTAGTCGGAATACACTCGCCAAGTAACCGTTACAGACATTTCTGTGACGTCCGTAGGAGCTTCCCTGAGGCTAGGAAGTCATTTCCTCTGACACACAAATGGGTGGTAACCGTCCTCAACTACCTGAAGATAACAACACTCATTACCTTCTGCCTGTCGGTTGCATTGTCACGCTGATGGAAGTAAGACAGAATTTCGGTATAGAGCTCGAGACCAATGCTGCGGAGACCTGTCGGTAATGGTTGCAATAGAATCTGTCACTATCTTTGCCACCCCCATCATGCCACTGTCCCGCCCCACCGCTGCCACCGGCTCGATAACGGACGGCAGCCACCGCCAGCACAACCAAACGTCTATGAGTGTGCAGACCTGGATGTTTTGAGAACTCAAGTGGGAACCCCTGGAGGGAATGCGATGTTCTTTTCAAGGAATACTATTGAGAACGACATTTCAGTGTGACTGCAGATGTAATCTACTGCCGCTAACGCATATGAAGCGTTAGGACCACGGAGATAACATACGAGAACATTGCGCTCTTATGGAGGGAATAGACACTCTCTTTGCGTGTGGAATAAGAAAGGAAATGCTTAGTGGCGGTCCAGGGTACCCCCTGCCAGGCGCCATACGATATCTTACGAGGTATGGATATAGATGTATACTTAGTCTGCCTATTAAGATGTTAGTCCATGTATTTGTAGGCACAAAAAGCTCATGGAAGGCTATTGCCTCTTATGTATCGAGAAAACAAGTGACAGAGCTTCTGCTGCTGATTGTATCTCGGTACAAACCTTCGTATTATCCCTAATTTTCTCATTGCAGTCATTTCACGAGATGTATGTGAGAGGCTGTAGTATGTTTCTCCACAATATTTAGAAGAAACGGTACACAGATCGCCGCTCAACTCCAGTTTCATCAGGGTCTCGCTTTCCTGCTGTATTGTCATGAATCCTCCACTCTTCGACCTACAGCATTTGAAGCCATCTGGTTTTGACGAGTACGACACGCCAAGTCAGAGACCTCTGGTAATTCTCTCTGACAGCACTGTTCCATTAGTTGGAAGACTCCTCCACATCTCACTGACTAAATAGAGAGCTGTCGCAACGTAGAAAATTGTACACTAATGTAGAGGAGGAAATTCACAACCATGCAACGTATACGTGGACTGCAAAAAGAAATTCAGAACCAAAACATCTAAAATTCATTGATATCGATTGGCCCTCTATAAATATCCCTCTATACATGTCCCAAACTCCTTTATCGTATTGTTATGATTACTGCACTAGAAATATGACAGCGTCATGGTGTCAAGTCTTCGATGACAGCATTATGTCTCTCTCACTTTCTCACTCTCTCTCCTCATGGTTGTGGGTACTCCTAATGGAACAGTGCTGTCACAGTGTGAAGGCATTTTGAGAGAATTACCAGAGGTCTCTGACTTGGCGTGACGTACTCGTCAAAAGCAAACGACGGAGTAAACTAAGAAAGTTCGCTAACATAATCTGGAGAGCTCCATAACATTTTACAACGTTTCTCTCTTCTGATGTATCGAGAACAAATACAGTCTGCCTGTGGACAACGAGCATATGTCTTGATCCCAATATGCAGGGTGATTTTTTCCATCATGTACGTACTGTAGCAATTGATTGATGAGAAGATACCGATCAAAAAAGGTCTAATGAACTTATTTCCGGAAATGCATCGTTTCTATGCTAGAGACCACCTATTCGATCATACAGTCTGCTGTCTAATACGCGGCTGTATCATGCAGCCACACACGTAGTATGCATGCTTTCCTCCTAGAGGGTGGTACTGTTCCTCATGCGTCACGCCCTAGCACCCTCTCCTGCCATGGTAATTGGTAATGTTGTGTCCGATTCACTTCTCTTGCTGACTCACCTTATAATGGATGTGATACAGCGTTCTACACAACGGTTCCATATTCGAATCGAGAGCTTGACGACGTGGTGTTTACTTATGGAAAGGAAATGGCAACGGGTGGCGGGCAGCAAGGTTGTATCGGGAGACCTGTCCCCACCGACAACAGCCATAGCATTCAAGTTTTCGACAGTGTTTCAGCGTTTGTCTGAGACAGGTTTGTTGCAGGAAGCAGGAAATCGTGAAGGACATCAGTGAAATGTCCGAACACCAGACTAAGAGGGAAATATGATTAACATGGGGGAAGGCGACAGCCATGTCAGTACCAGGCAGTTGGCTCCCCAGTACAGCGTATGCCAGACGACTGCGTGGAACATTCCCCATGGCAGTTGTTACTACCCTTATCACTTACAGCGTTTGCAGGAATTACTAGCGACAGATTTTCCACATCAGGAGCAGTTTTTTGATTGGTTTCCTGACCAAGCACCCATGATTTCGGGATTTGTGTCATTCATCTTTTTCGATGAGGCCAACCTTATATGAAGCGACTTCCATAACAGTCACGTATGGGGTACTAGGCAGAACCCCCATGGTATGGCAACAGCGAATTATCAGTATTGGTGCAGCCAGAATGTGTGGGCCTGGATACGAAGTGGCATCTTCAATTTTCATAACAGCCATGTATGGATTAGTACGCAGAATCCCCATGGTATGGTGACAGCGAATCATCGGTGCAGACAGAAATTGTGGGCCTGGGTAATTGTCGATCATATTTTGGGATCAGTCTTCCTTCCACGTCAGATAACAAGTGGGAACTATCGGCGTTTCTTGTGGATGACTTTGCCTCTCCTGCTGGAAAAAATGTCGCTGATGATTTGACGTGTGACGTGACTGTTCCATGGAAATGCTCCCGCCCACTTAGCCATTAGTGTCTGGACGCATCTAATTCATGTCTTTGCTGTTGGATGGCTGGGAAGAGGGCGTCCAGTTGCATAGCCTAATAGTTCACCGGATCTCGACCCGCGCGTTTTCTGGTTAGGCGCAATCTGAAAAGTGTCGTGTAGGCAGAGCCGATTTCATGTGTGGAAACACTGGAGCAGCGTATGAATGCTTCCTTCGACACTGTCTGGATGCAGTCTGGCTAATGTGAACGTGTGAGACAGAATATTCTGTGGCAAGTACATGCATACATCGAGGCACTTCAAAACTATTTTCAGCACATACTATAACTGTGGCAGCATGGTGAAGCGTATGTTAGATCACAGTCTCTATAATAATGTATTACTGAATAAATGGTCTCCAGCTTGGAACCCATGCATATCTGCACATAAGTTCACTAGGACTTTTTTGTTCCGTATCCTTTCATCGATCAATCCCTGGAGCTTGTACATGGTGGGAGAAACCACCCTCAATATTTGTGTATTGGTCCACTGGAGCGGGCAGTCGGTGACTGAAGTCGCTTCCATGGACCTGTGTAAAGATTTGTTGCCTGCACTGGAGGAAGACCATATGCCACAGACTATCAATCGCAAAAGAGGGCTGTAGTGTAGTTGTTAGATAAGTAGTTTGAAGCATTGGCTCTCCAGCTTTGGGCACTGGAATGTAAGTATTTCATTTTTCTACCATGACTTTGAGACTTGTGTGCCTTGCTAAACCAACATTAACATATTTAGATGCATTGGCTCCCACAGGAAGCAGCAAATCACATGGTGTACGGTAAATTGCTCCCATAGCACACCAAATGGTTGAAATAAAAGACAGAACTTGTGTTTCTTACTGATTATCTTAGAAGATAGAACCTTCTGCCTCTAAATTGACATGTATCTGCGTTAAAGGATGACAGAAAGTAGATGAAACAGTTGGTTGAGAGGGATTGTATCGAAGCAGGATTTAATGGTAGATTGATGATGCATTCTAGACAGAGAGAGATGGTGTGGCAGGTCATTTATCATACACTTAAAAAGTTTTCGCATTGTTCCCTCAGGCTGTATCAGTTGTGTGGTATAAAATGCGCTCGATTTGTATTCTATGGTGTGTTCTGGGTGTGACTTAGGGCACTGTCTACTTGCAAACGTTAACAGCTAATATCCCCACATCACAGCCAGCCAAGGACTTCCAATTCGTGTGTCATGAATCATATCCATCAAACTGATAGGAAAACCTATTTCGGTGCCCTTCTCTACATGAAGAAAGATGTATGGAAAGCACTCTACTTCCCTGCCACGCCGGACATATCGAGTCTTCATTTTCATAACTGCTGTAATACTAAGTCAGTGACAGGGGGTTGTGAGGTACAGCAACACCTGTGTATACATCTGCTTGGCAGTTGTTGTGTGTAGAAGAGACTGTGTTCTGTTCACGGAGTTAGTGTTGTGTGGCGTGTAATTTCAGCAGTGAAACACAGCTGCTATGCATTTGTCTATTCCCTCATAAGACGTTGTTGTTTCATGCGTTTTCCGTTGCTGACGGTCATTTTAGAGGTCTGATGAGAGCATAGCGTAATTTACGAACAGTAATTGGATGCGAAAAGGGCGCTATGAAAGAGTCAATTTTTTTCCCCTTTGGATTAGAAAGTTGTAGTTTTATCACCTTCAAGTCTGTCACCATAGTGGGTGGGATAGAAAGCCTGCAGGGTGAATGTATATTAGGTGTTTGAATATTAACAGTGGAGCATTCCATGCGGAAACCACACTGCTCGACATTAGAGTATGGGTAAGTACAAGACTTTGTAGCCATAGAAGTATGTGTTCATCTTCTACCATCATTTCTATCTTTCCAATACTTCCTTGGTGTAGAATCCAAACACTAAAACAGTACAACAGAACAGTTAGCAAAAGAGATATTCGTAAAATATTTCAAATTTCTTCTGCCTGGAGCTCCATCATGCATAGAACCTATGCTTCTTCTTCTTATCCATCTGTTATATCATCACAACACTCTGAAATGTATCAGGCTCGTATCAACTAAATACCAGTAATGGTTGATAATTTCCTCGCCATGCACATATCTTGAGTGATCATGTGTAACTCAATGGGTACCATGAGATGACTGGTACGGAACAGTCTTCACAGGACGGTGCTCCTGGTACTAGAATTCCAGTGTATATCATTAGCGAAGGTCGCTTGGACAAGTTTGGAACTTGTGTTGCGCTCTTTGCGAAAGGAAAATAATAAAGTGTATTGATTACGTGACACTCAGGTTGTTCTGTCTCTTCGCAGGACGTCGGATGGACTGTGTATAAAGCCCTCATGCTTCTTGTCAGTTCCAAATTAAATGTGACAAAGTTGCAGGGCTGGTTGGTTAAAGACAGAGGAACAGTTACAAGATGTATAGAGAGACCGTCTAGAGATTTGGTCGGGATCCTTAGCCGACGGACTCAACGAAGGTGTAGCTCATTTAGAAATAGAGGACAGAGTGCTGCTACTGAAGTGACTCGTTTGTGGTAATCATCAAAACGTGTTGGAGAGATCTTTCAATATCCAGCTATATCCTACGAATGCTCCCTTTCACGTAGGAGAGACGGCCACTCGTAATAAAATCTTATCGAATTTATAAAGTGTTTCTGGTGTGGTCTATTTCGTTCACTAATAATGGTTCTAATGGCTCTAATTACTATGGGACATAACATCTGAGCTCATCAGTCCCCTAGACATAGAACTACTAAAACCTAACTAACGTAAGGACATCACTCACATCCACCCCCGAGGCAGGATTCGAGCATGCGGCCATGGCAGGAGGAGGTCCCGGACTGAAGCGCCTAGAACCGAACGGTCACAGCGGCCGGCCGTTCACTAATGAACAGTATTTGTGTCATATGATGTAGGCAGGGTAACAGTGGTCAAGATAAGTCAACATGTTTATAGTACTCGCCAAGAATTGGAGAAGATGCCTTAGCAATGATACAGAAACTGAGAAGCGAGCTGCAACGTCGTTGGCTAATAGCATCTCGAGATAGATGAGACGGACGTTTTTTGACGTGTCAAGTCGTAGCGAGTGGTGGCTGGAAACTCGAGTAATTGCGTAATATGCTTTGAATTTACGGATTACCTGATAAATTACGAAAAATAAAAAAAATACGTAAAATTTTCTGAAAATATTACAATGACGTGGAGGCATGAAGATACTTACATCCTCGCCAGGGTGTACGAAAATCATTCCATTCCTCGATTGGCTGGAGCGACAACTGATAGTGCATAATATCCTACTCTATGTGTTCAAGTGCTGCCAGGTACCCCCTGTTCGACATGCAGTTATGCCTTATAGGCCAGAATAATGAAAGACCATTTGCAAAGATTTGGAAGTCTGTACGGCCACCATCTAGGACACCGAAACAGCGATAATATACCGGGGTGCCACATCCACAACCAATATGAGGAATCAGTGCTCTCCGAAAGCAGAACATTGAGACGTCTGCTACCCCTTCACTGTGGAAGATGAGATTAAATGTAGAGGCGATCACCGTCGGGTAGCTGTCTGGAAACGCTCCTCAGTGCCGCAAACTCTTCCAGTTTCCCTGTATTGCGCTGTTTTCCTATTTTTTGTAAATAATAATCACCACATCTGTCATTTATTTCAACCATCCCGTGTGTTGTGGAAGCAGCACACCCTACACCATGCGATATCCAACTTTCTGTGGGAGTCAAACGTGTTAATGTAGGTTTCGCATCCAACTTAGACGTCAAAGTCGTAGTACAAACACAAAATTTATGGCGGTGTACAAACATGCAATCATTCATTGCTTTGATGTAATACAGCAAAAGCACACAATGTATCATACTGCTTGTGAAACAACAATAGAAGAACTCCCTATTGTTATAGGTAGTCTGTGGAATATCGTCTTCCTGCAGTACTGACGGCAATAATTTACACAGGTCCGTGGAAGCAACTTTAATCACTGGGCGCCTGCTCTGATGAACCAGTACATACACGTTTAAAGGGATCACTACACATGCTCGATGTTAGCACGCAGACAGTATTTGTTCTTGATGTACCGAAAGAGAGAGACACAGTAAAATCTTAAGGAGTTCTCTACCAGGTGACGTAAACGAAGTTTTCTTTTTTGTAGTTTTACTCTTTTGGATATTATTAAACTCACGAGGAGAGAGAGAGAGAGATACTGTGCTGTCAACGAAGGCTCTGACACCATTACAGTGTCGTATTTCTAGCGTAGTAAACATAGGAATACGATAAAGGAGATTAGGACATGTACTGAGGAATATTTATAGAGGATCATTCGATATGAGTGAAATGTAGATGTTATGCTCTTGAATTTCTTTTTGCCGTCAAACTATACGTTGCATGGTTGTGAATTTCTCCTGTACGTCAGGTGCTCTTTTTGTTGTTGTTACAGTTCTCTACCTAGTGAGTAATATGTGTAGGACTAGAGAGTCTTCTGCCTAATGGTATGTGAAAGCATTTCGAGAGGATTAGAAGAGGTCTCTAACTTGGCGTGGCACTCCTCCCACTCGGCAAACCCATGTGGGTTTAAATGCTGTACGTCGAAGAAAAGAGTGTAGGATACGGGACAATACGGCAGCTAAGTGACACTTTGATGAAAGGTGAGTCGAGAGGTGAGCTGTGTACAGTTTCTTCTGAGTAATGTGGACAAACGTATTGTAACCTGTCACATACATGTCGTAAATTGACTGCAAGGGGAAAATTAGGGGCTTATACGCAGGTTTCTACGAGAGACGATCAGCAGCTGTAGTTCTGTCTCTTGTTTTCTCAATAAATAAGACGCGACATCCTCACGTGAGTTTTGTGTGCCTATAAATGGATGGACTAACAACATCATAGGTGGACTAGATATACATATGCGTAGCTCGAAAGATATCGTACGGTGCGTGGCAGACGGTGCCCTGTGCAACTACTAGTCATTTGCTACCCTATTGCACCCGCAAATTGTGTGAGGGAGAAAAGGACTGTCTGTATGCTTCCGTATAAATGCAAAATTACTCCTACCTTATCTTCATGGTTCTCACGCGAAATATATCTTGGCGAAGGTAACTACATCTACGGTCAGCTTCAAATGACGGTTCTCAAAAATATTCCTTGAAAAGAATATGGCATTCCCTACAGTGATTACCATTTGAGTTCTCGAAACATTCGCCTACTAATTTAGCGTGAGCCTAAAGGAATACTTCTGCAGCGTTGTATCTGGAGGGAACCCAGGTCTGTACATGCACTTGGCGGCAGTGGCTGCTGTTCACATGTGGGCCGGTGGCAGGGTTGGGGACAGGCGCGCAGATGTCACGGGGTTGGCAAACAGAGTGAATGTTCTTACTGTCCGCGTCTACAGGCATAATTAGGAGGCAGTAAACTGAAAGTCGAAGTGACTTATTTCCACCAGCATGACAAGGCAGCCGACAACAGAACGTAATTCGTGTTATATATCTTCAGCTATTTGACAATGGTTACCACCCAGTTTGGGGTACCAGACGAAGTGACTGAATAGTCTGTATGAAGCCCCTAAAGATGTCACAGAAACATCTGTATTGGTTACCTGGAGAGTGTAATGAGACTGGCTCTGAGCACTATGGGACTTAACTGCTGTGGTCATCAGTCCCCTAGAACTTAGAACTACCTAAACCTAACCAACCTGAGGACATCACACAACACCCAGTCATCACGAGGCAGTCATCCCTGACCCCGCCGGGAATCGAACCCGGGAAACCGGGCGTAATAAGACTGCAGGAAATAATTATGCAGTACAGAAAGCTACCTTTATGTCCCGTTACATTGATTGGCGAATGAACCTGTTACCAAGTTCATTTTACGGGGAGGATGAAAGCGAGTGATGGAGATTCGAGAGTTGGAGGGGTAATAGGGCATTGTTTCCTTGCGGCAGTATCTTTTAACGTAATTTAAACACAGGGAGAGATGTCCATCTTAATAAAATCAATTATATTTCGCCTTGCGGCGAGTTCTTTTAACGTAATTTAAACAAAGGGAGAGATCTCCATTTTAATAAAGTTAACTATATTACCGAATATCGATAATCAGGCATTATTTCCTTGCGGCGAGATCTTTTAACGTAATTTAAACGCTGGGAGGGAAGCCCATTAATAAAATAAAAAAAATATTACCGAATTTCGATAATCAGGCATTATTTCCCTGCGGTGAGGACTTGTAAAGTAATTTAAATGGTTCAAATGGCTCTGAGCACTATGGGACTTAACATCTTAGGTCATCAGTCCCCTATAACTTAGAACTACTTAAACCTAACTAACCTAAGGACATCACGCACATCCATGCCCGAGGCAGGATTCGAACCTGCGACCGTAGCAGTCCCGCGGTTCCGGACTGCAGCGCCTAGAACCGCAAGAGTAACTTAAACATATGGAGATAAGCTCATTAGTAAAATCAATTATATTGCCGAATTTATAAAGTGATACGTTATATTAGCCCGATATTTACAACTCCTTATTGCTGCTACTTGAAGAGACTTCGTAGGTGGTAAGGCACGTGGCTGTCTGAAGGGAGTCTGAAGGTGAGGAGGCATCCTGTGCAGAAACAGAGCATGTTCTTAACACTCCGTCATGAACCAAAAATTTTTTTTATTTTCTAGTCCTGTGATGCACGACTCAACAGATATTAAGCTTTTAAGAGCTAGCCCATGCCAGACTGTTGCACTGGACTTTCACAAGTAACGGTATTTTAGCGATGTGGAAATGCATTTATGATTAGATTTCTTTTGTCTTTGAAAATAACTCGTATAAAATGGACAATCTACAATTCGATTGGGAAGCTTGAGGTGCTTCGACAATAACGTGCTGATTTTGAATTGGGTAAAGTGAATTTTTTAAACTGGGGAGAGTCTATGTTGGGCGCGGAGTTGCAGTTAGAACTTGAACCTGTTGAACTAGAAAGTTCAAGTCGTGCCTTGCGTCAGCTGTCAGCGGCTGACCGGAATCTGCCCTTGGGCTCGCGTGGTTGGCAGGTACAAAGAACACTCCAACCTGTTGGCCATTGCCTGCAGGCGAAGGGGCAAGTCCCGGCGATGGCCCCCGCAGCGCACTCCGGACGGATCAAGTATGAACAAGCCAATATGGTGGTAGAGCGGCGACAAAAGCACATACACTGGGTGAATCACAAGAATAAATATTGAGAGTATTTGTTGAAGGATTATTCTTCTCATGTAAATTGATTGTTGCTCTGTGACAGTCTCTCTGTCCCACGAATGTCTGATGTGGCTGGAGATGTGAGTGCAGCTGCCGGCGTGGCTGACACAGGTAAAGGTCCCTAGTCTTCTCTTGGCTGGCTCATTCACAGTTCCTAAGCTGTTGGTGACTGGTGTGCATTTCACCATCGCGAGTGTGTGCGATCGGAAAATTTTCTTCACCACATATACGTGTAAGGTGGAAACGTTGTGGTGGAGGAGGGTGCTTGTGTTCTCAAATGTCAGTGCATACAAGACCTTGGATATGTTTAGTGTTATGATCTATTGTGGTGAAAATTTAATTGGATGATTTTCAACACGTTTGTGTGTGTTCCTCAACAGTTGAAAATATGTTTTATTATAAATAACAATCACCATATGGTGGTGGTGAGTCTTTTAAGTGATCTATTAAATCAAGTAAATTGTTAAACAATTGATTTGACAGGGCAATGCAAATATACTATTTCCCACCATCTTTGAGATTACGATTGCGCCAGCTCTTCCTTTGTCCTTAGTATTAGCCAAAAGGAACATAATATCCTGAGGAGAGATGAAAGCTTTCATCTGCATGTTTGGACACATTGTTTCACGCTTGTTGGTTCACACAAGCAGGAAATAATCAATTCGGAGAGAGACACAGACAGGGAGAAAGTCGGGAATTTCCTAGTGAAAGAAATGCTTCCACCTGCTGATTTTTTTGGGGCAGCGAGATCAAGGCAGACTGACATGCAGTCAGCGGTGGGTGGCATTTACTATCTATCATGATCTGTCATTATGATCTTCTCGACCTTCATGGCGGTACCAGGACGAGAAACGTACGTGTGGGCGACCCAAAATGGAGACTAATACAATGCACTTCATTCCATTCCTCGGTGCTTACAGTTACTGCGTGTTGGAAGTGGAGGTGGGGGTGAAAAAGTGAGTTCTCCATAAGGGGGAGACCTGTCTTCAATAAAGTGATTAAATGAAATGCAAATATAAAGCAGATCGGAGGTAGAACTAAAATTTCATGGACCATTTAGACATAATTGGCTTACATCTACTTCACTGTTTCTTCTAACAGTAACAGGACAAATTTGTTAATTTTAACAAGAAAATTGTTTGAGGTAAGATTAAGGAGAGAAATATTGGAATAATGGGAAAAATGTTTCCGTATTCCTGAAAAACTTACATATTTGCACTTACATTTTGAACGACTTGAAGTGTTTATGAAATTGCCACAAGACTGAAATGACACATGTTTAAGGTATGTTACACAGATGTGGCGGAGTACTGAATAATATATTGTATCTGTTTACATAGACTGACAAACTGAAAATAAAGATTACGTTGAGAACTGACAGTTAAGTTTTAATTTTACATTATTACACCCTCAACTCGAGATTTCACACGCTTATTAACATACAGACTGATTCAAAGTACTCTATGAAATTTACTGCTTATATTACTACCTAATTTATACTTGTTTAAATCCAAATATATTTAGTAATAACCACCAATTTACTTAAGTTACCGTTTTCATTAAGTTCTGTGTATAAATGAAATTAAACAATCTTGTTTATATGCGATTCCACATCCTCGAAGTATTTCATAAGTGAAAACATTGTCCAGTGATAGGTAGTATAGTCATGTCATTTATTTGCTGTGCTGGTGGTCTATTTCAGCTACTGTGTCATTATCATGTACGTACACTGAGGCAACAAAAGTCATTAGATACTTCCTTCTATCGTGACTGGCCTCGTTTTACCCGGCGTAACGCAGGAACTCGAAGAAGCATGGACTCAACAAGTCGTTGGAAGTCCCTTGCAGGAACACTGAGCCATGGCCGTCCATAACTGCGGATGCGTTGCCAGTGCCGGAATTTGTGCACGAACTGCCCTCTCAATTATGTTTTATAAACATTCAGTAGTACTCCTGTCGGGCGATCTGGGGCCAAATCATTTGCTCGAATTGTTCAGAATGCTGTTCAAAGCAATCGCGAACATCTGCGGTCTGGTGACATAGCGCAATGTCATCAATAAAAATTACATTGTTGCTTGACTACTTGAAGTTCATAAATGGCAGAAATTGGTCTCCAAGTAGCCACACATAAACATTTACGGTTAATGATAGGTTCAGTTGCACCGGAGGACCCCACGCCATAAAGAGCTACCACCACCAGCCTGCACAGCATCCTGTTGGCAACTTGGGCCCATGATTTCCGGGGGACTGCGCCACACTCGAACCCAACCATCAGCTCCTACGATCTGAAATCGTAGCTCAACTGACCAGGACACCGTTTTCCAGTTGTCTAGGGTCCAACGTATATGACGACGAGCCCAGGAGAGGCGCTGCAAGCGATGCCGTACTGTTCGCTTATGCACTCTGTCCCAACGGATAAGTTCGTCATAAGTGCAACATTAATTTCCGCCCACGCAGTGTAGCTTGTTTGTTGGGAATGGCAACTTACTGTGCAAAAGAGGCTGCTCTCGGTCGCTATGCGACGACCATCGGCCACTGTGTTGGCCGAGGTGAGAGATAACGCCAGATATTTGGTATGCCATGCGGATTCTTGATACTGTAGACCGCATGATACTGAATTCACTGAAGATTTGCCAAACAGAATGTCCCATGCGTCTAGCTTCAACTGCCATTCCACGATCAAAGTCTTTTTATTCCCGTCGTGTTACAATAAACGCGTCGGCAACCTTTTCACAGGAATTACCTGAATACAAATGACGACTCCCCTAACAAACCGCCCTTGTAATCTATGTAAGCGATACTAAAGTCATCTGTGTATGTGGATATCGATGTTCCATGTTTTTTCTCATTTCAGTGTATAAATGAAGAGCATACTCCATCGCACGAGATGTGGGATACAAATCAAGTTATCAGCTAAAATCTGGTGCCACACATGAATAACAGTACATTATTTATAGAATACAAGCGAAAGAGCACAGAAATGCGCAACAGATCCCTAAACAGTATCAACTCACAATGAAGATTTCATCTTTGCACCACAGGATCTCATCGCAATTTGTATCTCCTGCGGGTTTACTGCTCATTCGTTTAAATTCGACGCCTAGCATTCTGTTATTCACATGTCGTTTTGCATCTGGATTAATTGTTTGATTTGTATGCCACATCTCGGGCGATATGATGCATACTTTTAAGGTATACATGCTTGATAATGTCATGATGGTCGAAAATGGTCAACAGCACAATAAATAAATGATAAAAATATACAGCCTTCAACGGCAGTGTTTTTCGTTTTCTTACGAACGACCGGAAAATCACAGTAAGTACGATCTGGAGGTTAGTGGGAGAGATGGACTGAGAGGGAAGTAGAAGGTATATGGATAGAAAGAGAGAGAGGGAGAGACAGAGAGGTAGAGGGAGAGAGAGAGAGAGAGAGAGAGGGAGAGAAACGAGAGAGAGGAGACCAAGGTAGGGGGACTCAGATAGAGATGGGAGAGAGGGAGAGGAACAGACAGACAGACAGCAAGAGAGAAACGAGAGAAAGGAGACCAAGGTAGATGGACTGAGACAGAGATAAAAGGCTGTGCTTATATGCGAGGCAGAGTGTAAAACAACTACTTCCTGTTTTACGCATATTTCTAGGGGCTCTATTATGTTGAGCTTCGTGACTGAGTGTTACCTATGGTAGAATGTGACACCTTAATTGCTGTCTAGAAGTACTGTCACAAGGTTGCCACTTCAGATTTATGAAGTACACTTAAATGTAGAGCTGACATGTCTTATTGACTTATACCATACGGCGACTGATCTGTTTGCTCATCTAAATAACAGCAGGGACAATCTGGCGTTAAAAGCGTAAACCCCTGGTTGCTAAAATTTTTCAGGTGTGTAGCAAATGTATGGAACAACAAGAGTTCCTTTATCTTTTGTGTAATAACTAATTTGAATGTCGTATTTCTTGAATATATTTGAAATTCTATAAGGGGCCCTTCCAATAAAAGAAACACTGAAAAATTGTATGGTTTTAATGTCTGCTGGAAATAAGCGTGTTGTATCTTTCCGTTTCCCAACTTTTACATCCTCTAGAGCAGGCTGTTCCAGCTCGTCGGCTCCGTTGTGAGCCGCGGAGCGTTCCCTGCTCCAGGGAGCCGTGTCGCTCGCTGTGACCATTCAAGTGGGCCGGCACGTAGCACGGCTGGCTGAGGCAGGCAGGCAGCAAGGCAAGTTTTTTGATGTGCCAGCTGCGTCTTACAAGATCGACGATCTCATACTCTTATCTGCTAAGACGTGGTGACATGCTACACCAGGAAATACGATGTTCAGGAGATAAATAAGAAAGAACTGTTTTACAAGAAATTTCATACTAAATTTATTGGGCCTCCGTAGTTTGACATTCTCTTTGCGTTACAAGATCGGAAATATCAGGCGTCAAAGTGTTAGTAGCGTTAATGAGGAGGATGGCCATCATTGTTGCATCCTGAAGATAATCTTTTCATTGCTGAGAAAAGCTGCTCACAATAATACGTAGATCCAAACATGCACATGATCTGAGCAGCATTGTTGTGAAGCTTGGGAAATGTTTTTGCTGTAATGAACGATACCATCGTGACAAATCCAACGTGTTGTAATACATCTCTTTCAACAAAGTTGAATTTTGCAAATCAATAATCTCCAATTGAAGTGACGATGACAAGTCATCGGGGGAAATTAAAAAAGGAGTGCTGAACACCTTAAGTTCCATTTCCAAACTAGTGAGGTCTCGGAATCGTGTTTTAAACGACTTGATGAGCTGCTTTAACTTTGCTAGGTAATCGCCGTAAGTAGTACCTTCAGGTACTTTTAAAGAAGCAAGACGACTGAAGAACGTTAAATGTCCATTACTCATCTGCCTCTCAAATAAACGTAACTTTTCCATAACGCTTTGATCTGGACGTGCATGTCCACGATAAGCTGCTCTTTGCCCCGCAATGACAGATTTAAATTATTCAGATGCGTAGTTATGTCAGCTAGGAACGCCAGGTCTGATATCCATTTTATAACTTCAGACAATGCATTTCTTCCCCTTTTATTTCGAGAAAAAGGGATATTTCCTCACGAATGGCAAACAAAGCATCAAGAACTTTTCCCCGACTCAGCCAACGAACTGTACTGTGGTAAGGTATATGCCCATATTCCGCTTCAATATCTTTCAGGAATCTTTGAATTGGCGATGATTCATACCGTGACGCCGCACAAAATTCACACACTTCACTACATCTTTCATTACGCCACCTAGCTCTACTGCCTCAGCACACAGTGCCTCTTGGTGAATAAAACAATGAAGGGCCAAAATGTCTTTCTCGAATTCGTCCCAGAGTTTATTTTTCAAACGAGAAGCAAAACCTTAGTGAAGCCCGATCGTTTGTGGTGCATAGTCAGTCGCTATAGAATGGAGCTTATGCCACGGCAAATTCATATTTTCCACTGATTCACAAACAGCTTCAAAAGTGTCACGTCCTGTAGCGGTGTAATCGTGCGGTACCACATCGTCGCAAAAATGTGAGCGACCCTGTAGCTTGCTCGAATTACAGAATCTGTAGTGTTTTCTCCACTCTCGTTCACCTTAAAATTATAAACACATTACAGAGCACGAACTATGTTGCATGATTTGATATCCTCTGTATTACGAAACCGTTTTTAACTTACGTCTCCTGGTACGTCGTTCTTAAGCCTGGCTACCAGTTCTCTGCGTGTAACGCCTTCTACCTGATCGTAGTACGCTACGTGAAGACGCGTATAATGTCGTTGTATTTTGTACCTCTTCTCAGAATTAAATACTTTATGACATGCAAGACACTG
Organism: Schistocerca americana; assembly: GCF_021461395.2. Classification (NCBI taxonomy): domain Eukaryota; kingdom Metazoa; phylum Arthropoda; class Insecta; order Orthoptera; family Acrididae; genus Schistocerca; species Schistocerca americana. The sequence goes on along the minus strand of NC_060120.1, from coordinate 154,479,169 downwards.
CGGACGACCATCCCTCTCAATGAATAGAAATTTATCCCCCAATAGAGGTAGAGCGCTCCCGCGGCTGGTCATAGCTGTCATTGAACACGGCTTATTGCGTCAGTTGCGGCTGCATGCGGCCAGGGGGCATTGAGTTCGCTTTCCCCCTCCACGCGGGCTCCGAGCTGCCACAGTGAGCGCTCCGGAGCGCTCCGGCTCCCTGGAGCTCAGTTAGAACAGCCTGCTCTAGAGGATTTCTGCATCTACATGGGTACTTTGCAAATCACATTATCTGCCTGGCATAGGGTTCATCGAACCACCTTCACAATTCTCTATTATTCGAATCTCGTACAGTGAATGGAAAGATCGAACACCGGCATCTTTCTGTACGAGCTCCGATTTCCATTATTTTATCCAGGTGATCGTTTCTTCCTATGTAGTTCGGTGTCAACAAAATATTTTCGCATTCGGAGGAGAAAGTTAGTGATTGGAATTTTATGAGAAGACTCCCTTGCAACGAAAAGCGCCTTTTCTTGAATGATGTCCAGCCCAAATCCTGTATCATTTCAGTGAAACTCTCCGTCATGTTTCGCGATAATACAAAACGTGCTCCCCTTCTTTGAACTTTTTCGATGTACTGCGTCAATCCTATCTGGTAAGGATCCCACACCCTGCAGCAGTATTCTAAAAGAGGACGGATAAGCGTAGTGTAGGCAGTCTCCTTAGTAGATCTGTCACATTTTCTAAATGTCCTGCCAATAAATCGCAGTCTTTGGTTAGCCTTCCCCACAACATTTTGTATGTGTTCCTTCAAATTCAAGGTGTTTGTAATTGTAATTCCTAGATATTTAGTTGAATTTACGGCCTTTAGATTTGACTGATTTATCGTGTAACCGAAGTTTAACGGATTCCTTTTAGCACTAATGTCAATGATCTCATACTTTTCGTTATTTAGGGTAAACTGCCAATTAGCGCTCCATTCAGATATCTTTTCTATATCGTTTGATCAATTATAGATGCCGAAAATCCATTATTAATGGGTTTAAAATCTGATTAATACAATTTCAGTACCGAGGTCATATGGTGCCATTGGGACGTCGCTGCCATATTAATCACACTTTTGCTGCTGTTAGCTTTTGTGTTGTGGGATGAGGATGCTGTTGTGGATATTTCAATGTATAGTTGACTTCTTTCTGTATATGGTGAAGATGTGTCTGTTGTTATTATGTACAATGTTATATCTAAGAAATTTAAAGTCGGGTGTATCTCATGCTCAGTGGTGAAATGGAATTTTGGATGCAACTCGCTGAAAAGCTTATGTATTTGTTTTACTTTTCCAATAGTGTAACAATGTTATCTACATATCTGTAAAAGAAAATTATTTTACTAACTACGGCGTGCTTTGAACAAAGAAATGGGTTTTCTAAATTATCGTTATGCTATTTGTAGATGGACTATTATTTCTCTTGAAGCATAATTATTTTCCGTTAATAAAAATTTTTGTGAACAGCCAGATGGTTTAGCCACCGGATCAAGTCTCTCTGGGATGTAGCTGACATTCATCTAAAGAAGTAAAAATTACGTTCTTAGCAACACAAATAGTAAATTGTAAAGAGTATTTGTGTCAACAAGCATGTCAAATCTCATGCTTAATATACAATGATTGAAAAAAAAATGTTTACTGTCACTTCTCTACTTAATTTTGAAACATATTTTACTTCGTCGTTGTATGTAAACAGAACTATTACGAAATTCAGTGCGTAACATCCCTGAAACGTAAGTTAAACATTAGTCATTTGAGTGACGTGTTGTTGTCACAAACATCATAAATCGTTCAAAATGTAAGTGCGCATGTAAATATTTTTGAGCCATTTAGAAAATGTTACGTTCTTAAGCTCCGGTAACATATTAAAACACTTTATTTCTTTCATTTCTGTAGCATATCCCTCATTAATTCCGACTGAAATAGTTTTGTAGTTGAAATGGACAACTCTAATGTTGAAAACTGAAGCAGATGTAACGCCCATTATGTCTGTGCAACCGTTTAAAGGAGAGCTGTAGCTCGGAAACTCGTTAAAACCTAATCTTTCAGCCTTCATATTCGAGAGTAATTAGAAAATAAAAGTACTGTGGCTAAAGGTGGAATATTATTTGTTAATATATTCCTGACGTAGATGTAGCAGTCATGGGCAGTCCAGGACTTAGTGTTTAATAACAGCGTTTGTGAATTAGGTTCTTCATTATTTAAAACGTTTGTCTAGTGTCGCCTCCATTAGTAGGTTCCTGACAATCTTACCGTCACTCTCACGCAGACTATACCAGCTCTTTACTTTATGTGCAGCTCTTCTGTGAGTGCTTCCTATCTCTTTCGATAACATAGCTTGGTAAGAGAGCTAGTCCGATAACAATACTCAACAACCAGCCGAAAGAGCCTTTTTTTATAAGCTATCTTTTCATTGGGACTAAATCCACTCATTTGGAATTCTCTCAATAAATCGTCCTGTCCCCACTGTATGTACGTCATCTTTACATCTTAAACCACTCCAGGGAGGCACTGCCACAAATTTGAGAACTTTCATTGTTCCCAGTGGTAAATCGCCGAATGCGTAGTCAGATTATATTCGTATATTTAAGCCTATTACATTATATAAATCAGTGAGACATGATTAACAGTAAAGAGTAATACTGAGGCTTATTAATATTGCCATTGACCACGTACGACTTTTAAATTTTGTCCTAACGATAGAATAGAAAATTAAATTCGGGCTGTTGCGATGGTGTTGTATTCTAGGCTCAAATTTTCTAGTTATGTAATTATTACTTGATATCAAGAATTAATCTTACAAACACAAATTATGTCGGAAACTCAATATTATAATATGCAATCTTAAACGCAAAACGCAAAGTAACCTCAGCACCTGCATGCTTGTCCATTTGAACAAGTGCCATTAAACAAGTAACATCTGGATATCTTACGGGTGAAACATATATTTTTTTAAGTGATCCATGTACGGAAGCTCTTAATTTCAACTATGTGCGCGGAATCTGTGGAATATCGCTCGGAAAAGGTTATAGGAAAGTCGTCGCAGCAAAATTTTGCGGAACAGAGGATATAATAAACTTACTCAAGCAGGAAATGCCAAGTGATAAAGAAGAAGAGTTCAGTATGCCCGCATCAGTATGAAATAATAGCTCTGTGAGCGTCATTAAATCGTGATGTTACGCTCATGTATCAAACCTGCGAAATCTTTTTAACTCAGACATTCGTCTGAGTCTCGATGACATTGTCTTAAACGAAGGCCTCATTTACTCTCTTGGCGGTAAACGATTCTTTTAATACTTTATGTCTGTTTCTCTTCCGCTTAAATAAATCCCTTTTGCTCCCGAGTCGCTGTGTTCTACCTGTTACGCCCTACGCAAGCAGATAACAGCCCAGCTTGAGAGTAAAAGCCAGGGGAAGCTTTCAGGGCCAAGCGGTTCTCTCTGGCTCCCCTTAAGTATTCTCTCTGCAGTTTTGTGAACGACGGGTCCTTCCCAGTGCTTTAAGAAGAGAGGTGTTGTAAGTAGTAGTTAACCATTCATGAGGTATGGTTTCACCAAAGTCCTTTTAAGACCGTACTACTTTACAGAAGCGATGTGTTAGCCTGCTGTACAACGTTAAATAAGAGATAGTGTGAATAAAGGTATCCATCCAACCTTCAAGAACGGTAGCAGCACCTCCACAGTGAAGCCTATCATTTGCCCACTGTATACGTAATGTCGGTTACTTAGAATGGTGATCTATAAAAGAAGACGTTCTTAGTTTTAAAGATTGATCGAAGATCAATGATGACGCACTAGTAAAACGAATCACTTATCATAACACCAGTCTACATAAAACTTCTGAATGGACTGAGATTTACACCACAAGCTAGCCACACGATGGAATGCTCAGTTGGTAAGAGCACTGCTTGTGGAATGAGTTCGACTCACGGTCCAGCACACAGTTTTATTCTGCAAGGTAGTTTCAAACAGTGTTCGCTGCAGACCCTGCAGAGTGAAGTATGCGGTCTTGAACAGATAAATGATTGTTAACACATTTTCAACTGACATCTGTTCAAATGGCTCTGAGCACTATGGGACTTAACAGCTATGGTCATCAGTGCCCTAGAACTTAGAACTACTTAAACCTAACTAACCTAAGGAATTCACACAGAACCCAGTCATCACGAGGCAGAGAAAATTCCTGACCTCGCCGGGAATCGAACCCGGGAACCCGGGCGCGGGAAACGAGAACGCTACCGCACGACCACGAGCTGAAGACCCTGACATCTGTATCGGACATTGTTCGCTTACTCTATTTTCAGAAATGACGCGCTCCACACGTCATAAGGGTTTCGATATATCCCTGCACAATCTGCCTCCATGTAATCTAACCTGACACGAGAGTGAATGTCAACGTGGTCGTATGCAGATTGAATCTGTAAGCGACGGGTGACGTCATTACGCGTAATTTCACGTTTCGGACCGTTCCCCCAACTGAAACACATATTAAATGAAGTCAAATCATAGGAAAATGTAGAAAATTGTGTGTTAAAGTGCACTTTCACTTTTACCGACCGTTCCCGAAGGTGAAATATATATTAACTCAAGCCGCATTTTAGCAACATGTTGAAATTGTGTGTTGATGCGCACTTTCACTTATACCGGTAGTTGCTGATGTTCTTTAAATTGCGATATAGTGTTTGCAGTATTCAGCAAGAACATTCAGTAACTAATGTTGATTGGACGCGGAAGTTTTCTCCTTGCTGCGTTGTTGATGCGTGTCTGTTAGCTTCGGTGAGATACTCGGTCTCTTAGCCAATCAGGAGGGGTGGGCAGTGTTCTGTGCCCTGTGGCCGAATATATTAGAAACCGTTCTGCGTTTCGAAGCCATTCGGAGATTTCGACTGTGATCTCAGAGATTTTTGTGAGACCTCCTCAATTATTTTTCCGTGTTTGTTCTTGGGCAACGTTTACATAATTTCAGCCTTATCTGAGCCATGTGCGGCTCGCGTTGGTGCCGTTGGTAGGTTCGCATCGTGTGATAGGGATAGTGGCGTCTGGTTTTCTTCTTCTATTTACTGGCGCCACTACGTTTGCTAACGTTGTCTGTCTGCGAGTGGCAGGAGTATCGTTTATCGATATCTGGTACCCGTACTATCTTTGGAACGACGTGAAGTGTTTTCCGGGTCGGATGTGGTGGTAGTTCGGTTGGGACGGAGCAGCAGAGGGGTCCATCAGTACTAGGACATGCCGAGACCACTGGTGGCACGCAGGCATTGCCGGATTGAGGGGCTGTTTTTGCGAGGGCCACAACCTCGTTGTCCATCGGACCCAGTACGTTGAATTGTGTGAACATTAATCCAGTAGTGAAACCTCCACTATTTTGTGATCAAGCCGTTTCATCGTGCGTTGCTGCTCGCAGGGTCGCCATGAGACGAACAGCAACGAATGGAGCGTGTGGAGTTGTCTAAGTCTATTAACCGTCTTCTACTGCCTGTTATTAGTTTTTGAATTTTGCGTTATTATTGAAGTGCCACCAGCGGTATTTTACCGCCTAGTGGCCGCTAATACCCCAGTTACCTGCCCTGGAGGGTAGCTTATTTTTGCTGCAGTGTACTTCTCCTCGTACTACCGATGTTGTCTGGCATGATGTGTAGTTCGACAGCTTCCTTGATTGCGGTGTGGATTGTAGTTTCTTCTGTCTATTTTGGTTGTAGTGGTTCCTTCTGATTTTCTATGTTTTAAACACCGGATTCTGAAGACACAGTGATGTCTGTCACTTCGTACTCGCTTGAATTATTCCGTTGTTGTACTGGTTATCTCACATTAGGTGGATTTGGTAAGAGCAGTGATCGGCATTTAAATTCTTCCTAGTTTGAGTTGCCATCCTGTTAAGTGAGCATAACTCTTAGCTGCCTGTCTCACCGCTTAAGCAGCTGTAAGGACTTTCCTCAGGTCGATAGTTGGAGCACTGCCTGTGGATCACGCCCTTCTTCATTTGGACTGATTGTGTCAATTGCTACAAATTAGAATTTTGTTTAAATTATTCCTATTGCTTGAGGCCCTCAGCCGCCAAATAATTTGAATTCTTTCTTAATAAGGCCTCCAGCCCTCAGTGTAGATAGTATTACAGACAATTATTTTTTTAAATGATTGTTTTTAAAGTGTTATTTCCTTGAATAAAGTGTATGTGTGTACCACGCAACCAACGGTAACTGATTAGGCCCCTTTCACACCTTTTCCTGCCTTCGCTAAGTCCCACGTTTCACTATCATTCGAATATTTTTACCATTATTTTACAATCAGTCCTAGAACAGAAGAGGATTTGATATTCACAGACATATTGCCAACAAGGTTGGAAGCTCAACACAGGTCACAGAGTCGGCCAGCGTGGCTGAGCGGTTCTAGGCGCTTCAGCCTGGAAACGCTCGATCGCTACGGTCGCAGGTTCGAGTCCTGCCTCGGGCATGGATGTGTGTGATGTCAATATGTTAGTTAGGTTTAAGTAGTTCAGATGTTAAGTCCCATAGTGGTCAGAGCCATTTGAACCATTTTGAACAGGTCACAGACGTATTTATTCAGTTCGATGCATTATGCACTATACCTTATCCTCCTCTCCTCTCTCCTGCACTTTTGACCAGTTTATTAGTTTATCAGGTGGTGTGTACTGAGAACATGTAATTCTGGACTTACTGAACTGTGAGCCGGCAGCTGTGGGCGAGCGGTTCTACGCGCTTCAGTCTGAAACCGCGCGACCGCTACAGTCACAGGTTCGAATCCAGCCTCGAGCACGGACGTGTGTGATGTCCTTAGGTTAGTTAGGTTTAAGTAGTTCTAAGTCTAGGGGACTGATGATCTCAGATGTTAAGTCCCATAGTGTTCAGAGCCATTTTACTGAACCGTGATTCATACGATAGTTACTGCGAAGGCCAGGTGGTTTATGTGATTTGCCTGAACAAACTGCGATCAACTCCAAATCTTAATCCTGTAATACTGCTACTTATCTTTTCTTTCCCTAAGCCATTTATCAGTTCTTCCTCGTAAGCTCCATTCATGCTTGCTGTGTCGTAATCTTGTTGATTCCAGCTGCCAAGGTCTACCTTTCGTCTTGTAAATGATTAATAAGTTCACAATGAGCATACAGTTTATTCATGCATAGCTTTTCACTTCGATAATGAATATAATTCTTGTTTGCGTGTTTATACCTTGGTGTGCCAAAACTTTATAATCACTGTCCACCGTGAGCTTTAACGCCACCTGATGACGTTGCACATGCGTGACATGAAAGAAGAATGGGAGTTGTTTAGAGAAAAAAGGGTTATCATCCTAGTGACGATGCGGTGTGAAAATGGGAAACTCTACCGACATAAGCGCAGATGGTTACGGTATGGGGCCTCACAACGAGTTTCTTTGAAACGGCGATGCTGCTGGGCTGTTCGCGTTCCACTATCCTTATCACCTCCAGGAAAGTGGTTGAATGTGAAGAAACCCCGAGTTCTTGGATGTCGACGGCTTGCCTGTTGTGTGAGGCAGAACAGGCGATAATGTGTAACAGTTCAGACGACAGAATACAGTACTGGTTCAAGTATAAGTCTTTCGAAACACATTGATCAATGCCCATTTTTGAATGTGTGGCTCCGCAACAGAAAAATTTCTGTGTGTTCCCAAACGTCATCCCCAGCGTCATCTTGCAATGGCAGTGCTCGAGATGATCGAGAATCGACTGTGGATCAATGGAAAAGTGTTCCCAGGTTTGATGTAACAGATTTATTTCCTGCTGTATCAGTTGTGGATGCGTGGTCAGTCAGGCGAACGGGTTCTAGATACGTGCATCGCCCCATGGATACTGTGTGACTGGACCTGTATTCTACTGTGGGTCCCATTCACCTGGAATTCCACAGGACGTGTAGTAACTATGGAAGATAACATGACAGCTATGGAAAACCTAAACATTATTGCGGTCCTCCTATATTTCTTCATGCTTGATGTCTTCACTGGCGGCAATGACATGTTACAGTAGCATACCTGCCCATGTAGCAAGGCCGGAATCGTACTGCAGTGGTTTTCTCTACACGGCAGTGAGCTCAGGTTGATGCGCCTGATATTAACTCGATGTAAAATATGAGAAAGAGAATGAATAATAAACGAAAAGATGATGTTCTACGAGTCGGGGCGTGGAATGTCAGAAGCTTGAACGTGGTAGGGAAACTAGAAAATCTGAAAAGGGGAATGCAAAGGCTCAGTCTGGATATAATAGGGGTCAGTGAAGTATAGTGCAAGGAAGACAAGGATTTCTGGTCAGATGAGTATCTGGTAATATCATTAGCAGCAGAGAATGGTATAACAGGTGTAGGACTCGTTATGAATAGGAAGGTAGGGCAGAGGGTGTGTTACTGTGAACAGTTCAGTGACCGGGTTGTTCTAATCAGAATCGACAGCAGATCAACACCGACAACGATAGTTCAGGTATACATGCCGACGTCGCAAGCTGAAGATGAACAGATAGAGAAAGTGTATGTGGTTATTGAAGGGTAATGCAGTATGTAAAGGGGGACGAAAATCTAATAGTCATGGGCGACTGGAATGCAGTTGTAGGGGAAGGAGTAGAAGAAAAGGTTACAGGAGAATATGGGCTTGGGACGAGGAATGAAAGAGGAGAAAGACTAATCGAGTTCTGTAACAAGTGTCAGCTACTAATAGCGAATACCCTGTTCAAGAATCACAAGAGGAGGAGGTATACTTGGAAAAGGCCGGGAGATACGGGAAGATTTCAATTAGGTTACAGCATGGTCAGGCATAGATTCCGAAATCAGATACTGGATTGTAAGGCGTACCCAGGAGCAGATATAGACTCAGATCACAATATAGTAGTGATGAAGAGTAGGCTGAAGGTCAAGACATTAGTCAGGAAGAATCAATACGCAAAGAAGTGGGATACGAAAGTACTAAGGAATGACGAGATACGTCCGAAGTTCTCTAACGCTATAGATACAACAATAAGGAATGGCGCAGTAGGCAGTACAGTTGAAGAGGAATGGACAGCTCTAAAAAGGGCCATCACAGTAGTTGGGAAGGAAAACATAGGTACAAAGAAGGTAGCTGCGAAGAAACCATGGGTAACAGAAGGATTACTTCAGTTGATTGATGAAAGGAGGAAGTACAAACATGTTCCGGGAAAATCAGGAATACAGAAATACAAGTCGCTGAGGAATGAAATAAATAGGAAGCGCAGGGAAGCTAAGACGAAATGGCTGCAGGAAAAATGTGCGAGAAAGATATGATTGTCGGCAGGACAGACTCAGCATACAGGAAAGTGAAATCAACCTTTCGTGACATTAAAAGCAACGGTGGTAACATTAAGAGTGCAACGGGAATTCCATTGTTAAATACAGAGGAGAGAGCAGATAGGTGGAAAGAATACATTGAAAGCCTCTATGAGGTTGAAGATTTGTCTGATGTGATAGAAGAAGAAACAGGAGTCGATTTAGAAGAGATTGGGGATCCAGTATTAGAATCGGAATTTAAAAGAGCTTTGGAGGACTTACGGTCAAATAAAGCAGAAGGGATAGATTACATTCCATCAGATTTCTAAAATCATTGGGGGAAGTGGCAACAAAACGACTATTCACGTTCGTGTGTAGAATATATGAGTCTGGCGACATACCATCTGACTTTCGGAAAAGCGTTATACACACAATTCCGAAGACGGCAAGAGCTGACAAGTGCGAGAATTATCGCACAATCAGCTTAACAGCTCATGCATCGAAGCTGCTTACAAGAATAATACACAGAAGAATGGAAAAGAAAATTGAGAACGCGCTAGGTGACGATCAGTTTGGCTTGAGGGAAAGTAAAGGGACGAGAGAGGCAATTCTGACGTTACGGCTAATAATGGAAGCAAGGCTAAAGAAAAATCAAGACACTTTCATAGGATTTGTCGACCTGGAGAAAGCGTTCGACAATATAAAATGGTGCAAGCTGTTCGAGATTCTGAAAAAAGTAGGGGTAAGCTATTGGGAGAGACGGGTCATATACAATATGTGCAACAACCAAGAGCGAATAATAAGAGTGGATGATCAAGAACGAAGTGCTCGTATTAAGAAGGGTGTAAGACAAGGCTGTAGCCTTTCGCCCCTACTCTTTAATCTGTACATCGAGGAAGCAATGATGGAAATAGAAGAAGGGTTCAGGAGTGGAATTAAAATACAAGGTGAAAGGATATCAATGATACGATTCGCTGATGACATTGCTATCCTGAGTGAAAGTGACGAAGAATTAAATGATCTGCTGAACGGAATGAACAGTCTAATGAGTACACAGTATGGTTTGAGAGTATATCGGGGAAAGACGAAGGTAATGAGAAGTAGTAGAAATGAGACCAGAGAGAAACTTAACATCAGGATTGATGGTCACGAAGTCAATGAAGTTACGGAATTCTGCTACCTAGGCAGTAAAATAACCAATGACGGACGGAGCAAGGAGGACATCAAAAGCAGACTCGCTATGGCAAAAAAGGCATTTCTGACCAAGAGAAGTCTACTAATATCAAATACCGGCCTTAATTTGAGGAAGAAATTTCTGAGGGTGTACGTCTGGAGTACAGCATTGTATGGTAGTGAATCATGGACTGTGGGAAAACCGGAACAGAAGACAATCGAAGCATTTGAGATGTGGTGCTATAGACGAATGTTAAAAATTAGGTGGACTGATAAGGTAAGGAATGAGGAGGTTCTACGCAGAATCGGAGAGGAAAGGAATATGTGGAAAACACTGATAAGGAGAAGGTACAGGATGATAGGACATCTGTTAAGACATGAGGGAATGACTTCCATGATACTAGAGGGAGCTGTAGAGGGCAAAAACTGTAGAGGAAGACAGAGATTGGAATACGTCAAGCAAATAATTGAGGACGTAGGTTGCAAGTGCTACTCTGAGATGAAGAGGTTAGCACAGGAAAAGAATTTGTGGCGGGCCGCATGAAACCAGTCAGTAGACTGATGACCAAAAAAACAAAAAAATTGTGAAACCCTATCGTGTCCCAACTCACCGGCCGCAAACCACCGACACGTAATTTTTCGAGAGTTGTGTAACATATGCGCTGATGTCTGGCGCCATTTATTAATGGAAAGCTGCAAAGGACTTGTCAATACCATATGGTTCGTTATGGCTCCTGTATTGCTATCCAAATGAGGACCAACACGCTGTTAATACGTACAGGCCCTTATGCATATAAAGAAATAGTTTCTGTAATGGGACCTCTGGATGTAAAGTTGCGAGTGCCTAATGCCGAAGTTTGGAACGACCGTTCGAGGCAAACTGATACACGAGGTGTTAGTGGTATAGGTACAGATATTTTAATCGTTGTGAGACACCTCAATAAGATTCTTCCCGGAAGGAGAAGCAACGCGGTCCCGTGGCGGCAGCTAGCGCCTGGTAAAGACGGCGGTTTGCACCACCAGTCCCACTTAGGCCGCAGTAGGAAAGGCCCGTCTCTCTGCTATACCACCAGCTACGGCGGAACGCGGCCCACACGCCTTCCGTCGCAAGCACAGCCGAGAATCCCGGACTGCCAGCTGCTCCGGCGCCCCAGAGATTTCCAGCTAAGAAGCACCTGCCTCTCAAGGACTGCCTGAGAGAGGCGAGGGCTCGCCAGAGATCTCTTAGAGGCCACCTGTGGACGCCCTCTAGCCAGAGATAGGCTCCTACGAAAGCTTAGCGCCATAGGTCGATTTGCGACACGGTTCACATTGGCCCCTTAATATGTATTCACTTCAGTGGTTCAGTTTTCTTTTCTCTGCATGCAACAGTCCTCCTGCAAACTCTGCACATAATTTAGTACTTGACGTTTCCTGCACAGTTGTAACTGTGTCGCTAGGTGCACTCCACCTGTCAGTACAGACTACATATGTTTTGTGTCCACTCGTCCACACTTCAGTATCTGACCCGCTGCCCCGTGGAAAATAAACGTTAATGGCTTGCTGTTGTCACGCTTACTTGGAGTTACTAACTAATCTAAAAACTACGGCTTGTAATAGCTGTAATTATTATTCTGCAAATGAAGTAAGTACTGTTGTAATGTTATTTAGTTCACAGTCCTTGGTCGCCAATAAAAATATCAGTACCTATATACCGTAATATCCAGTACTGTGCTTTGGTCGCAAGCCACTTTGTACCAATGAAGGTACGGTGTATTCTACTAAACTGCATAGAGATTTAGGCTTACTTTTACTTCCGTTATGCAAGCAGCTGGACATATCTACTTCCTATTCTCAAAGTACTAATGAGATAAAGGTTTTCGATTAAGGATCACGAACTAATGATTTTAAGAGGGTCATGTGGAAACTGTATTTGAACAGATTGTGTTTCGAGTAACCCATATCTTAATCAAACAATGGAAAATCCAGGATGGAATCTAACAATACCAGAGAAGGAAAGTTGCTACTCACCATATATAGGAGATGCTGAGTAGCTATAGGCACATCAAAAAGATTCACACAATTATAGCTTTCTGCCATTAAGGCCTTTATCCTAAGGCAACAAGAGAAACACAGGAAAGAACAGAAAAAAGAAAGGACATCCTGGATATATTCCTATGTTTGATTTTTGCCTGACGGCTTTTCTTCGATCCTAACCCTGTGCTGTTTTCCTTTATAAGTACTTTCTTTTGCATCGCTGTACTCAATGTCCATCCTTCTTTCTTTTCTTTCCTGTGTTTCTCTTGTTGCCTTACGACAAAGGCCTTAATGGCCGAATACTATAGTTTTGTCAAACGTATCATAATCACTATTGTTTCTCATTTTGTAATTGAAATTCTTTCCGTCAAGTATCTTGAAAGGTACACGCAATTTCACTCTCTTTCATAATTCTGAATTTCATAGAATTTTTGTTGCCTCTGCTGTCTTTTTGAGGTTGTACAGACTCTAGAGAAAACAAAACACTGGAACGGTTATGTTTCGTTTTATTTCAGTTCAGGAGCACCTTGTCTTGTCCCTCACCTAGCTATGAAAGACTGTTTCTACGATTTGGATGCGTGGGTGAATGTTTTTGAAATGTAGCGAGGTAGATCACGAAAGCTTTATTGTTTCGGGACGTAGCAATACCAGCCCAAATATTTCAGCTACATAGATCTCTTGTAACAGAACACGTTGTTAGTCCGGAGTCTTCCCGCTTTCTCGTGTCCATTCTATTGGCTAGCCGAATGGAGCCATACCCCTCTTTCAGAAAAACGAGGATACGTATTCTGGCGGCTGGTATTTTGAGTCAATCATGGTGCCGCCATCCTGGTGTGAAGGTGCCTGTACCTCTGGAACACGAACTATTGTTAGGTTGCGTTGTGCAGACTAGGATGTCGGTAGATGTGAAAAATACAAAGGTTTCATGTCGAACTGGTAATTATTAAAGCTCTTAGTGGGGCTGGTGATTTCAATCTAATTAAATTCGTTTATTACGTGCTAGCTAGCAAATATATTTGTCCTTAGTCCACGACCGACAATTAGGGCTTCGTATGTTAGTAGAAGTTAATTTTAATGTTTCATGTTTGGATATGACTGTTCGACGCTAGTGTCTCCACGACGTGTTGTCGTGTCGTGCCACTTGAATGAATTTGGTCCCACGTAGCCGATTTTATATGTGCATTATGAGTTAAAGTTTGCAGTACAGTCCCCTTGTAGTCGTAATTTCCATGAATTATTCTATAGATACGATACTGTAAGATATTGCAGTGCTTGTGTAATTCCGAATTATGATGCAAAGTTCCTTTGGACGTGCATGCATGTATACTTGACTCATCGACCGACATCGGGAAAGCAGCATTCAAGTAAAATTTCTCACCTGTACGGGAAGATACATAATGTGTGTTTTAGATACATATTTGACGACATATGGAAGTCCGTGTCTGCCCGGCAGTCGTGCACTGATAGCCAGGAGGTAAACGGAGCACTCCATATAAGTCGGAAATCCGGGTCTGACATAAATTTTAAGTGTCGTCATTCCATTCTACGGTTCATGGTTTTCCGCATTCGGAGTTGCAAATACATTTAAGATGTTATTCTTTTATCTAATTGACTCCAGCTATTTTCCCTCGTTATAATCAAGTTCGGTCCTTTTAGTTTCTTGCTTCAACATTATTCGTCCGATAGTCCGAACCCATCGTTTGTGTGATACTGTCCACCAAGTGTTTTCGAATCTGGTCCTTAGAGTTAAAGATCCCTCCTTTTCGAAGACGCACAGCTTACTAAGTGTGATGAATCCCTATATGTGTGCGTACAATTCTCAGTAGCCCAGTTTCATTAGAATTTATGTGTTTTAAATCACGGAGCGGCTCTGTCTTCCCCTTACTTAAGGTCCCTCTTTAATTTCATTGTACTAATTACAATACCCATAACGAATCACTATATGTACAATAATCGTTCCTAGCTTCGGATTTTACGGAAATAATATGATTTTTCTGGATGTGATGAATCTATTTCTCCACCCCCTGAGCTATTGACTATTGGGATGAATCGACCCTATTCCTTTCATTACGTTGTTGGAATGCAGAACTTCTTCAAGCACCCAGTTCATCCTCTTCTTTATTATTAATATCACGGTAAGTGCTAAATGATTAACATACCACTGTGATAGTGAGAGTATCCGAGTAATAGACTGAGTCTTAGTAAAGATATGAATTCATAGAGAAATGATTGCTTCCCTATTGTCGTACTGAATTCCAAGTATTCTGTTTGTTCACTGACTTAATGTTTCTATTACGAAGTGAACTAGGGATTAATCTATCATTTGATGTTGGCTGGGTACGACTCTCGCGGACGTGGCTAGTGACATTATTGTTTGTATTAGAGTGACGAAAATAAAAGTTTTTTACACCCTTGCCTTACCTCGTTAATTAAACGAAGTCCATTTAATGCGATGAAAGTGATAGCTCCGTCAGCCGGAAATTTGACTATTATGAAGGGTAGAAACCAGTCTTTACCACTCCCAGACTATGTTTAAGGAAGCACTAGGAAATAGCAAGTTTCCTCCTTCACAATCATTAACGATATATGCTTCGAAAAATGACGAACTTTTTTAACTTGCTGACCACTTTCTATAAAATTAAAAATGAACTCCAGCAAAAATTTATGGTGCACTTGGTTCGGTATTGTTTCGATACGGTTAGGCCCCTTATCAAAAATATGTTCCAGGTTCTTAAAACCAAATTCCGTTACTTGGAAACGACGCATCGAGTAAAACAGAAGTTAATCAGCGCTGAGGCTCTAGAAAACTAATTCCATAGCGTTTCTTACCTATAACGTAGAAAAAAGTCCTGTAATGAACTTTTGCGTTGAGAAATTTGTACAAAGTACGGTACAGCCGGTGAATTTAATTTGTGCGTATGTGTGACATTTGTACTGACGGCCATTGCGAGGAATGGAAGATTGTTCGGTGGGATTGGAAGGCAACAGGGCATAAAATGAGTTAGGTGTTATATAAATCCTGTGCAGCCCTTCATCAGTCGCCTGTTGCTGGGGCTTGAACTTACTGGGAACAAATCCCGAAGGGAAAAGCCCAATGTCAGCGTGGCCGTGTCTTTGTTCTCCAGCAGAGCATTAGAGAGGGGGAAGGAACTCACTAACCGAATGACGCACAGTCCCTTGAGAGCTGACGTCGGTAACTGACTTTCAGCGGTAATGAAGTTGTTGTGCTGCTGTTCCTGAGGTGTTAGTACAGTTTAACGTTTGATAACTCGGTTGAATATTAGCTGAAATTTGCATAATAGAATTTACGGTCCGTAAAACGATTATATCTCATACAAGATGGGCCAATTCCGTCGCTTAACAAAAGAGGTGCAGCTTATGTAAGTACCAAAACAATATAACGTAGTCCCATGAATCACATTTTTGTGGGATTTTCTCTCCTGATAATGGTGCGGGAAATAAAATATTTCCATACATCAAAGATGGATTCGGACTTAGCTTTCCTTGGAGAACGACGTATGATTTCAGCCGGTTATTCATCAAACACGGTAAATTAAACTGATTTCCTTCTCGATTATGGAGCGCTGCCCTAGTGCGTGGTAGATGAGATGAGGATCGAAATTACGACAAGACAAGTCTAACAAGACTCAAGTAAATTAACCAACGCTTCGTGGAAGCCATCAGTAATATTGATGATTGCTTCACTTTTATACTACGGAACAAATAGGCTTATTCTTTTACTAGACAGCATGAATACGTTTTTGAGAGATCACGTTTCCATACCAGCTGCTCATGTATGTTTATGATATGAGACTTGCGCACCCGAAATAATGTTATGTGCCTTCTTCGTTGGACTGCTATATCTTTTAATATTTCACTGTACATACAAATCACGACCTCACTTGTAGTTAAATGATGCTTTGAATGTCCATACCATTTACTTTCTTGAAAATAGTGCAACAGAGATGTAAAATACTAGAATTAGATATCTTTGTAACAACAGTTAAGATGCACTTTCATTATAGTTCGTCCAAATACCTAGAACGAAAAATGGTTCAAATGGCTCTGAGCACTATGGTGCTTAACATCTGAGGTCATCAGTCCCCTAGACTTAGAACTACTCAAACCTAACTAACCTAAGGACATCACACATATCCATGCCCTAGACAGGATTCGAACCAGCGACCGTAGCAGCAGCGCGGTTCCGGACTTAAGCGCCTAGAGCCACTCGACCACAACGGCCGTCACCTAGAACCATGTGGATTGCTTTTGCAAACACAAAAACAGTTTCAATACTGTGTGGTTTTAGACCAAGCTTCAAAATAAATTACTGGTTAGTAAAAACCCTACTACAGCGCAATGAGTAGTAGGCAACTTGAAGTGAGTCAGGTAGACATCATACCTACCCACAAACGAAGGACAAGCAACTCGTTGTGTCCTTGTACACAGCGGAAAGGAGCTTGGATTGCGATGGCATAGTTGACATATTATTTGACGCAGATCTTACTTAAAATCCTCTAGTGATTTTGAACCATCACACTTTATATACCTTCTTACTGTACCACAAGATTTAGTATGCAGGGCATTCGCCACCGAGAAACATGATTAACTAATTTAAAGAGATCGGCTTCATTTGTGTTAATGATTTACTCAAACCACGAAAGATTTTTAGGTATATAAAACGATTGTATTTAGTCATGTATGACATACGGTCAGGCCAGTGTACAAGAGATCTAAATCACTGCATCTTAGGCAGAAACTGTCCACCGCCGGGCAGCAGCAGGCTATGCACACAAACCACGTGTGGCGTAAGCAACGACCTTCGTGATGCCAGGACACTTTATAAGTGTGGTGGCATAAGAGCAAACCAGACGGTGTGATGCCGACGCTTTATGCCAACGGTAGGATGAGCTTCGTCCCACGTCGAATTCAGGACCCTAGGAGGCTGGCCGGAGCGCAGAATGCTGGCTCCTAGATGGAGGTCTCGCCCTGGTGATCCATTTAATAAATCAGATCCATCACCGATAGTTGACTGCTCGTAGTTAGCGGCGCCGCCAAGTTTTTTGTGCTCCTCGATGAAGCTTTTAAATGTCAACATTCGATCGATGCTTGGCACGAAGACTGTGAGAGTCGAATGCACGAAACTGAAGGAATGCTGCTACCGTCTTAGCTCGTAACATTTATATTTTGAACAGCCATGTTTATTATGACAGGAGACAGGCTCCCTTTATGTATAGTCAATCAGAACTCCAGTGACAAACTTTGAGAAACTTCACTATTATAAAAAAAAAGTGCACTAAAACGCATACCTTAAGAGATGGGGATATTGGTTCATCTTCACTACTTTAAAACTGTACTTCTGCTGAACAAGTGTTCGTAGATCTTACGGTATGCATTTTCAAGTCCATGTTATCTGGACATACTTTTCTTGCTTTTTGCCATTCTGTCTCCCTCCAAAATATGGAAAGCAGAGAGCTAGCATAAGAACAGATGTATTTCGCAGTATCGAAGATGAACATATTATTATGGCTATTAAGGTATACATTTTAGAGTGTATGTTTACCAGACATTTTTGTATTTTGGTACATAGTAACACCTTCGAAAGTTTGTCGGTGGAACTATGGTTCAACCTTTGTAGCTGGTTGTAAAAATGCGATATTGTACGTCACCACCTAACAAACATCTCAGCCACTGACAGCAGAGGACAGTTGCTGAACCAACACTATTGCTGTACCCATCTACAGAAACAGTCTGTGCCTGGCCCACATATCTGTTTGTTGGCTGTAAAGCCTGTCTGGGTCTCTTGGTTCAAAGTATCAGACCCTGGGTCTCATACAGCGAGGTCGCTATCTAACCACATGAGCAGCCATGATCCGCTGAAGTATCTATGTTCCCTAGAACGAATTCCAGTTTGTTTGGCTCATAAAGATTTATGAATATACAGGGTGATTCAAAAAGAATACCACAACTTTAGGAATTTAAAACTCTGCAACGACAAAAGGCAGAGCTAAGCACTATCTGTCGGCGAATTAAGGGAGCTACAAAGTTTCATTTAGTTGTACATTTGTTCGCTTGAGGCGCTGTTGACTAGGCGTCAGCGTCAGTTGATGCTAAGATGGCGACCGCTCAACAGAAACCTTTTTGTGTTATTGAGTACGGTAGAAGTGAATCGACGACAGTTGTTCAGCGTGCATTTCGAGCGAAGTATGGTGTTAAACCTCCTGATAGGTGGTGTATTAAACGTTGGTATAAACAGTTTACAGAGAATGGGTGTTTGTGCAAAGGGAAAAGTTCTGGACGGCCGAGAACGAATGATGAAAATGGAGCACGCATCCAGCAAGCATTTGTCGCAGCCCAGGAAAATCGACTCGCAGAGCTAGCAGAACTTGTTTTTGAGTGAAAAAAAACCTTTTTAAATACTCTTCGTAATGATGTATAACAGAAGGTTATATTATGTTTCTTTCATTAAATACACATTTTTAAAGTTGTGGTATTCTTTTTGAATCACCCTGTATATCTAAAGACACTGGTTCGCCACGGTGGCTGATACACAATGCAGTGAGACGTATACTGATGGAAAACAAATCGTAGCACGACGAAGAAGTTGTGCGACGTAAATGAAAGTTGATAGACGTGTTGCTACTTCAGAAAGATGATGTCTATTCAGATTTCGCACCAGTCGCATAAGAGTGACGCTATTAACGCCACTGTGAGGATGCAAATCAGGTGTGCTTTAAATACACGCAGTAACAGACGTGACCTTTAGTTACCGTTGTCACTGGACATGGTGAATGTATGTCAGTCAAGAACGCCTTGAAGGCGAAAAAATGATAGATTTAGCGCCTCACTGAGCTTCGGTGACGTCGTGTAATAGGGCTATTAGAAGTTGGATGTTCCTTCTGTGATACTGCAGAGAGACTTGGCAAGAAAGAAGCCACTGTACCGGATTACTGGCGGCAGTGGTCACGAGAATGTTCAGTCGCCACAAAACCTGGCTCCGGACGACCGAGAGGGAAGACCATTGTCATCGGCGTATGGTTCTGCAGGATCTTGCAACAGCAATTTGAGCAGCACTGGCATAACAGTAACATAACGAACTGGTACAGATCGGTTTTCCTAAGAGAGCTCTCAGTCCGACGCCCTGTAGCGTGCATTCCACTGACCCCACACCTGTGCCCTTTGCAGTTTCACTGGAGTGAAGCACGAGCCCATCGGAGGGCAGCGTAGAAGTATATTGCGTTTTCTGAAGAAAGGTGGTTCTGCCTCAATGCCTGTGATGGCCGTGTGTTGGTTAGAAGGAGGCCAGTTGAGGGCCTGCAACCAACCTGTCTGCATGCTAGACACACTGGACATACACCTGGAGTTATGGTCTTGCGTGCGATTTCGTATGACAGCAGGAGCACTCTCGTGGTTATCCCACCCACCCTGACTGCAGATTAGTACGTCAGTCTCATGATTCAACCTGATGTGCTGTCAATTGTGAGCAGCATTCCAGAGGTGCTTTCCAACAGGATGACACTGTTGTAACAGAAAATGCTCAACCGAGCGTCGGTACGTTGCCTTGGTCTGCTCGATCACCAGATCTGTCTCCAATCGAGTATATGTGCAATATCAAATGGTTCAAATGGCTCTGAGCACTATGGGACTTAACATCTGTGGTCATCAGCCCCCTAGAACTTAGAACTACTTAAACCTAACTAACCTAAGGACATCACACACAGCCGGCCGCGGTGGTCTAGCGGTTCTGGGCGCTCAGTCCGGAACCGTGCGACTGCTATGGTCGCAGGTTCGAATCCTGCCTCGGGCATGGATGTGTGTGATGTCCTTAGGTTCGTTAGGTTTAAGTAGTTCTAAGTTCTAGGGGACTGATGACCACAGATGTTAAGTCCCATAGTGCTCAGAGCCATTTGATCCATTTTTGACATCACACACATCCATACCCGAGGCAGGATTCGAACCTGCGACCGTAGCAGTCGCGCGGTTCCGGACTGAGCGCCTAGAACCGCTAGACCACCGCGGCCTGCTGTGCAATATCATTGGACGACTACTCCAGCGTCGTTCACAAACTACTTTAACGGTACCTGTATTGACCAACCAGGTGCGACAGGCATGGAACTCCATCCTACAAACTGACATCCGGCACCTGCACAATACAATGCATGCACGTTTGTCTACTTGCATTCAACATTCTGGCGGTTGTTGATGTACTAGCATTTCATATTTCCATGAGCTTATCATGCACTTCCTTTAATGTGTGATTTTGCAATGTTAATTATTTAAATACGTTACGTACACAAATTTATTCCCGAAATTTCATTACACTATAATAATTATTTTTTGGTTTTGCGATTTCTTTTCCGTCATTGTATATGTAAAATTTCAACAATGGTATGAATAAACTCCTGTAATAAAGAAAAGTTTCTTTATTGGAAGGAAAATTGTTCGAATGAAACAGCACAGAAACAATACCGGCGTCATTTTGTTTTGTTCCTTGAGATGCCTAGTGTGGTAAGTCAAGTCGAATTGTATTCCCATTTGATGTGTTGATTTAATATGTTGTCAAAAATTTGTCACAACCTATGAACGAATGTATGCATCACCTTCACGCCTAAAGCGTTTTATGAGAATCGAATCGGTTTGTTGTTGTTTCTAAAGTGCCCAAATAATAACTGAGACGCCTTCAGCCTCTGTCGACTTTATTATGTGTAAAACTAAGCAACTGGTTAAATATGATAAACTTTATGTCTCCTAAGATCTTAATTAAAGGTTTCGTGTGATGTACAAGGGCGTTCCATTGGCACAAACAGCGTGTTACTCAACAAAATTTAACGCAAATCGTCTTCTTCGTCGTTCAGTGGCAGAGGAAATAGTGTATCACCCAACAACTAACTATCTTTCGTATTGACTCAGTAAATAAGATAAATAACATGAAAGAAAAATTACAGCCTCAGACTATGAGCAAAATTTTTAAGCGCGGCTTAAGTACAGATTAAGTACTGATCAAAGCGTAAGAAGATGACTACTGAGGAGCCAAATCAAACGAAATCAGACAATGAAATTAACGGAAAATTGGTGTGCCTGCTATTCCAATATGTTAGTCAACTAACATAGAAGTCTACATCTACATCTACGTGGATACTCGGCAAATTACATTTAAGGGCCTGGCTGAGGGTTCATCGAACCACCTTCACTATTCACTATTATTCCAATCACGCATAGCGCGCGGAAAGAAGGAACACGTATATCTTTCCCTTATTTTATCGTGGTGATCGTTTCTCCCTATGTAGGTTGGTGTCAACAAAATATTTTCGAATTCGGAGGAGAAAGTTAGGAATTTAGTGAGAAGATCCCGCCGCAACAAAGAACGCCTTTGTTGTAATGATGTCCACCCCAAATCCTGCATCATATCTGCGAAACTCTCTCTCCTATCTCGCTATAACACAAAATGTGCTGCCCTTCTTTGAAATTTTTCGATACACTCCGTCAAATCTAGCTGTTAAGGATACCACACCGCGCAACAGTAGTGTAAAAGAGAACGGGCAAGCGCAGTGTAGGCAGTCCCGTTAGTAGATCTGTTAAATTTTCTGTGTTCTGCCAATAAAACGAAGTCTTTAGTAAGCTTTCCCCAAAGAATTTTCTATATGTTCCTTCCAATTGAAGCTGTTCGTAATTGTAATACCTAGGTGTTTAGTTGAATTTGCGGCCTTTAGATCTCACTGATTTATTGCATAGCCGAAATTTAACGGATTCCTTTTAGCATTCATGCGGATGACCTCAAACTTTTCGTTATTTAGTGTCAACTGCCAATTTTCGCACCATTGAGGTATCTTTTCCAACTCGTTTTGCAGTTTGTTTTGTTCTTCTGATCACTTTATTAGTCGATAAACGGCAGCGTCATCTGCAAACAACCGAAGACGGCTGCTCCGACTGTCTCCCAAATCGTTTAAATAGATAAGGATAAGCAAAGGGCATAGAAAACTACTTTGGGGAACGCCAGAAGTCACTTCTGTTTCACTCGATGACTTTTCGTCAATTACTACGAACTATGACTTCTCTGACAGGAAATCCAAATCGAGTCACATAACTGACACGATGATAAAATCTTCTCGGGTTGACAGCCGAGTCAATGTGCTGTTTTCCAGCAACGTTTCAGCAAGTTATGTTTGGAGCTAGTGCATCGGCATACTCCGAAAGGAAGCTAATTGGTATACAGTCTGCACCAGAAGACTTGCTTTTATTAAGTGATTTAAGTTGCTTCACTACTCCGAGGATATTTACTTCTACGTTATTCATGTTGGCAGCTGTTCTCGATTCGAATTCTGAAATATTTATTTCGTCTTCATTTGGGAAAGCATTTCGAAAGGCTGTGTTTAGCAACTCTGCTTTTTCAGCACTGTCTTCTATAATCTCTCGAGTGCTATCAAGCAGAGAAGGCTTTGATTGTTTCTTGCCACTAACATACTTCACATACGACCAGAATCTCTTTGGATTTCCTGCCAGGTTTCGAGACAACGATTCGCTGTGGAAACTGTTATAAGCATCTCACATTGAAGTCTGCGCTAAATTTCGAGCTTCTGTTACAGATCGACAATCTTGGGGATTTTGCGTTTGTTTAAATTTGTCATGTTTGTTTCGTAGTTTCTGCAACTGTTTTCTAACCCGTTTTGTGTACCAAGGAGTATCAGCTCCGTCGTTTGTTAATTTATTTGGTGTAAATATCTCAATTGCTGCCGATGCTATTTCTTTGAATTCAAGCCACATGTGGTATACACTTATTAATTTGTAAT
Source organism: Schistocerca americana (assembly GCF_021461395.2). NCBI lineage: Eukaryota > Metazoa > Arthropoda > Insecta > Orthoptera > Acrididae > Schistocerca > Schistocerca americana. The sequence continues at coordinate 154,455,927 of NC_060120.1, read as the reverse complement.
AAGTGGAGATTGTCTCTCAGGAAGGCGTCAAGTGAATCTTTATCTGCTTTTTTGAATAGGTTTGTTTTTCGTTTATTTTTGGATTTGGGGATTACCATATTCAACCTCGCTACGACATCCCTGTGTTCACTAATCCCTGTTCCGGGTTTGATGCTCATTATTACCTGAGAATTACTTGTTGGTAAGAGTTCAAGTGTGTTCTCACGATCGTTTACTATTCGCGTGGGGTCATGAACTAACTGCTCCAAATAATTTTCAGAGAATGTGTTTAGCACAATTTCGGATGATATTTTATTCGTACCTCCGGAATTAAATACGTATTTTCGCCACCGTTTCCAGGGAAAATTAAAGTCACCACCAACTATAATCTTATGCTTCGGGTACGTGTATGAAATGAGACTCAAGTTTTCTTTGAAACTTTCAGCAACTGTATCATCTTAAGTTGGAGGTTGGTAATAGGATCCAGTTATTATTTTATTCCACTTCACAATTTAACGTATTCATGCGTAACTCATAAATATGTTTTATCTAGTTACATATATGAACAGCTCTAATTATTACCTTTCATATTGAATATCCTCCACTGACTTTACTTTCCATTTTGCACACCTCATTTGTAAGTAGACTCCCAGTAGGCTGCTCCGAGCAGACTTTCAAAGATTCTCTCTCATTAAGGCTGGGTTATTTTAATGAAGGCATAAATAATTGCATCTGTCCTTTAAATCATACCCCTACTTGTTCTCTCGATGATGGAAAGACAATCTATATTAGATTCAGTAACAATATCAACTCACGCACGAATAACTCGTTGTTTGATACATTCGTAAAAAGTTCATTTGCATGTATAAGCTTCTATGTCCTACTATATACGCTTGTCACACGTGGAGAGACATTGAGCGGATCAAATGGATTGCTTTGAGTCAGAAGCAAGGTAAGGTTATGAAAAAATTAATAGTGTATGCCTTGGTTGTAACTGAATTGACCGTACCTAGAGCATTGGCGGCACAAAATAAAGAATTTTTTTCTTTTAAATTTGGTTCGAAGTGTCAATAATTTCGTGATTACAAGTTACAGTTAACAATATAAGCAGTGCTTTAGTGCGTATTTAAAAAAAATGCCATTTTTTGAGAGCCTGGTGTTACTATTAAGCTCAATAAGTGCTAACAAGTTATGTAATTTACTTTAGGCAAGGCACATACACAAAAACTCACCTTACGAAATACTGGAGTGGATTCATCCGCACCTGTTTACCGAATATACTTAAAATGCTACTCAGGTGACGAATAATGTGATACGACGTAAGTAAAAATTTTAGAACGTAAAGCCCATTGCGGTAATGTGCTTCAGTTCTATCCAATTCTCATCGTGTGTGGGTCTAAGAAAAGACTGGAATGCGCTGTTCATTCACCTTCTGTGAAGAACACTGTTAGTTCGGTGTCGTCCAAACCGATATCGCCACTATCGCAACATTATATACAGTTTATTTTACTCTCAAAGATATTTGGGTACGTATTCCACTTTCGTGGAAAATAAATACTCTTGTCGCAAGTAATATTTGTTTTATCTGAAGCGTCTTCGAAACATACAAATCTTTCTGCTAAAGAAGAGGTAAACACATGTAACTAAAATTTTGAGAAAGAAATTTTACCCATGTGAATATTAATTGTTCATTTATTTTAAATAATCATGATTTCAGCTTTACAGCCATCTTCGAGGGCACGTTGAAATGAAAATTAATAAAGCGTGCATGTCATACAGAAGCAGTCCACCTGTGGTCTAGAGGTGGCGTCTTTGACTAGTAATCAGAAGGTTCTCACTCACGGGTTCCCACCATAGCTAAGATTCTGAATAAAAATTATGAGCATTAGGGGCAGAGGACATCCGGGATTAGAAGTCACCCTCAATCTGCCAACGGCCTCGTCAAAGAGAGCGGAGGAGCTGACCGAGGTCCAGGGCGCTCACATATCCTTGGGCTTCGAAACTGACCCTAAAGGTGAAGAATCAGAAATGATCAACGGCATGAGGATGCAGAAGGCAGCGGAGTACAGACATATAATGTGCAACCACAGGATATTTAGACTGTAACTCAAAAGTGTCGTGATGGTACCTACACTGGCAAAATTTTCCGGAATAGTGCCCCTTTCCGATCCTCGAGAGAGGACTGCCAAGGGGGAGATGACCGTGATAAAAAGACTGAATACCCAGCAAAAGGGCAAAGTCCTACAAGACGGGACGCGTAGTGTCAGAAGTTTGAACGCGACAAGAAAGGTAGAATATCTGCGAAGGGAAATGCTAAGGCTCAAACTAGATGTAGTGTGGCTCAGTGAAGTGGAATGGAAAGAAGACAAGTATATCTGGTCGGATCAGTATAGAGTAATTTCAACACCAACAGAGAGTGTATAACGAGAGTAGAATTTGTTGCGACTAAGAAGGTAGGGCAGAGAGGGTTTTACTCTGAGCATTTCAGTGATGTAGTTGTTCTTATCAGAACAGACAGCAATGTAACACCGACAACGAGAGTTCAGGTATACGTGCCAGCGTCGCAAGCGGAAAGAAAAAGATAGAGATAGAGGAAGTATATGAGATATTGAACGGGTACTTCAGTATTTAAAGGAAGGCGAAAAAATAGTCCTGGGGGACGGGAGTGCGGTTGTAAGGGAAGGAGTAGATGAAAGGGTTACGAGGAATATAGGCTTCATAGTAGGAATGATAGAGGAGACAACTAATTGACTTCTGTAATAAATTTCAGCTAGTAATGTGGAACATTTTGTTCAAAAATCACAAGAGGAGGCGGTGTACTTGGAAAAGGCTGGTAGACGTGGAAAGATTTCAGTAAGATTACATCGTGGTCAGTTAGAAATTCTGGAATCAGATATTGGATTGTATGTTGTATCCAGGAGCATATACAGAGTCTTATCATAATTTATTAATGATGAAAAAGGGGCTGAAGTGTAAGAGACTAGTCAGGAAGAAACAATAAGCAAAGAAGTGGGAGACGGAAGTACTAAGGAATGTAAAGATACCCTTGAAGTTCACTGACAATGTAGATACTGTGATATGGAATAGATCAGTAGACAGTTCAGTTGAAGAGAAATGGACATCTCTATAAAGGGCAATCTCAAAAGCTGGAAAGAAAAAGAAATGTACGAAGAAGGTCACTGCGAAGAAGCCATGGAAACAGAAGAAATAATTCAGTTGGTCGATGGAAGGGGGAAGTAAATAAATGGTCAGAGAAATTCAGGAATGCAGAACTACAAGTCGCTTATGAAGGAAATAAACAAGAAACGTAGAGAAGCTTAGGCGAAATGGCATCATGAAAGACGTAAAGAATTCTAAAACGAAATGATTGTCGGAGGAACCTGCTCATCATATTGAGGAGACAAAACAATTTTCGGTGAAATCAAAAGCAGGGGTGGTAACTTTAAGAATGAAATGAGAATTCCATTGGTAAATGCGCAAGAGACAGCTGACAGTACTCTATGAGGGGGACGACTTGATACTACAGAATAAGAAACAGGAGTCTATATAGAAGAGATAGGGGAGACCGTATTAGAAACACAATTTAAAAGAACTTTGGAAGACTCCAGACCGAATAAGGCAAAATGGATAGATAACATTCATTAAGAATTTCCAAAATCATTGGGGGAAGTGGCAACAGAGTGACTGTTGATGATGGTGTGCAGAGTGTATGATTCTGGCCACATACCATCTGACTTTCGGAAAAATAACGTCCACACAATTCCGAAGATTGAAAGAGCTGACAAGTGCGACGATTAACGCACAATCAGCTGAACAGATCATGCATCCAAGTTGCTGACAGAGATATTTACAGAGGGATGGAAAAGAAAACTGATGATGTGTTATGTGACGATGATTTTCTGTTTAGAAAAGTCAAAGGCATATGAGAGGCAGTTCGGATGATGAGGGCGATAATGGAAGCAAGACTAAAGGAAAATCAAGACACATTCATAGGATTTGTCGACCTGGAGAAAGCGTTCTGCGGTTTCAAAGGGTGGAAGATGTTGAATAGTCTCAGAAAAAGTAAGGGTAAGCTAAAGAGCGACGGGTAATGTACAACATGTACAACAACGAAGAGGTAGCAATAGGAGCGGAGGAGCAAGAACGAAGTGATGGGATTCAAATGGGTGTGAGACAGGGATGTAGTTTTCGCCCCTACTGTTCAACCTATACATGGAACATGCAATTATGGAAATAAAAGACAGGTTCAAGAGTGGAATTAATATTCAACGTAAAAGGATTTCAATGAAAAGATTCGCCGATGACGTTGATATCCTCAGTAGAAACTGAAGAATGGCAGGATTTTCTGAATGAAATGAACAGTCTAATGAGCACAGAATATGTGTTGATAGTAAATCGAAGAAAGACTAACGAGAAGCAGCAGAAATGTGAACTGCGGGAAACCTAAGAGTTGATAGCCATGAGATAGATGACTTTATGGAATTCTTCTGCCTAGGTAGCAAAATAATCCATGAAGGACGGAGTAAGGAGGACATCAAAAGCAGGTTAAACTGCACAAATGGCGTTCCTGGTAAAGAGAGGGCTACTAGTATCAAACTCTGACGTTAGTCTGAGAAAGAAATTTTTTAGAATGTATGTTTGGACCGCAGCATTGTATGGTAGTGAAACATGGTCTGTGAGAAAACCAGAACATAAGGGAATGGAAGCATTTGAGATGTGATGCTGCAGATGAATGTTGAATATTAGGTTTACTGATACAGTAAGGAATGAGGAGGACCTGCGCGGGATCCGAGAGGAAACTGATATATGGAAACCACTGACTAGAATAAGAGGCGGGATGACGGAACATCTGTTCAGGTATCAAGGAATAACACCCATGTGACTAGACTGAGCTGTAGAGGGTAAAGAAAAATATCATACAGAGGTTAGAGCTTATCTTTATGAATCTACTGGACATTCGTGTAAAATTTAAGTATATAGTCAGGTATATACTCTGGCTCATGAATGTACCATGCGCTGCCAGCCACACACCCAAATCTACCTCACACTCTGTTATTTGCCTCTCCTCTTGTTACCCACTATGCCCTCCACTCTCCCACCCCTTTCATTCTCCCTCTACTGAAGAGTCGTGGTCTACTGCGGTGGTTGTCATATCTTAGGACTGTGTTGAGAATGTCGATGAGCAGTGCCCGCTCAGGATGTTTCGGTTTATGAGTCGTGTGACAGTCCAGCCATTTCACCTAGGTCGTGAAAGTCGTTGCACGGGTATGAAATCTTTTATTTATATTTACACGCTGACTATGGAATATTACAAAGAATGCCTGTAAGAGGCTGCTATAGAGGTGTGTTAAGAGGACACATTAAGAATTTAGCGAAATAAATACCCACCTATCCTTTCCAGGTAATACTTCTGAAAATGGAAAGAATGTGTCTCATGCAGTGCTGCCGGTTTGTTACGATTTCTGCCACTGTCTGACTTATGTTGCCGTGCGCTGATCAACAGAAGTGACGAATATAGGTCACAGCAAAGTATGTTTTGTTAAATATGACATACAGTCTCAAAGGTTTCTCACTGTGGACAACGTCAGCCGCGTTATGTACCTTCGATATGTACTCATATCATGTAATACGACAACTAGCCTTAGGATCTGAATATGTTGTTCCGACGACGACATATAGCAGGAAGTTCAGACGTATTTCAACAAGTAAGTAATTTTTTCTAATACGTAATAACTTCTTGTCCTGTATGACATGTACGCTTGATTAATTTTAAGTTCAGCAGGCACTGCACAGTAGCTATAAAGCCCAAATCATGATTACGTAAAATAAATGTAACATTAACCAGTGGTGGAAATTTCTTTCAAAAAATTCTGTGTGACTGTGTTCACCAAAAAGGTAAGATTTTAAACTTAAAATACGCCCCCGGCCGCCATATCATTCTTTGCCAGTGGCGTAATTGGATGCCGTAAGGAGAGGAGTGGGGTCAATACACTGCTCTCCCCAGGAAAAATAATTGGCATTACCTGGAATCGACCCCGTATCATCTATACGGCAGTAATCCGATTCAAGCTGACCACTTTTTCTTACCTGATCACATACAAAAAATGAAACTGAAGAGGGGGGGGGGGGGGGGGAATAGGAGGGCACAGCGGACACGGATCGATCGATATCCAAGGCCTGGCAGCAACAAAATCCCATCCCTCACACACTACGATTAACGTGAAGGGACATCAATTAGTTCAAGGTAACGACAACAATGGGTTTTTATTTTTTTTTATTTCAGTTTGTTACTTTTATTTTATTTAATTTTTTGTGTTTTATATCGACGAGACAAGAGTGGGTGAGCGTATCAGGCCGTTCCCAGAAGAGAAATAATCTTTTTGGTCTCAAGGCTATTATTTGATCCCAAAGGTACCAAGGATTCAAAACAGAAAACTGAGATTAATGTTACATGACTCATGTTATGCTATGAGCACTTGCTATATAACGTGGATCTGAAGAACAAATAAAATGAGAAATCTTTTGGAGAGTGAGATATCGCGTTGCTAAACCCCATTACGTATCAGACGCAACACGTTAACAGAACGGGATCTGTGTGGCATTGATAGTACACGGGACTTTCGTTCTGCTACTCGTCGACGACATTGCCTGAGCAACTGCACTATTCCAATAGAGCTCTCCAGGTGGCAAGGTGAAGAAGAATAGATGCATAGAGAGGATCTGTATTTGCTTGTTATAATCAGTCCTTCAGTATAAGCCCATTGCTATTTTCATGGATGAATCCTTCTCGCTCATGGACACACACACACACACACACACACACACACACACACAAACACACACACACACTCACTCACTCACTCACACTCAAAGTTGACGTTAATGCAGCCACACGTTATGGTCACTATATGGCATACGAACAAAGCACATCTTAACTGCAGAGTTGATTGAAGTACAACGCCTTGTTTTTCCTTCCAAACCGACAAGCCATGAGAGGGCAGCCACCACGCCCTCGCTACACTTCGGCCGAAGCTGCTATTGCCTGAAACTCTTCAGTCTGATGCACTCATGCAGCTAAAGCAGCAGCGAAATGGCGGAAGCTGATCAATGTGCCACACACCTATAATTGCAAAGAACGCTCGCCAGTTGAATTTACGTAAAAACAGAATACATGGTAGATGGCTGACTAAGTACACCTTCGATAGCGTTCTTGCGATCATAGTCAAATTGTAGTTATTTGTGCAGAAATTATGTCTGGGACAATTACTGCCTGGTTTAAATGTGCTGAAATGAAGAATCTTATCAAGAAAGGGCTTACAGAAATAACACATAATTACATAAAAATTTCATTTCAGCCTGCAGACAGTTTCTTTATCATGTGACCACATATAATGAGCTGAGTAAGATACCGGTTGGATTTATGATGGGTTCTGGTCCTAAGAAAGCTATTTATACACAAAGGGCAATTCTCATCAATGTTCAAAAACAGCTGAAGTAACGTAGATGATGCTAAGAAATCTAATTTGATATAAAACACATGGGCCGCAATTGTCGCGATATACCCCGGCAGAGAATGACGAAATTATGAACGTTTTACATTCAAAATACGGACAGTATTTCCAAATACGTTCGAGAAGGGATAATTGAACGATGCTGTGGTTGCATTCAGGCAAACGGTGCAAATTTGGAACACCTTCTGTAAATGTTGTGTGCTGTAAATGTAGAAGTTAAAAAATTATTGTCCCTCCTTATTACACAGTCATTATTTAGTAAAGAATACGTACATCATTTACTGGTAGCGATGCAGTTCGGAGGCTTATATTCCTTTACTTGCGATGGAATGAGGTAGGTTTTTGTTGTATTGTACTTTGCAGTAAACCAGCTGAGACTGGTGATCAGTAAACAAATTAATACCTCAACAGGCGTATACAACTGTCTAACGCTATGAAAAGAGTGCTGCCTGTCAGACACAAGACTCGAACCCTGAGCCCCAAGCGCTAAAGTCGCCCAGGTAAGTCCGGAGTCACACCGACCTCAATACCTTACTTGGCTTGCGATAGACAATAAGAGTGCGGCAGATCGACATTCTCAAGCGCTGTACGTGCAGAGAGTTTCGCCACCTGGTGACATCACGTGTTCAACATTTTGTCATCCACTTTTGGGGTACTTCCCTGTGTGTCTTACATCAAAGCAATTGTCTTATGGTTATTTACCTCGTTTCGGAGTTTTTTAAACATTAACAAGAATCACTCTGTATAGTAGATGTGTACTTGACTCATCAGGTAACAAATTGCAAGCAGCAGGAATTTTTGTGATTGGTAAAAGGCAATTTGACTGTGTGAACCACAACATGCTTTTATGTAGCACTCACTCCGTCTGCAGGCCACAAGTGGCCCATGGGGACCCTCCGACCGCCGTGTCATCCTCAATTTAGGATGCGGATAGGTGGGGCATGTGGTCAGCACATCACTCTCACGGTCGTTATGATGGTTTTCTTTGACCGGAGCCGCTACTATTCGGTCGAGTACCTCCTCAATTGGCCTCAAGAGGCTGAGTGCACCCACAAAAATGGCAACAGTGCATGGTGGCCCGGATGGTCACCCATCTAAAAATAATGGTTCAAATCTCTCTGAGCACTATGGGACTCAACTTCTGAGGTCAGCAGTCCCCTAGAAGTTAGAACTACTTAAACCTAACTAACCAAAGGTCATCACACACATCCATTCCCTAGGGAGGATTCGAACCTGCGACTGTAGCGTAGCGCGGTTCCAGACTTTGGCGCCTAGAACCGCTCGGTCACCTGGCCGGCGAACTGTCTAAAAAAAATCCTTGTTCACAATAAATGTGTTATTAGGGTAGGTCAAGTAAAAATAAGAAACCTGGCCTACTCTACTTGCATTCACTCCGTAATGTCGAATGGTGCGATACTATGAATTAACTCCCACAACCAAACAAAGTTTTTAAGAGTCCAAATGCGGTATTTGTGGTGTGACTTCACGATCAATCTGTAGAAATCTCTTCATGGAACTTAATATGCTAACTAATGTTCCTCAGTACATACACATAACAAAAAGAGTTTTGCATCACCCCGGTTCCTAGAACTCCTGAAGGTAGACGTTGACTGTGGATTTTGTTTCACAAACACAGTCCCTCTGACCGTTCGTGTTATCTCTAATTCAACCGTGCCTAGACGGTCAATTCGCCGTTCGATGGCGTCCGTATTGTTACTTTGTGCCTGGAAGGGGTCTCAACAATGGATGTGTCCAGGCGTCTCGCAGTTAACCAAAGCGATGTTGTTCGGACATGGAGAAGATACAGAGAGACAGGAACTGTCGATGACATGCCTCGCTCAGGCCGCCCAAGGGCTACTGCTGCAGTGGATGACCGCTACATACGGATTATGGCTCGGAGGAATCCTGACAGTAACGCCTCAATGTTGAATAACGCTTTTCGTGCAGCCACAGGACGTCGTGATACTACTCAAACTTTGCGCAATGGGCTGCATGATGCGCAGCTTCACTCCCGACGTCCATCGCGAGGTCCATCTTTGCAACCACGACACCATGCAGCGCGGTACAGATGGGCCTAACAACATGCCGAATGGACCTCACACGATTGGCATCTTGTTCTCGTCAACTATGAGTGTCGCATATGCCTTCAACCGAGCAATTGTCGGAGAAGTGTTTGGGGGCAACACGGTCAGGCTGAACGCCTTAGACACACTGTCCAGAGAGTGCAGCAAGGTGGAGGTTCCCTGCTGCATTGGGATGACAATATGTGGGCCGCCGTACACCGCTGGTGGTCACGGAAGGCGCCGTAACGGCTGCACGATACGCGAATGCTATCCTCCGACCGATAGTGGAACCATATCGGCAAGCATATTGCTGAGGCATGCATCTGCACGGATCCTTCGGGATAACTACATTGCTAGACTAGAGTGTCTAGCATGTTCCCCAGACATGAACCCTATCGAACATACCTAGGATAGATTGAAAAGTGCTGTCTATGGACGACGTGACCCACCAGCCACTCTGAGGGATCTACGCCGAATCGCCGTTTAGGAGAGGGACAATCGGGACCAACAGTGCTTGATGAACTTTTTGATACTATGCCACGATGAATACAGGCATGAATCAATTCAAGACGACGTGCTACGGGGTATTTGAGGTACCGGTGTGTAGAGCAATCTGGACCACCACCTCTGACGTTCTCGGTGTATGGTAGTAAAGCATGCTATGTGTGGTTTTCATGACCAATGAAAAGGACGGATATGATATTTATGTTGTTCTCTATTCCAATTTTCTGTACAGATTTCGGAACTCTGCTAACCGAGATGTTGCAAAACTTTTTTTTTGATGTGTGTATATTCGTTAACGAAATTTGTTGTAAATTACATATGCCTTTTTTTGAACTTACGCCGTAGTTTCTGGTCGGAACCAGTTGATGTACTGCTTGTATTATTATTATTATTACTGTTATTATCATTCTAGGCGCTGCAGTCTGGAACGGTGGGACTACTACGGTCGCAGGTTCGAATCCTGCCTCGGGCATGGATGTGTGTGATGTCTTTAGGTTAGTTAGGTTTAAGTAGTTCTAAGTTCTAGGGGACTGATGACCTAAGATGTTAAGTCCCATAGTGCTCAGAGCCATGTGAACCATTTTTTGTTATTATCATTGATACATTTTTAATTAATATCTCATAATATAAGTAAAAATCTGATACGTTTCACATCAACGAATTTTTCTTAACACAGATCCATTGAACAGATAGTTCATCTAGTCTAAAGTAGTCTGTTGGAAGACATCTGGGATAATATCGGACACAAGCGCTGCCCACAAACCATCGATTGATAGTTTACGAATCTGCGTGGCTTGTTTGTAGATGACTGGTGCTACGTAATTCAGGAAACGCGTACACCTATGTCTACGTCTATACTCTAGAAGCCACATAATGTTGTGTGGCGGATGATACGTTCTGTACCGTTATCAGCTTTCCTGTTCCGGTCGTGATCGGTTAGTGGAAAGATTAATCATTAGTAAGCCTCCATGTGAGCTTGAATTTCTCTGATTTTACGTTCACCGTCATTTCTCGAGATACATATAACAGGAAGCAATATATTGACTGACTAGTCTAGAAACATGTGGGATCCAGAAAAGTGTACGCACTCTTTGATTGTTAATGTCTTTGCAACAAAATGACATATCGCTGCAATTTTGCGCTTTAGCATAGTCCATTGTTTTCGCAACAGATCTTGTCAAGCGTTTTCCAGCAGATGACAGTGCAGCAATGAATGAAGTAAGACTGTCGTTTGGGCAACACAATGCCGTACTGAAGTGGTGCTGGGAGTACGAGAAAACATGATGGAGGTACAATGGCAGAGGCGGATTGTGTACGGAACTCAGTCACCAACACGTACTTTGATGTATTGTATATAGGATAAATTTTAAGCCGACAGTACTGTTCAGAATATGCATTAGGAAAGGTCTGGTCGATCAAAAATATCAACAAGTTCAGCTGCCAGCGCTGCTATGTTGCAACATTTTACTAGGTCACCTCAAAAATCTGTGAGGCAGGATGCACGTGTAAGTAGCGCAAACCGTACGACGAATTCTGAAGGCTCCAAAGTGGGAAGTGTACATTTCAAGGTGGCTGAACGCTATGAACGAGGGCGATCCGCATCGGAGAAAGGGATGGTTATAAGGTCTGACGAGGCGCAGTTGAAAAGGAACGGTACTGTAAACCGCCACAACTGGGCGTACTGGGCCCCCGAAAATCCTTATGTTCACATGGACAGACATGTGAATCGTCCAAATGTTAATGTGTGGTGTGGCCTGTCATCGCTCGATTTTATTGGCTCATTCTTCATTGAAGGTAACGTAACTGGTGATGTGCATCTTCATACGAGCGAAAATCGATTTTACCTACCATCCGTAGGGTTGTTTGTAAATGAAATATTTCACCTACAAGAAAATGGCGCTCCACCTCGCTAACGCTTGGATGGAAATCTACGTGGACGAGGGATATGTCGAAGAGGAGATGTTAAGTGCCCCCCACGGTCCTCAGACGTTACACCTCTTGACTTCTACCAATGGGGGACCTTGAAAAATGAAATCAACAGACGAGCTACGAGAAACCATCAAGATGTCCTGTGCAGCTATCACACCTGTTATGACAGCAGTAGTTCAGTCAACAGCTGCATCGACATTGTTTGACAGCTAATGGGGGTCATCTTAAACACATTAAGTAATCTCTCACCCTTCAAGAATTTTAACGGGGTGTCATTTAGTTCTGTTAATACTGACCCTTAAAGAGTGCTTGCATTTTTCTGTATCACTCTCAGAATTTTAACAGTAAACCACAAAGTGATGAACAACACACCTGTAGCAGCACGTACATCTGGAGCTAACGCCTTGTCGTTTTTCCACCTACCAAAGCATTGTGTGAGAAAGCACGATGCTGTTCTTTGCATGTTAGTTTCCTCTACTGTGTGGCACAGATTCCAGGCTGACGAATAGCAATCAAGTATTGGTAGAATGAAAGTTTCATACGATACATCTCTTATATGATATATCCTTTGGGGGTGGATTACACTTTCTGTGGATTTTTGTAATGAACCTCAGTCGAACATATGCCTTACCTACAGTGGGCAAGAAGACCACCAGGAGAATAGAAATGCAATTATGAACAAGAATAAGGCCTTTGGAATACGCAGTTTAACGGTAGTGATCTCCAACTCTGTCTCCTATCACAAACCTAGGAATGAACAAAGATTTCTGCAGCTATGTTATCATTGTTATAAAGTTCTCTAATATGTGTGTCTGAGAAACCTTTACATCTTTCTAGGCTAAATGACACGCCATTACCAGCCTGGAGGCTGTAATAGTATAACTACAGAATGTACACTGTGTCTGATCCTGTGGACGACACATTAAATGTGTTAATTAATAGCAAATATTACTTAAAATGTGCATCTCTCTACTCTGTACCAACTGCTTCCATGTGGTGTAAGCTACTGGAGAGCTTACAGAACTTTTGCATCGTTGTGTTTAATTGTGTTCTACAATTTGTCTACTGAAGTAATAAGAATACATGAAAGTTGATTACTGTACAAGCTAACTTTCCAAACGTTTAAGACTGAAGAGAGGAATGATAACTATGTTCTCTCTTTCTGTAGTTTTAATTCTTTACCTGTAAACTGTACGGGAATTCTTAACACAGCACCTATAAAGATAAAATAAATATTACACCTTAGTGTTTATATTGGAGCCGGAGGATCATTTTTCTTCCAAGATATTGTTCTCCACAATACTAAGAAATATAGATGCTGATGAATAAGAATAGGTTGCAGCGAATAATGTAACTGTGCATTGCTCAAGAAAATGAAAAAAATGTATTAAAAGGACTTAAACCTTTCCCTGTCACAGAAATTACTCCTTTAAGTGCAGTTACTGTGTTATGTGCACGCAAAAGAAAATTGGAAACGAACGAAAACAAAGTGAGTGAACACAGAGTATTTGGCAAAAATTTAGGAATATAAGCTGCTGTTAGCAAATGCAGTAACATATGCTATAAAGTAGTTTAAACACAGTAAACAGATAAGTTTCGATTTCTTTGGGAAATAAAACATATTAGTATATATAGTAATAACCAATGAAGAGTGTTTGTACATTAAAGAACTCTCAGAAAAAAATGGATCCAAGAACGTTCATGATGAGTGCATTGTGTATCAGTGTAGTGGTTTCGACATCGTTCATCTAGCAACAGAAATGCCCTACACAACTTTTAAAACTAATAGAAACTGCATTTGAAGAATCCCCGTTTAATAATGCGGGGAAGGGTAGCCACTTCAAACCAAGGAGAATTTGGAACAAGTTAACAGGCTTACTTTGTAGGAAATACAAATCAAAATTAAAATTCCTACAAACTTTTTGCCAAAAAATTACAAGAAGGGATGTTGCTAATTATTAAATCCATAGAAGATACAGTTTATGGGAAGAAACGGATGTATATTAGTATTTGAGGCTATACCTTTCTTGTTTCTATCTAATTACTGGCTGGAGTAACAATTAGATGATAAGATGCACATTTTCTTTGTATAAACGTTTACACATAAATCCGTAAACCATTTCCATACCAAAGATTGATATCTTATTCGTCCTCTCTCCATTAAATAAGGGACCCCTACGATAATGTAGATGTGTCTTTCGAATGAAAAGCAGTTGTGGGCAGTTAAAAGTAGTCAGCTGAAACACTGCAGGCCCCCTTTCTTACCTATATAAATTTCGGATTGTTTCTTGTACTGTAGAGTATAACGAGGTTCTGCATGCATGTATTGTAGGTTTATGTTGGTGGTGTTTGACAGGCAGTAATAATACTTTTTTTTTTTTTTTTTTTTTTTTGTCGTCAGTCTACTGACTGGTTTGATGCGGCCCGCCACTAATTCCTTTCCTTTGCTAACCTCTTCATCTCAGAGTAGCACTTGCAACCTACGTCCTCAATTATTTGCTTGACGTATTCCAATCTCTGTCTTCCTCTACAGTTTTTGCCCTCTACAGCTCCCTCTAGTACCATGGAAGTCATTCCCTCCTGTCTTACCAGATGTCCTATCATCCTGTCCCTTCTCCTTATCAGTGTTTCCTACATATTCCTTTTCCTCTCCGATTGTGCGTAGAACCTCCTCATACCTTACCTTATCAGTCCACCTAATTTTCTACATTCGTCTATAGCACCACATCTCAAATGCTTCGATTCTCTTCTGTTCCGGTTTTCCCACAGTCCATGTTTCACTACCATACAATGCTGTACTCCAGACGTACATCCTCAGACATTTCTTCCTCAAATTAAGGCCGGTATTTGATATTAGTAGACTTCTCTTGACCAGAAATGCCTTATTTGCCACAGCGAGTCTGCTTTTGATGTCCTCCTTGCTCCGTCCGTCATTGGTTATTTTACTGCCTAGGTAGCAGAATTCCTTAACTTCATTGACTTCGTGACCATCAATCCTGATGTTAAGTTTCTCGCTGTTCTCATTTCTACTACTTCTCATTACCTTCGTCTTTCTCCGATTTACTCTCAAACCATACTGTGTACTCATTAGACTGTTCATTCCGTTCAGCAAATCATTTAATTCTTCTTCACTTTCACTCGGGATAGCAATGTCATCAGCGAATCGTATCATTGATATCCTTTCACCTTGTATTTTAATTCCAATCCTGAACCTTTCTTTTATTTGCTTGATTGCTTCCTCGATGTACAGATTGAAGCGTAGGGGCGAAAGGCTACAGCCTTGTCTTACACCCTTCTTAATACGAGCACTTCGTTCTTGACTGTCCACTCTTATTATTCCCTCTTAGTTGTTGTACATATTGTATATGACCCGTCTCTCCCTATAGCTTACCCCTACATTTTTCAGAATCTCGAACAGCTTGCACCATTTTATATTGTCGAAAGCCTTTTCCAGGTCGACAAATACTGTGAAAGTGTCATGATTTTTCTTTAGCCTTGCTTCCATTTCTAGCCGTAACGTCAGAATTGCCTCTCTCGTCCCTTTACTTTTCCTAAGGGCAAACTGATCGTCACCTAGCGCATTCTCAATTTTCTTTTCCATTCTTCTGTATATTATTCTTGTAAGCAGCTTCGATGCATGAGCTGTTAAGCTGATTGTGCGATAACTCCCGCACTTGTCAGCTCTTGCCGTCTTCGAAACTGTGTGGATGATGCTTTTCCGAAAGTCAAGTGGTATATCGCCAGACTCATACATTCTACACACCAACGTGAATAGTCGTTTTGTTGACACTTCCCCCAATGATTTTAGAAATTCTGATGGAATGTTATCCTTCCCTTCTGCCTTATTTGACCGTAAGTCCTCCAAAGCTCTTTTAAATTCCGATTCTAATACTGGATCCTCTATCTCTTCTAAATCGACTCCTGTTTCTTCTTCTATCACATCAGACAAATCTTCACCCTCATAGAGGCTTTTAATGTATTCTTTCCACCTATCTGCTCTCTCCTCTGCATTTAACAGTGGAATTCCCGTTGCACTCTTAATGTTACCACCGTTGCTTTTAATGTCATCAAAGTTGATTTGACTTTCCTGTATGCTGAGTCTGTCCTTCCGACAATCATATCTTTTTCGACGTCTTCACATTCTTCCTGCAGCCATTTCGTCTTAGCTTCCCTGCACTTCCTATTTATTTCATTCCTCAGCGACTTGTATTTTTGTACTTCCTCCTTTCATCAATCAACTGAAGTATTTCTTCTGTTACCCATGGTTTCTTCGCAGCTACCTTCTTTGTACCTATGTTTTCCTTCCCAACTTCTGTGATGGCCCTTTTTAGAGATGTCCATTCCTCTTCAGCTGTACTGCCTACTGCGCTATTCCTTATTGCTGTATCTGTAGCGTTAGAGAACTTCAAACGCATCTCGTCATTCCTTAGTACTTCCGTATCCCACTTGTATTGATTCTTCCTGACTAATGTCTTGAACTTCAGCCTACTCTTCATCACTACTATATTGTGGTCTGAGTCTATATCTGCTCCTGGGTACGCCTTACAATCCAGTATCTGGTTAAGGAATCTCTGTCTGACCATGATGTAATCTAATTGAAATCTTTCCGTATCTCCCGGCCTTTTCCAAGTATACCTCCTCCTCTTGTGATTCTTGAACAGGGTATTCGCTATTACTAGCTGAAACTTGTTACAGAACTCAATTAGTCTTTCTCCTCTTTCATTCCTTGTCCCAAGCCCATATTCTCCTGTAACCTTTTCTTCTACTCCTTCCCCTACAACTGCATTCCAGTCGCCCATGGCTATTAGATTTTCGTCCCCCTTTAAATACTGCATCACCCTTTCAATATCCTCATACACTTTC
Organism: Schistocerca americana; assembly: GCF_021461395.2. Classification (NCBI taxonomy): domain Eukaryota; kingdom Metazoa; phylum Arthropoda; class Insecta; order Orthoptera; family Acrididae; genus Schistocerca; species Schistocerca americana. The sequence goes on along the minus strand of NC_060120.1, from coordinate 154,439,078 downwards.
TCTATCTGTTCATCTTCAGCTTGCGACGTCGGCATGTATACCTGAATTATCGTTGTCGGTGTTGGTCTGCTGTCGATTCTGATTAGAACAACCCGGTCACTGAACTGTTCACAGCAACACACCCTCTGCCCTACCTTCCTATTCATAACGAATCCTACACCCGTTGTACCATTTTCTGCTGCTGTTGATATTACCCGATACTCATCTGACCAGAAATCCTTGTCTTCCCTCCACTTCACTTCACTGACCTCAGCAGTTGAGTCCCATACTGCCCAGAGCCATTTTTGAACTTCACTGACCCCTACTTTATCTAGATTCAGCCTTTGCATTTCCCTATTCACATTTTCTAATTTCCCTACCACGTTCAAGCTTCTGACATTCCACGCCCCAACTCGTAGAACGTTATCCGTTCGTTGATTATTCAATCTTTTTCTCATGGTAACCTCCCCCTTGGCAGTCCCCTCCCGGAGATCCGAATGGGGGACTATTTCGGAATCTTTTGCCAATGGAGAGATCTTCATGACACTTCTTCAATTACAGGCCACATGTCCTGTGGATACACGTTACGTGTCTTTAATGCAGTGGTTTCCATTGGCTTCTGCATCCTCATGTAGTTGATCATTGCTGATTCTTCCGCCTTTAGGGGCAATTTCCGACCCCTAGGACAACAGAGTGCCCTGAACCTCAATCCGCTCCTCCGCCCTCTTTGACATGGCCGTTGGCAGAATGAGGCTGACTTTTTATGCCGGAAGTCTTCGGCCGCCAATGCTGATTATTTATCAAAATTTAGGCAGTGGCGGCGATCGAACCCGCGACCGAAGATGTTTTTAATTATGAATCAAAGACGCTACCCCTAGACCATGGGTACAACCATAATAATACTACGAAATCTGAAAGCCATTGACCCTTAGTTGCTACTTAAGTCATTTTAATAGTGTAGACAAGAACAAACATCATCCAGCCCAGTGAAATATAACTTCTACCATGGTTAAATTAATACAATCAAAAGCTATATTTGCCACTCAGTAAAATCAACTAATAATTATCTTGCGTAGAACAGATTGCATTATCTCCTTTCCACTAATACGATGTTTGGTAAGGTGAACTTCACTAAAAAATTAAAAACTTCAGATGATGGGAGCTTTTTTATTACAACCACCAGTGGAACACAATGTGTAATTTTCTTAAGATCAAACATAATAAAAACCTACAGTAGCAGTAACGTCAGTTACATTTTTAAAGTGCAGAACATTATGCATTACCTTCTTCTGCCCCCTTAAATGAGGCTGGTAATAAAATACTTTGTCAGGTGACTTTAGATTGTTGTACCCACCCTTCCTTGAACGTTATCTTCAGTAACAGAAGCTGCTTCCACATCGCATCCAGCATTACCTACATCTACATCCACGTGGATACTCTGCAAATCACTCTTAAGTGTGGTTTGTTGAACCACCTTCACACTATTTCTTTATTATTCCACTGTAGAACAGTGCACGGACAAAACGAACATCTATATCTTTCCGAGGAAGTACTGATTTCCCTCATTATATTATGACGATCGTTCCTCCCTATATAGGTCAGCGTCAACAAAATATTTCCACATTCAAATGAGAAAGTTGATGATTGAATGTTCATGGGAAGATTCCGCCGCAACGAAAAACGCCTTCGTTTTAATTTTGTCCATCACAAATCCTGTATTATGTCCGTGACACTTTCCACCATATTTCGCCATAATACTAACCGTACTGCTCTTCTTTGAACTTTCTCGATGTACTCCGTTAATCCTATATGGTAAGGATTCCAGACCACGCAGCAGTTGTCCGAAAGAGCACGGACAAGCGTAGTAAAGGCAGTCTCTTTAGTAGACTTGTTAAATCTTCTAAGTGTTCTGCCAGTAAAGGGCATTCTTCAGTATAACTTCCCCTCAACACTTTCAATGTCTTAAATGTTTTCAATGTAAACGGTTGTGAAAACACTCGACCTCTTAGCAACGAATAATCTGGAGTTAATAGCGAGCATCAAAACGGATATGGGGATTCGTGGACAAGGGGTTGTCGCAGCGAGATTGAGTAACGTAAAACTCAAATCCTCCAAAAATGAACGAAAAATATATCTATTGAGAATAACAAATAAAAATTCAGTTGACGCCATCCTGACAGACAATCTCCACTGCTTCCAAATTATCAATATAAGTGTAGACCATCTGTGGCCTGAATTCAAAGAAATAGTATTGACAACAGTTGAGAGATTTATACCAAATAAATTAACAAATGATGGAGCTGATCCTCCTTGGTACACAAAACGGGTTAGAACACTGTTGCAGAAACAACAAAACAAACATGCCAAATTTAAACAGACTCAAAATTCCAAAGATTGGAGATCTTTTACAGAAGCTCGATATTTAGTGTGGAATTCAATGCGAGATTCTTTTAATAGTTTAGCTCATGAAACTTTGTCTCGAAACCTGGCAGAGAATGCAAAAGGGTTTCTGGTCGTATGTGAACTATGGTATCGGGAAGACACAATCAATGCCTTCTCTGCGTGATACCAATGGAGATACTATCGAAGACAGTGCTTCCAAAGCAGAGTTACTAAATACAGCCTTCAGTAATGCCTTCATGAAAGAAGACGACGTAAATAATCCAGAATTCGAATAAAGAACAGCTGACACATCAGTAACGTAGAGGTAAATATCCTCAGAGTAGTTAAGCAACTTAAAACACTTAATAATAGCAGGTTTTCTGGTCCAGACTGTATACCAGTTAGGTTCCATTCACAGTAAGCTGATGCAACAGCTACATACTTAACAATCGTTTACAATAGTTCGCTCGAGCAAAGATCCGTACCCAAAGACTGGAAAATTGCACAGGTCACAAAAATATTCAAGAAGGGTAGTAGGAGTATTCCACTGAATTACAGGGAGATATAATTAACGTCGATATGCAGCAGGAGTTTGGAACATGTATTGTGTACGAACATTATGAATTACCTAGAAGAAAACGGTCTATTGACACAGAGTCAGCATGGATATAGAAAATTTCGTTCTTGTGAAACGCAACAGTGAACTTTACTCGCATGAAGTGTTGAGTGCTATTGACAAGGGATTTCTGATTGATTCCGTATTTATGGGTTTCCAGAATACTTTTGCGCTGCACGACACAAGTGGCTTGTTGTGAAATAGCGTACTTACGGAATATCATCTCAGTTATGTGACTGGATTCGTGATCTCCTGTCACAGTTCGTAATAATTCATTGATAGCCATCGAGTAGAACATAAGTGATTTCCGGCGTTCCCGTAGGTAGTGTTATAGGCCCTTTGCTGTTCCTTATCTTTATAAACGATTTGGGAGAGAATCTGAGTAGCCGCCTTAGGTTGTTTTCAGATGACGCTGTCGTTCATCTGCTAATAAAGTCATCATAAAATGAAAAGTAATTGCAAAACGATTTAGAAGAGACATCTGTATGGTGCAAAAATTGTCAGTTGGCCCTAAATAACGAAAAGTATGTGGTCATCCACCGAGTGCTAAAAGGATTACTTTAAACTACGCTTACACAGTGAATCAGTGATATCTAAAGGCCGTAAATTCAACTAAATATCTAGGCATTACAATTACGAACAACTAAAATTGGAAGGAACACACAAAAAATTTTGTGGGAAGGCCTACCAAAGACTGCGTTTTCTTGGTGGGACACTTAGAAAATGTAACAATTCTAGTAAGGAGACTGCCTACACTACGCTTGATCGTCCTCTTTTAGAATACTGTTGCGCGGTGTGGGATCCTTACCAGATAGGATTGACTTAGTACATCAAAAAAGTTCAAAGAAGGGCAGCACGTCTTGTGTTATAGCGAGATACGGGAGAGAGTTTCGCTGAACTGATACAGGATTTGAGGCGGACATCATTAAAACAGAGAGTTTTTGTTGGGGCGTAATCTTTTCACGAAATTCCATACTCTCTCCTCCGAATGCGAAAATATTTTGTTGACATTGACCTACATAGGAAGAAACCATCATCATGATAAAATAAGGGAAATCAGAGCTGGTAGGAAAGACATACGTGTTCCTTCTTTCCGCGACTATACGTGATTGGAAAAATAGAGAATTGTGAAGGTGGTTCGATGAATTCTCTGCCCGGCATTTAAATGTGATTTGCAGAGTATCCATGTAGGCGTAGATGTAGGTAATAAAACTCTGAATGGATTTTCTATGCAAGTTTGCTGCAGTTCCCATTACAGCCCTTGTTTTGTGACCACTTAATCAGCCCTATTTCAATTCACATATGAATCCACCCCTCTTTCATACACTGGTTTCCTTAAGGATCTTGATGATCAACGTTGTAAATATATTTTGGTTAAATTGTAGTTCTAGGAGCGAACAGGTTTTCAGCTAACTTCTAAAAGTAAATGTGAAAATGATTTAAGTCTTGATGGTAACAGTATTGGGCGAAATAAGGTACCAAGTCAGTATACCAAGGTACTTGGTACCGGTAATTGATTTACTGCGGGATGTCAGTAGGCCCACCTTAATACAGTCGTTATATGCTAGCTTAGATGTATCAAAAATCAATAGAAATAATTGCATAAAACTATGAAGCAAAATTATTGCTGGAAAACTGTACATGAAAGGAAGAAGAGTCAACAACAGAAGAGCATTTTCGATCATTAGGTTTTACATTTTGTTTCCTCAGAGCGATGCTTGATCTACCGACGAGGTGTTACCCGTTTCTCATTGCGGAGTTGTGTAGGTCTTAAAACAAATTGAATCACTGATTAGAATAATCGGGCTGTGTCACTGTCAGACGGATGTGTAACTTTCAGCGAGTTCTCCAAGCTGCTAACGTCTGATAAAGGCAAGTAATTAAATAATAGTATAGGCTGTGAGATGAAAGGCCATGGCATGTTTCCCTGCTCTGGCTTTCAGGTAATACCTGTGAAGCACCTTTGAAGTAAACGGCTGGAACAGACTACTGCGAATTGAAAAAGTTCCTCAATTTCTGTTTCCTCTGGATTACTAGACGTGAGAGTTTTTACGACTTTTGCACCAGCTCCAAGTCTCAGACTGCTAAACTAGCGGACTGCGCAGCCGTCTTTAATCTCCGTCTCTGAAGACATAAAAAGCATGGGGGTTCTCCTTCAGCTTATCTGCAAATCTCGGGTATTTTGCCCTCGCAGACACATTGCTCCATTACTTGGAACAGACGTTTGTTAATACCTTTACCTTTAGTTACTTTTCTGTACTGTTTCGCAAGAAAAAAAAAGAAGAAGAAAAGGCTGACGTTTTGGGAACATTGTTGAGGGTTGTGCGATACAATCAAGGTTCTTACCAGCAGTCTAATTGTCTTACGAGATCAATGAAGCAATCGGGCAGAACTGAATACGTTACAAGTTTTATTTATTAATGGGTTAGAGCTGCACACGAAAAATGCATGTCCTACATACTACACAGTGCTCGGTGCCCCATAATTAATCTTCCAACTAGTAATGACTGCGTTCCAGCAAACATTTAACAAAATGTAATTAATCTGTTGAATAAAAGTGAAATGTGGATAATAAGTTAAAGAAAAACTAGAAACCGCCTCAGTTAAGTGAGTAAAATGTCTGTGATACGGAATCCCGGAGTAACCGAAAAATTGTAAAATTTGGCTGTTCCTAGGATTTACGGAAGAGTATTCTCATGTGAAATAGAACTATCATTAACTCTCACTAACACAAACAGGCAAGTTTACAGAATGGCTCTCAAATACTGCAATATGACAGGTTTTGCGACGTAAACAAACATTATTCGGGACGCTATTCTCAAATTTATGCCTTTACAGCTGTCTAAACGCTCTACCAATAAGAATCCAACCTTTATTCATGGAATCTCTGAAGCTAACTTGTCGAACCATTTCCGATGACTGTATTTTACTAGCACTTTGAATGAAATATTTTGTAATCTGCTGTTTGCCGAAAGCTGTCGGATATGCCGCGTTTTCTTACACTGGTAGCCTAAGAACATCTTCCCATAATTGTGATCGTTATTAAATAATGTCGCTGCAGTTTTTCTCTTGAATGTAGTAGTTACCACAAAGACGTGGTAAGAAATTCATAACTTGTCATTGGTGGCTGAATCACTGGTGGTCGACGATGTTGAAAAAATGTGACCCACACTGAACGACTAATATTCATTAACTTCACGTAACTGTTGTGCACCCTTTGTTACACCATTATCACTACGTATTGACAAACTTCTAGATTCTCACGCTAGCAGAAAATTATGACAATTGAACAATGGTAAACACATTCAAGTAAGACATACGCATATAATTTTAAAATTAACAAAACTTACTACGTAAGGAAATAGCAGGTCCACCAATATAAAGAAATAAAATCAATTCAAGTTGTGATAGTCACATAGATACACAATCTATGATGTGTTACATTATAAGAAAATGTTGATCTATATATATTTATAGTGATATACTCACACCAATTGTTACTAAAGTATGTAATTAAAATACCCTCAAATAGTTAGTTCAGCCTGACAGGCTCGCTACGGAAGAAAAGACGTCTTCACTTGATCTAAAATAAAAGTTATTGTCATCTTCAGCTGTTATCACGTCAGCCAAGCTTCGTTGTCTCATAACACCACAGTTCATAAGGTAGGTAAGATAAGAAAATATCTGAATTGTACATAATCAGTGTGTGTAATAGCGTTATGATTTGGTATTTAGATTTAGACATTTCCTCACAACAGTGCACGATACTGTATCGTCATGTCACACAAACTGTATCAATTAGCCCCCATACCGTTTCGACTTGAACCTGAAACGATGTAAGTGTGCCCTCAAATAGTATCAGATGGCCAGAAACTATGTCATCATGTCGTGAACTGCACCAACTTCCCCCTTAAATGTTTAGAATTTTCCATTTTCCAACCACGACGTATTTCGACATGTGTAGGACAATGCTCATCTGAAACTGAATTATTGAAGACATTGGGGCATTTAGTTTCATCTTAATTTGATTTGTTAACGAATAACAGCTTTAGATACCTTGTGAAGATAACACTAGAAATTACAAATGAAAGACAAACAGAGGCATAACACCAAAGAAAGGCGTAGTGAAGTGAGAGAAGAACTGATAACTTGTTTTTCACTGAGCAGAACCACCATTAAATTTGAGATACATTTCAAGACACTACATCGATTCTGTCCTAACACGCAATCGGATTCTGCTATAAAAATATTTATTGTTGCACACAATTGAACATTTTAATAAACAAAGAAAACATTATTTCATGTAAAGTAACCGAGTAAATATTTTAACATGAAGTAATATCCAAACTTATTACCATCAACCACAACAAATGCAGTGAATAAATATGTAATATAATGAATACTATTTTTATGTAGTCTCTTAAGGGAGATAATATTTCAGAACCTAATCCAGTTGTGCCTTTTTTAGATACAGATACATACGATTTAATATCGACAATTACCTGCAGTTCCTGCAAAATAGACAAAATGAAGCTGAGTCTGTGCTGGAGAAAGCATTAAACCCATTTCTCAACCGCTATAGAGCTATCCCGTAAGGAAAAAGGAAGCAGATAGACCCAGAAGAGGAAAAAGAAAACGTTAAAACCAAAGAAGGTAATGAATTTATGAAACGAGAATGTGCAGATATTGGAGACAAAGAGGAAGATTAAGAAGAATAAGGGGATGTTTATGATAATATTGAAGGAAAAGAGGATAATTATGTTGACAAGGATGGTTATAAGAATAAAAAGGACAAGAAGAAGTGGAGAAGTGGATGTTTGTGATGAGAAATATGACATTCATCACAGAAAAATAGTGTCCAATGAATTGTCACAGATACTATGTCCCAAATGAATAGTCAAAGCAATTAATTTCCATGCTAACTTCAAAAGCGGTAGGTAATGGCTCTCATGATAATGAAAGAATATTAGTGGGAGAGTAGCTTCGATGAGCATCAGTTATTGCTTGTAGGTTCCAGTGTCTACGGAAAATAAAGTAAAGGACTCAACTGCAGACTTGTAAGTTGCCTATGAGAATGTTAAGTCCCACTTCGAGAAATGAACTGTTTAGAAGACTAGTGATGATCTTACGCTGCTTTTCCAGATAATTGTTAAGTAGTTGATCGAATGGAGACTGAATAAGATGTTGATACTGGAGGAAATATTTTTCAACATCTCCATTTTCAACATCTCCACACTTCTAGAGGATTTTTTTGGACAAACACCATTTGATGTATGAGCAAAAAGTGATAATTAGTATTAGGCATTCTGATAATATCGCTATGATAAAAGCACTCCAAGCATGGGAATATATATGGAATATTGTTGAACTAAATGAAATTGCCTTTTGAAAGTACAAGATGTTGTCAGTGCTAACGTCATGAGCATAACAGTGTTTCATTTGCTAATACTCTTCAAAGGTGCAATTTAAGTTATATCAGAAATTGTACTTACGTGGTTTTTGCAATGCTGTAAAAACTTTTTTACAAATTTTAAAGGATTTCCTACATGCTATTAAGTACAGTACATAGAACAAAATATGGTCATCTACTAACCTATTATTTATTTCCATAGGTCTCATAAGTGAGCCACATATATTTTAATAAGTAATACAGAAAATTTATATGTCAAAATATTAAATTTAAAGTTCTACTATGTTATCAAAATTTGCTACAACAATCAGGGTTTGTCATCTTAACACATTACATCAGGCGAGTCAGAGAATCTTTAGAGCATTAAAGTACGACAGTGGTGCTGTGTATATTTGTGCTGGAAAAGTTACATTTTATTTTGGTGCAAGATTTGAATTTACATTCATGATCCAATATCTGTAAGTATATTTGTGTGTCATGATAAGTAACCCTTGGGTGTTTTATACTCATTATCATGACTTGTTGTGATAAACAATTGTACTTCGATGGCAAAGATTTTGAATTCAAGATACTGATTTTTAATCTCTCTTGTTGCACTATTGCCTTAACCCATTTATCTCTGTCTTGTTACAGTCCTCTTGTGATAAATGTAAATGTAGTATAAGCTCTACTAGTTATTAGGATGATGTGCAGCATCTACCATCATCCTCAAATTGTGTTTGCTCATTTTGTTGTCTTTCGGCTATGAAGTGTACGTGCATGTTTTAGGTAATATATTTTGGTTAGATTTTGGTGTAATTTACTAAGTGATTACCTGCAACAGAGCTATAGAGAGCTTTAGCACTATAGTCCCGAGTTTTGGCACCATAGTCCCGCTTGTTAAATACTGAAGCCTTCCTCGAATGTTGTCTACAATAAACTCGACTAGTGCCAATCATTTCTAATGTAAAGCAGCAGCTTCAATAAAGTATCATCGGTTATCCACTACTAGCCACTAAAATTGTTACACCAAGGGGAAATGCAGATGATAAACGGGTATACTTGGAGAAAAATATTATACTAGAACTTGCATGTGATTACATTTTCACGCAATTTGCGTGCATAGATCCTGAGAGATCAGTACCCAGAACAACCACCTCTGGCCGTAATAACGGCCTTGATACGCCTGGGCATTGAGTCAAACACAGCTTGGATGGCGTGTTCAGGTACAGCTGCCCATGCAGGTTCAACACGATACCACAGTTCATCAAGAGTAGTGACTGGCGTATAGTGACGAGCCAGTTGCTTGGTGACCATTGACCAGACGTTTTCAATTGGTGACAGATCTGGAGGATGTGCTGTCCAGGGCAGCAGTTGAAAAATTTCTGTATCCAGAAATGCCCGTAGAGGACCTGCAACATGCGGTCGTCCATTATCCTGCTGAAATGAAGGGTTTCGCAGGGATCGAATGAAGGGTAGAGCGACGGGTCGTAAAACACCTGAAATGTAACGTCCACTGTTCAAAGTGCCGTCAATGCGAAAAAGAGGTGACCGAGACGTGTAACCAATGGCACCCCATACCATACAGTGTGATACGCCAGTATGGAGATGACGAATACACATTTCCAATGTGTGTTCACCGCGATGTCGTCAAACACGGATGCGACCATCATGATCCGGTAAACAGAACCTGGAGTCATCTGAAAAAATGACGTTTTGCCATTCGTGCACCCAGGTTCGTAGTTGAGTACACCATCGCAGGCGCTCCTGTCTGTGATGCAGCGTCAAGGGTAACCGCAGCTGATAGTCCGTGCTGCTGTAAACGTCGTCGAACTGTTCGTGCAGATGGTTCTTGTCTTGCAAACGTCCCCATCTGTTGACTCAGGGTTCGAGACTTGGCTGCACGATCCGTTACAGTCATGTGGATAAAATGCCTGTCACCTCGACTGCTAGTGATACGAGGCCGTTGGGATGCAGCACGGCATTACGTATTACCCTCCTGAACCCATCGATTTCATATTCTGCTAACAGTCAGTGGATCTCGACCAACGCGAGCAGCAATGTCACCGTACGAGAAACCGCTATCACGATAGGCTACAATACGACCTTTATCAAAGTCGGAAACGTGATGGTACACATTTCCCCTCCTTACACGAGCCATCACAACAACGTTTCACCAGGCATCGCTGGCCAACTGCTGTATGTCTATGAGAAATCGGTTTGAAACTTTCCTCATGTCAGCACGTTGTAGGTCTCGCCACCGGCGTCAACCTTGTGTGAATGCTCTGAAAAGCTAATGATTTGCATATCACAGCATCTTCCTCCTGTCGGTTAAATTTCACGTTTGTGGCACGTCATCTTCGTGGTGTAGCAATTTTAATGGCCAGTAGTGTATTTGTTAGTGATATTTGGGAAGAATTATTGTTTCCTCTATTTCATGTATGACAAGAAATTACCCAAACTGTACGTAATCACCAGGTGAAATGGTATAATATATCAGACGCTATATTCTCGTATTCTCATTCCAAAGCAGAAGAAATCAAATTTACATAACGATTTCGTATTTAATTTGTTCTACTCATTGTTAACGTATGACGAAACGAAATTTTTGAGAGAGTAGTCCCATGTTTCCTTTGCCATTGTTGAGTGTTCGAAACTAGTATTGCGTTTCCAAGGATCACGTATATGGTGGGCACTTAATTTCTGACATTCGTTGCTCCACCATTACAATCCTCTTAAGATTCACACTGACAGTCCGCAGCTCGTGGTCGTGCGGTAGCGTTCTCGCTTCCCGTCCCCGGGTTCGATTCCCGGCGGGGTCAGGAATTTTCTCTGCCTCGTGATGACTGGGTGTTGTGTGATGTCCTTAGGTTAGTTAGGTTTAAGTAGTTCTAAGTTCTAGGGGACTGATGACCGTAGATGTTAAGTCCCATAGTGCTCAGAGCCATTTGAACCATTTCACACTGACACAGACATATTAAAATCTTAACATAACAAGTCTTTAGTAGAAAATCTTAGTGCCTATCATGATCTTCAGACACGTTATATTTTCTGTGTGGATTTCCTGTATAGCTAATGTAGTAAGAAACAAAAGTTAAGGCTAAACTTCACGTTTGCAACAAAGTCACTAGAACCGGGATCCGCTAATAAAACGCAAGGATGTCGATTCAGATGATCAGCGATGGCGACCAACACACTGGATGAGATCTTGAGAGTGACATCACTGAAATGTTGATCGCTCATGAATTTAAATGCATCCTAACTGAGCTTCCAGTACATCTGAATCCTCATACCACTGAATTTTTTCAAATATTTTTACGACTAATTAAAAACTTGACGTGTTTAATTTAAACAAGGCCGTCAGTAACAAATGAGGCCTCATATTAGTAAATATCCTCCAGGCTACTGCACTCAAACATTTTTAAGTAGCCTTACTGAATCACTCTTTTACCTGAAAGGAAACGAAACAGAATTGGCAACGAATACACACACACAACATGACATTGTCTTAAACTCTGCACAATTACTTGTTTATATGCGCTGAATGCGGTGAGTTACAGCAACTAGGATTTGGCCGATAATTGAGGCAACAATGTACGCACCTCAGATTTGCCGAAACACAAAACGGAAAAATCATACTCGACACCATACAGAAGATATTGAGAGCACAGCCGACGTCAAAAAGCTATCTAAAGTGCGTGCGTCGTCGTGCATTTACTGAAACATTGTGATCTAATGAACAAATGAGTGTGCGAATGTATGTATGGATGTTGAAACGAGCTTAAGTCTACGCATGACGACCTTGGAGGACATTTCCTTATTTACATTTGAAAGACGTTGGATAGCATACGACGCAAAGGCTCGGCTGATAACCCGAGAAGACGTCACTATAGAAATTCGCCGAGAAAGCCTGCTTTCCAACATGCATTAATTCTAAGTTAGAAGTCTAATAACAACTGACAAAAGAAAAATTTATTTCGGGTGGTATGATTACAAACTAACGATTTTCGGATTATTTCCTTGGCTTGTTCTGTAGAACCTTGCTTGTTGCCAAATTTCGTGAGTCTTGGTCAACGGGAAATACCCTGTAAGTTAGGATGAGCGTGTTTGCTAGTATGAAAAAATGTAACATATTTGACCATATCTTTTGATTGCATTCACTTAGAAGCCCAAATTTTGTTCAACGCCAAAAGATTGTAGACACTTTTTCTGTCATCACTCTTCTGACTGGTTTAATGCGACCCGTCATGAATTCCTCTCCTGTGTCAACCTTCTCATCTCAGAGTAGCAATTGCAACCTAATCCTTCAGTTATTTGATGGATGTGTTCCAGTCTCTATATTCCTCTAGAATTTTAACCCTCTACAGCTCTATCTAGTACAGCTGAAATTATTACCTTATTTCTTAATAGCTGTCCTGTCATCCTGTCCCTTCTTCTTGTCAGTGTTTTCCATATATTCCTTTTCTGCAATGAACGTCTACATTCATTACCTTATCAGTCAACATAATTATCAACATTCTCCTGCTACACCACAACTCACATACTTCCATTCTCTTCCGTTCCGATTTTCCTACTGTCCATGTCTCACTACCATTCGATGCTGTGCTCCAAACGTACATTTTCAAAAATTTCTACCTCTAATTGCCTACGTTTCATGCAAGTAACTTCTCTTGGCTAGGAATGCCCTTATTTCCAATGCTAGTGTGCTTTATGTGTCCACCTTGCTCCGTCCGTCATGGGTTATTTTGCTGATAGGTAGAAGAATATCTTAACTTCATCTACTTTGTGGTCACATGTCGTTCCCTGATCTCCTTTATGCTACGTCTCATAAATTTCATATTTCTTCGACTTACTCTCAGTCCATATACGGTACTAATTAGACTATTCATTCCATCTTACAGATCCTGTAACTCTTATTCACTTTCACGAAGACAGCAACTTCATCTGCGAATGTTTCCATTGATCTTCTTTCACCACTTTTGATCTTTTTTTTTTTTTATTTCCGACATTGCTTCTTCGAAGTGTAGATTGATCATTACGGGCGAAGGACTTCATCCCTGTAATACAAGAGTGCATATTTATATCTGCTGACATGTGGTGACTCATTATGGCTTGTAGCACCTGTCTTACACCTTTTTCAGTTCGAGTATTTAGTTCTTGGTCTTCTACTCTTATTGTTCCCTCTTGGCTGTTATACATATCGTATACCACCCGTCTTTCCGTATAGCTTACCTCATTGTTTATCAGAGTTTCGAATACATTGCAACATTTTACATTGTCGAACTTTTTTCCAAGTTTGATCCTATGAGCTCTGACGCCTTCACCTTTCCTAGAGCCAAACTAATCGTCATCTGACAGACCCTTATTTCCTTTTCCAATGTTCTGTCTATTATTCTTGTTGGTAACTTGGATGCATGAGCTGTCAAGCTCTTGCTCTTGTCGGCTCTTCCCGGTTTCAGAAATATGTGGCTGATGTTTTTCCGAAAGTCTAAGGGTTGTGTTCTTGTATCACCTTCTACACATCAACGTGAGCAATCGATTTATTGCCACATCACCCAGTGATCTTAGAGCTTAGTGTGTGACAATAATACCAGTTTGATACATATACCGGGTTGATAAGGAAGAAGGCGTCGTAACATATACACGAACAGATAGTCGGGTAAAAAATGACCAAATTCTTTTCATCTGAGATAATAACACATTAATCGTTTTCGAATTTTTTCCTTTGTTAGTACCGTGGAACCTTGCTTCTTTCCAGAATTCGTGACTCTAGCCCAACGAGAAATACCGTACAAGTATTGATCAATAGCTTTACGAGTATATAAATATGTGTCATAAATCGCCGTATGTTTTGATTAGTTAGACTTAGAAGCTTACATTTATTATACCGCGAAGGGACTATAGACCTTAGTATTTTACACGAATTTTCACTTGATACGTGTATCTGTTGGTGAGAGAAAGCCCTTTAAACCTTCGGACAAAAACCAGTCGGAAAGACAGAGAAACTGGTTGACATCGATGTGATCGTATAAGGGTTCCATTTTTACCGACTGGAGTATGGAACCCTAAGAATATTCACAGTGTACAGGGAGGATATTCGTGCATCTTTCTTCTGAGGAGTTCAGCATCTACAAGTATTGTGCAACTATAGAAATGAAAATATAGCATAAAATATCATACATTTTACGATAGAAGAATGAAAGCTTTGCTTCGCAGAAAGTTTTCGTGGAGGTTAGGTAATGAGAAAACTTGGCCGTCGTTGCCACTCTCCTATTTCCAATTGTTGACATGTCTAAAGAAATTTGATAAACCTTTTAATTTGTTTTATAAGTTTGTGGTAGTGTTTTGAGACTCCCGGTATGGTGCTAATGACTGGACTATTTACACAAACTGTGGACAATATGTATTGTCCTAAACGACTTGCATGTCGATAAATAAACAGATGTTTGAAGAATAAAATGTTTGACAGGTCTATTGGACATTCAAAATGTCCTCGCCGCTGCATATATTCCATAAAACCAAATTTCCTGTATAAGTTATTGGAGTTACGCTTTACAACAATACATAAACCAAAAATCATTTTTATCGCCGATTTTTGATACCATATGCAGCGAGAGCTCGTCAAAGTGCGAATGGTTACTGTTGACACAACTGATCTTACCTTTCTACCTGGGTACTAATTCTAATAAAGTGCTTTCTCGTAAAAAAGAATAATTCTTGCCAAACAGAAAATGACCTACCTTGAAGACACTGGGCAGGCTTTCCCATTTTTTATCTAGTTTATTACTTACAATTTCAAGAATGATTAGAACATTTGACAACGACATGTATAACACTACAACATTAGGCCAGAATAATACGGAAAATAATCCGTTTTTGCATGTGCAACCTATCCTATCAATTTTGGTGTGCTATCAAATTAAAAAAAATTGTAACGAAATTGACTTGAGTCGTAGTTGAAATTCTGTCTAAAAGATTCACCAATAGTTTCTCTAATACAGTCCTGTAAATTATTTGAAAGATTTATAGCGGTGGAAGTAAGTTCTGAGAAATTACATTTTCAAATTCTGTTCCATAATTGACTGTACAGTGTACGTGGTCACGTAGTAAAATTTTTGTTACACCTAGCCCTCGCTTGCTACCGGCAAGTATGATCCGTGACTTTAATGAAAGTACTTACCCTGGAAGTTAGACCGGTTTAGCCCCTAGAAACAAAATAAAAGCGTATACGATTAGCATTTCTTGCAAGTGTACATCCATGTACGGCAATAGTTACGCAAATTGCCTATAAGCCTAATCTGTAGTAATGTAATAAAATTGTTCCTTTCTTAAAAGAATAGAAAAATAATCTCATTCATTGAATATAAATAGTTATAATTAATCTAATGAGACATATACACTTGTTGTTGTCAAGTTAGGGAGCGGTCTAGATGAATGCAGAAACAAAGTACAGCATCAAACAGCCAAGATAGCTATTTTACAGCATTGATTGTAAAGACCGATTTCATCAAACTACGTTGCCATTACGAGAGCTTCTGCAGTACATTTCACTGAATCTTGACCAAATGCATCTTATATCGTATCGAACGATGCAACATAAGATGTATTTGGTAAAGGTTCAGTGAAATGTTCTGGAGACGACCTGACGATTGCAAGGTACTTTGCTGAAATCGGTCTCTACAATAAATGCTGTACAACAGCGAGCTTGAGAATTTGAAGTTGTAACTACGTTTACACATTAATCTAATATGTGATATCTTCAGGCCGCGAGAAGGTATTTGCAGTCGCGCGATGAAAAAAAAAAAAAAAAAAAAAAAGATCGGTTAATCCTCTGGGGATACACTGCATAGCATAATGTCTGGTAAAAGCCTCTTATCCACAACCGGTTTTATCTTTCCTTAGCACAGTGCATAAAAACGAGGATCCATGGTTCACAAATCTTTCTGAATGAGCTTGTTACTATGCAAATACTTACTTTCCTGATAAACTTTCCTTACGGTTATCTTCCACGCTTTCCTCGGCTACTCAGAAGTTATGAGCCTATTGCTCAAGGCCATACCCTCGTGACTGTAAAAGTTATCCACCTTGAGGCTCATCGCTGGAGTTACTAGGAGAAGAAGTTTGTTACGTCTCGTACACTCGCGACATGCTAATTGCGAAAACTCGTTCCTGCTAAACACTTTATCACTCAGAATAACTGCGAGTAAATTTTGTGTTACGTTATTTAGTTTTTGTCGGCAGCTGTTTCTGTTAAGGAATTGTTCGTGGGAGTCACATTGGTTAATATCTTGCCGACGGGCACCTCTGACAGCGTTGCTTATGAGGGACCCAGTTTTCCACAAGAGTACGCTGAAACGAAAAGGAATAGCCGCCGACAAAATGCTTTTTACTGAACGTCATCCATCCCTTTTTATTACATTTAGTAATCTTTTCTTCGTTTTACCAGTCATTTAGGCTGCCTTTGTATGTATACGTGTAATTATTTCCCTTTGATGAGATTCTATTCCTCAGCAACATAAGAAGCTAAATATAATAATAATTTATTCAAATGATGATTATTCGAGAAGCAATCACAAAATTTGATAATTTGCAATGAATATAGCCATGAGTTGCAGTTTATCGTGCTATATGGGACGTCTAAGCTGATTGGACTGAATATATCTTGACTGATCGTAATCAAGTCACCATATTTGTCTGGTACTTGATATGTAGTGTTAAACGTGATTCTTTTTTTTAAAGACAACCACAAATATCGAGTGCCGTCGACGATTCATGTTGGTGAAGTAGCATTTTAAACGAGTTCGAATTGTTGTATGAGACGAAGAACTTATGTTGCTTGGATTGTCTCAATATTTCTGAACGTTCGTTTTTAACTTTTCGCAGTGATGTAGGTCGGACCATTCGCGTTTATATGAATTTGTGGAAAGGTAGTAACTTTTCAGAGTAATTACGTGGAAGTATCAGTAATTGTTGTAATCTCGTTTATTGCCGTTGTCCAAAAAATGATCGATAATATTTGAGCTAGATACTGAAGACTATCGATGGAGCGTTAATCTCAGTTTTAATAACTTCACTAGAAATAAAATCTTCCCATGACATATTTAGTCAGAGCAGATTCATTCTATATTTAATATACACTTCTCACCAGATTGATGTGTATACTGATATCCTTACTTCTGACAAACACCAACTACGCTCTAGTTACTTTACCTCGTCGTAGTATTTCTGGGTCACTGATGTATGCTGCAGTTTTGATAACTTTCAGTTAAATTAACATCTCTTATAATATTCAAGCAAATATTTTTCATTCAACTATCATACTAAAATAACCTTTTCGCGATTATGAAGGAAATGGTACATAAATTTGTTCGACAATTTCAAATAAAACACTTGACCATTATTTACTCATTGTACTCTGTACACACACTTGGCATCCTAATGAATTTGCAAATAAGTGAACGATTAAATGGCCAAGAACAGACTCCACAACATAAACGACTACACAAGAATATAAAACAAGACTCATTATTATTTGACAATCATACACCGTTTTCAGTATCTATTAATTTGTCATAATGGCATATCACTATGGTCGCAGGAGATCTTGCGTGGCTTCGGCTTCTTCTTGAGGTTGATGACTGTCGACCTACTGTGATATGTTCATGTGATCCTAAGTCTGCACGGAGTTCATCCTTCTACTCTCCCATTGGCGTAAATGAAACAAAAAACACAAACACTTCAAACTATACTTTAAAGAAACAGCATTAATACAATCATAAAGCAATAAGTATTATAATACACTATTTTATATATCTGAATGCAGATAAACCCATTGTGATGATGTTTCTGCCCCGTATCACTACAGGATTTAGTTTAGTTGCTTTAGGTAAAGAGCGAGTTCTTCGTACATGAAAGGTTTTGGTTAGAGAAAATACAGCCATTAGTTTTCCCGACGCTATGTAACGCTATTGCATTACTTAATGATGATCACATGCTCTTGGATAACATACTCCCGAGGTAAAAATGTCCCGTAAAGTCTCCGGGTGGGGACTTCTCAGGAGGACGTCATCAACAGGAAAACTAAAACTCTGCATTCTATGGGTCGGAGTGTGACGTGTTGGATTCCTTAATAGGGTTGTAGGTTAGAGACTCTAACAATTGAAATGAATATGTTGAAATTAGACATACAGGGAGTTACTGAAATGCGGAGGTAAAAGGAACAGGTTTTGTGGAGAGATGAGTACAGATTTATCAACCTAAATTCAAATTCAGGTAAAACAAAAGTAGGCTTAACAATGAAAACGAAAATAACAATGTGGGGAGGCTACGATGTGCAGCATAGTGAACAGCATTATCGTTACCTAGACCAACATGAAGCCAACAACCAACACAGTATTACAAATTGACAATAATGTCAGTTATATCCACAGATGGCGAACAGATCGAAAATATCTGTGATGAGATAAAAGAAATTATTCGGAGCGTTAAAGGAGGTGATAATTTAATTGTGATGGGTTGTTGGAACTTAATGGCAAGAGAAGGGATAAGAAGAGCTAAGACTAGGGGAAAGGAACGAAAGAAGTCTCCTGGTAAAATTTGACAGAGCACACAGTTTAATCTTGGCTAGCACGAGCATTAAGACTCATGGAAGAAAGCTGCACACATGGAAGAGACCTGGAGTCAATGGAAGGTTTCAGATTGATTATATAATGGTGAGAAAGAAATTTAGAAACCAGGTTTTAAAACTATGAGACATCTGAGCCGTGTCGCCTTGTTTTCTGGGCTGTTATATCTTTGCTTACTGGCACAATCCGTTCTCTGTTACGCCACCAGGTGTCTCGTCGTCCTGCTTGTAGATGGCTCTTTTATTAGATGGAGTTGGAGGCAGTTTGTTGACGGACTGTGGGGCCATGAGAGAGAGGAAGGTGCGACGAACGGCGAGCGTGCCATTACGGGATCTGATCGGCGGTCGCTCGTCCAGATGGACAGCCATGTGTAAAAGGAGGTATTCACGTGGAGTATTCGGATCTACGCTGTTGCGCCCAATTTACTGTACGAATTTTGAAGGGACTGTCTGTTGATGTGGGCGTCGTGATCACGTCGTTTTTCTCTAGTAACCGCCCGCCCTATCTTATTTTCGGGTAAGGCACTTCGGTTTAGAGACTTTGGCACATGGGCTCCGGTGTTGAAATTACTCCCGTTACTCTGATTTATCCGCTGTTCTCCGTCAATCGATACTACTAAGTTTGCCCCCCACACCCTCCCTCTCCGTGTGAACTCATTTTATGGGTGATTCATCTGAGTGTATTTCCTTTTTATTCCAATTTTTTCAGCGTTTCGTTGACCTTTATCATTATTGCTTGGGGTGTGAAATTAACTTGTTGTAATATGTGCTAGGACATGGCATATATTAGTGATCACTGAGGTCGAATATCAGCGCTACTTCTTAAGTTTCCTTAAGTAATGTTTTGGGGGATCTTGTTAACAGTTGACTGATTAATGAAATCAGTGATGTTTGGTCACTGGTGTTACACGATTAAGCGATAACTAAGATATGTTTCAATTATTCAGTCAGCTTGACACGTAGATTTTGATAGGCACTGTTGTGTCTGGCTTTGAGAATTTACTTATTTTGATGCTCAGTCTAGCATGAATTATATACCTGTCTGTTTGCCCTCGGCTTTCGGAGTTGTTCGTAGCGTTGCAGCCGTTGGTCCCGGCGCCTTATGCACTACCCGCCGGTTCACCGGGCGTGTCTAGTCCACGTCGGCTATGTATTTGTGTGCGGCGTGGTGGACATAAGCTTAAATCAAACTGTTTGCTACCCTAAGCTATCGTAGACAAGTCTTGCCTATACCAACCCTGCCTTGTCATTGCCGACTTAAAATTTGCTTTGATTTGGAGACCTTTCAACCTTTTAATAGTGGATTGCTGAACCTGTAAATTTTAAAATCGTTGTTACCATTCTCTTTCTAAATTACTAGTGTCCAAAGAGTGCTCCAAATATTTTTACCATAATCCTGAATATGTATCTTTTAAAATGTTGTTCCCCTCCCCATTTGAAAAGCTGCCTATGCCAAAGAGACTCTACAGATTGGTGAAATCCTGAACATGTATATTAAAAAAAAAAATTACCATCCAGCCTAAGGGGCTTCTGACTGACAAATGCTGAACATGCTGAACACTTATAATTGTGAATGTTGTTACTTTCCTGTTTGAAAAGTTCTTAAAGATAAAGAGCTCCTCCAGTTTGGTGTATGCTGAAGCTACAAATCCAAGGAAAAATTGATTTTCTCATTGTTTCTAAATCAATAGCTCCATATGTGCCCCGAAGTTATTTTTAATCGTCACCATGTACTTGTAATTTTTTTCTAAATAAGGGCCACCTTCCTCGTTTGAAGTTTACTGTGTAATGAGCGGAGCGGTTCTCAAATTGTTATGGTAGTGCTCTTTCTGCAATTATAGAGAAGTCACATTTTCTGATTGAAAGTTTACGGGTGCATAAAGGGATCTGTAGTTGTATTTTTACGAATTTTGAACTTGTTATTTTAAAGAGGCATTATTTTTCGTGTAAGAAAGATGCAACTTCTAAAAGGGGTATTTAACCGCCTTGTGTAACTTGCGTTAACTTCCCGTAAGTTTCCTGTTCTGTCAGGGCAATTTGATTATAAGTTTTGTATATGTGGTTTGTCGACCTGCAATCATCTCAAGCAGTTAATACTGATTTGTATGTTATTGATGTTTTAATTATATCCTTTTAAATAAAGGAGTACCAAGTATAGTGAAGCAGCAAATGGCTTACCGTTAACTCAGCTCGCACCTTCCTTCCACTCGTTAAGTTATTGTCGTACCCTGGGGCGTTCATTGAGATCTCAATAACTCCAAGGGCAGATTACGGGTTATCTGAGCAGTCAACATCTTATATTCAGTTTTAGGACGGGGTTGTGGAGCATATTCGGATAAGTTTCAAGAACATCGTTCAACACGCTTCTGACAAGTACGTTTCGAGGAAGGATTTAATGGACGGCAAGGACTCAGCATGGTTTAATAGCCGTGTTACAAAGTTACTACGGAAGCAAAGTCAGTTTCGTCAAAGATTTAAGCGAAGTCAGAATATAGTTGACAAATTATTACTGAACAAAGCGAAAATGAATGTAAGGGGAATAGTGAGAGAAGCGTTAAATTTGATTTTTGCCAACCTACCTGATTAAAAATCATACGATGTTTTGGTTCAAAATGGTTCAAATGGCTCTAAGCACTATGAGAATTAACATCTGAGGTCATCAGACCCCTAGACTTAGAATTACTTAATCCTAACTAACCTAAGGACATAACACACATCCAAGGCCGAAGCAGGATTCGGAACTACGACAGTAGCAGCAGCGCGGTTCTGGACTGAAGCGCCTAGAAACACTCGGCCACAGCGGCCGGCGATATTTTGGTCTTACGTAAAATAAATAAGCCGGTCGTAATCATCTATTCAGTCGGTGAGTGACCATATGACGCTGAAACGGAAGACGAAGGCCGAAATACTGAATTCTATCTTCCGAAGTTATTTCCGTGAAGAAGACTGTAATAGGTTCAACCTTTCAGTTCTCCCATGAGTGCCAGAACGGCAAATAACGAGATGATTAATCGTGGAACAGAAAAGAAACTTACAGTAGTTAGTGGAAAGGAATGTAGACCAGATTAGATTATGAGAAAGAACTTGCTCGCACTCTAGCAGTATTTAGTCATAGGTCACTGGAACAACGAGGCATACCTAGCGACTGCAAAGAGAACGATCTCAGGACAGATGTACAAGATCATAAGTCTATGTTACTGAGGATAATCTTCTGTAGAGAAATAGAGTAAATTTTATGTTCACAAGTGGGGTGACGTTCTTGGAGAACCAACATTTGCTCCGTAGAAAACAACATTCGAGAGGCGTTCAATAAGTTGTGGAACACATTTTTTTCGGAAAGCAAGCTGGCTTTACTCAGGATTCCAACACACCATATGATGCCCCACTATTTTGGCTTCAAAACACTTTTTGTCCAACATATTATCCATTCAAATGGAACGGACTTGCGCACCATTAATGGGAGGGCCTGTGTCCCCGCATGGTACCACTCTACTGGTCGACATCAGAGCCAATCTCCTACTGCATCAATAACCTCCTCATCACCCCGTATTGCTTTCTGCAGAGTGCATCCTTCATTTGTCCAAGCAGAGGTAAGACGGACGGCCAGAGATCCTGGCTGTGTTGTGAATGAGGAAGAACAGTCCAATGAAACTTTGTGAAGACCTCTCTGCTGAGCAGACGTGTGTGAAGACTTGCGTCGTCATGGAGAAGGTTATTTGCATTTTTGTGGCGATGAATACGCTGAAGTCTTTTCTCTAATTTCCTGAGCGTAGCACAGTACTCTTCAAAGGTGATCGTTACACCATGAAGGATAACATCAAACAGAATACTACCGTCAGATTCCCAGAAGACTGTCGCCATGACTTCATCGGCTAAGGGTGCAGCTTCAAATGTTTTCGTCGGAGGAGAGGAGGTGTGGCACCTCTCCATCGATTGTCGTTACGTTTCCTCTTCGAAGTGATGAACCCATGTTTCATCGCCTGTGACGATATTCGACAAAAAATCGTGATCAGCCTTGTAACGCACAATCAGTTCCTCACAAATGGTCCATTGTGCTCTATGATCGTTTGTTACGTGGCGAGGAACTGAGCGGGCACACGCCTTTGAGTACCCCTACTGGTGTACGAGTATTTCAGAACTACCAACAGAGATGTCCAGTTAAGCAGTGAGGTGTTTGGTTGTGATCCGTCGATCTCATTACTTAATGAATACTCCTTGTAGACTCCGGAAAAGAGACAGCTTACTCTCTTTGCCCATGAGATCAAGAGAACCGTATGAATCGGTGCTCAGGTTCAAAGATTGTTCTTCAGGAACGCACTTAATGCAGTTTCGCACAGTTGTCTAATACAAGAAAAACGAGAGAAATGAGTATCAGCGAGATGAGCTACTTGACGCAGGATATACCTGTAAATGTAACTCAACATACCACTCTGAACACAAAAAAAAAAAAAAAAAAAAAAAAAAAAAAAAAAAAAAAAAAAAAAAAATTAAATTCATGAGTGCCGTAGGGATATGTGATAGTAGTGTTTACAATACATACAAATGATCTAGTGGATAATGTCAGTAGCTCCACGAAGCTGTTTTTTTGCAGAAGATGAGATTGGCTGTGTGAAGGTAGCAAGCCAGCAGATTGTTGCTAACTCGAGAATATCTGCAGAGGTTTGATGAATGATTCAAGCAGTGGCAGTTGTCGCTGAACATAAATAAATATAAAAATGTTTTTTGGAAGTCTCTGGTAACATCTCATGGGTCGAAACTGTTAAGGTCACTGGTCCATAAGCTTACAAACTACTTAATGTAACTTAAACTAAGGACAACACACACACCAATGCCGGAGGGAGGACTGGAACCTCCGACGAGAGGAGCAATAAATATAAAACATAGGGCATACGGAGGAAAAGAAATCCACCACTATACAGCTACAGTCTTGATGAAAATTCACAGGGAATAGTAACACGATAGAATACCTAGAAGTAACCATCCGGATCCACCTATTGTGAAATCATCACATAAAATAAATAATTGGAAAAGCAGATGCCAGACTGAGACTCATACGATGAATATTAAGAAAATGTACTTCATCCACGAAAGAACTTGCTTAAGAAATACCTATTCGAACGATTTTTGAGTATTGTTCACCAGACTGGTACCCTTATCAGACTGGTTTAATAGAAGAGACTGAGAAGATGCAATGAAAAGCAGCGTGTTTCCTCGTGGGATCGTTTAGTCAGTGAAAGAGAGTTAAGTATCATGGAGAGATTTACTACTGAAATTCCGAGAGATAACGTTCTGGGATTGGTCGGGTAACATCTTATTTCTTATCACATCTCTCTGGTGAAATGATCACACCTATAAAATCCGAGAAATTAGAACGAAGAAGGAAGTTTACCAGCGGTTAATCTTTTAACACGTCATTCACAGGTCGAATGGGGAAGGGGAGGCCTGATATTCTTCTTGCTTGCTAGGCTGAAATGCTAACCATTACACCACCACAGCACTGGGAGTTTGGATAGTCGTACCAGACGTGCTCTCCGACACACACCGTAAATTATATATTTAGACTCTGACCACAATTTATTGATTAAAAGCTGCTGACTAAAACTGAGGAATTAGCATAAATTTAGGACAAGGCTTGTGACTAGAACACATCGAAAGAACCAGAGGTTAGTGAGAGATTCAGATGGAGCATTAGGCTAGGTTGGACTGAAACAGGGGAAATGAATACGATAGAAAACGAATACGTAGCTTTGAGAGACGAAACAATAAAAGCAGCTTAGGGTCACAAAGGTAGAGAAAAGTTGAAACAGAAAACCTTCGCTTACTCTGGGAATATTACCTTTAGTTAAAGAAAGGAGGAAATACAGAAAATGCAGAAAATGAGGAAGGAGGTCAAAAATATGACTAGGAGAAAGATGTAGACGAAATTACTTCAGAATTAGGAGATCCTTTGGAGAGCAAGCGGTGACAAAACTATTTCATCGGGTGTGTAGGGTATATGAGACAGGCGAAATACCCTCTAACGTTAAGAAGAATGTAACAACTGGAATTCGAGAGAAGGCAGGTACTGAAAAGTGCGACTACTACAGAACTTGCGGTTCAATAAGACATCGTCGCGAAATGTTGACACATATTACTTATACAAGGATGGAGAAACTGGTTGGAGCAGATCTCAGGGAAGATCAGTTTCGGTTCAGAGCACTGGAGCAATACCGTGTTGCGTCCAGACAGAAGACGAAGCTACCAATATAGAGATGGTATGGCACTGCGTGACGCTGTCAAGACGTTGACGGCAACATTGTATCCATTTTCTCATTGATTTGATACTGGCCTTGGCTTTCCCTTTATATGCTTACTAAGGGCCTAGGTCCACTTGGATCTGACTACACATAACTTTGTTGATTATCTTTCTGCCTGCTAGTGTAGCCGAGTGGCTCTAGGCGCTTCAGTCTGGAACCGCACGACCACTACGGTCGCAGGTTTGAATCCTGCCTCGGGCATGGATGTGTGTGATGTTCTTAGGTTAGTTAGGTTTAAGTAGTTCTAAGTCTAGGGGACTGATGACCTCAAATGTTAAGTCCCATAGTGCTCAGAGCCATAGGAACCATTTGATTATCTTTCTAGCCTGCTGGATATTCCATTTCCACGTGGCAATTTTAATTTCAGTCTGACAGACAGGATTCATAATCCTCTCTTTCCTCCCATGAACGTGGCCCGAACGTGACTTTTTGAAAAGTGCGAGGCTTGTGCTGGCACCTTGGCTGGCCTGTAAGCGATAACTCGACGCCAGCTTGGTCAATACGTGCTACCTTCCCCAAATACCATGTCGTACTCCCATCACCAAGTCGCGCCTGCTGGCTTATCCACGATTCGTGGGAATCTTTTCCCCTTACAATTTGACATTCATATTAAATAATCCCCTGTCAAGACAAATGACCGTATGTCTCATCTGTGGAGGTAGATTAAAGTGAACCAAGTGTACATTGTATTATTTGTAGTTTTGGACAATGCTTTTGCGAATGTTGAGTGGGCCACATTATTTCATACTCCGAAGGTATTGGTTAAATTACAGGAAGCAAAAATGAGAGTGCAGTTTTAAGATTTGAAGTACGTGAAAGGGAAGTAGCAGTTGAGAGTTGGTTGCGGTCCATCCTCGATGCTATTCATCTATACACTGAACAAACATGAACCAAGGAGAGATTTCGGAAGACAATTGTAATAATGGGAGAAGAAAAATAACTTATAGGTTTACCAACGACATTGTAATTCAGTCATACACAGGACGGACTTGGAAGGGCAGCTGAAGGTGACTGACGTTATCTTGCAAAGAGATTATAATATGAATGAGCCGTGTGCTGCTCGCGTTCTTGCCGTTCGTAACTTGACGTCGCATAGTAGCAGTAGTGGCGTCTCGATTCCGCCTTGTGTTAATTGTGCCACTGAGTTGCTAGTATTGACTGTCCATGAGTGGCAGCAGCAGCGGTTATCGATAGCTAGTACTGTGCTACTATCTTTGGTACCACGGCTACTATTCCTCGTCGGTTTGTGTCAGGCAGTTCGGCTTTGGACGGAGCAGCGATGAGGTCCGCAGTGCGTGGGCAGACCGCGACCGCTGGCGGTGTACAGGCACTGTCGGCTGTCGGACCGAGGGGCTGAAGCCGACGACTGAACCGAGGATGTCTGAAGTTGAGTGAACCGTGTCCAGTACTGAAACCTCCACTGTTTGAGATGTCGCTGTTGTTTGCGTGTTGCTGCTCCCAGGGTCGGTGAGCCCAACCGCAACAAGTGTAGTCTCTCAGGTTGGCGGAAGCTATTAGCCGCCTTCTGCTCCTTGATGTTAGTTTGGGTTTAGTATTATCCTTATTAGTCAAGAGCAACCAGCGGTATTTTCTTCCATGTGGCCGCTAACGCCCCAGTTACCTGCCCTGGAGGTTAGCGTACTTTTCTGACAGTGTACCTTTCCTCGTCGTGTTGATGCTATCTGACACGGCGTGCAGTTCGACAGCCTCTTGAATTGTACTAAACCACGGCTCAGTGTTAAATTAAAATTCAGACTAATTATGTTTTCGTTTGGCTCCATCAGAGGAGGTGTACCACAGAAGTGTCACCAATCATTCTAATGCAGACCGAAACCGGTTCACATGTCAGTCTAAGAGAACAACGGCCCGCTAATTATCCTTGTACGTATTCATTGATCTAACCAGCTGTAAGTCTCAGAGTAGCTACGAATAGCAAATAATTTAAATAG
This sequence comes from Schistocerca americana, assembly GCF_021461395.2. Classification (NCBI taxonomy): domain Eukaryota; kingdom Metazoa; phylum Arthropoda; class Insecta; order Orthoptera; family Acrididae; genus Schistocerca; species Schistocerca americana. The sequence continues at coordinate 154,411,843 of NC_060120.1, read as the reverse complement.
TTCTATGACTCCCTTGTGATTTATCTTAAACTAGCCGCATGCATCTTCATATCCTATATTACATTTACTAAGTAATCGGTCTAATGTGGAACTGGAAGTTCACTGTTATAACTATGCCCACCTCCAGATTATTTATGACAGTTACATGGTAACATGTCGAATGTCGCAGTTATGACAGTGAACTTTCAGTTCCACATTCGAGATGTTACTATGTCACTGTAAAAAGTGATCTGAAGGTTGCAGGTGGCCAGAAACCTATCATATGAAAACAAAGGAAAGCGATCTGGAGGCTATGAGAGTGAGCTTCCAGATCCGTGTTAGATATGTTACTATCTAACTGTAACAACTGATATGAAGATGGGCATCTGGACCGAATCCAGTAATATGAAAATAATGGAAAGCGATTTGGAGACTCAATTTCGTCACTTTTCTTTTGTGTGAATCATTAACACTGCCTACTAGCTGCTCCAACTACTGTTCTACACCAGCCGTATGCCATACGAAACTCTCCCTCTTCCGCCAAACCGAACAAACATCAATTGTCACCATACGACGTACACCGCGCAACTATTACCTGTGCTCTTGGCTTCTTGTTCTTCTATAGACACTTCTCCCTGGCCTCTGACGTCACAAATCTAACAATGTGACTCACAGTTACAACGGAAATTACTTACATTATTCATCGTCCATTAATAAGGTATGTGGCTTCGCGTGTGAGCTATTGAACCCGAGGTACGTGCTATTAAATTTTGCTCTGAAACTATATAATTTTTAATACAAAGTAAATCTGAGTAAACGACTACAGATTTTTCTGAAAGAAATTTGTCTCCCCTTTCTCATCCTATATTTGGCGTTTGTTTAAGTCACTATTGCCGTGGCGCTCCAGACAGCAGGAGCCGATTACATCACGCGCAACAGATACGTCGTGCGGGTTGCCGCAAGCTCAGACGCTACAGTTGAGACGACACGGGACTTCGCATCCACAGAACTCATCGGCTAGGCCAACAGAGGGCATCAACAATGTCGGCCAGGCCACCAGACAGCGTACACGGCGACGATAGAGATCACTGACAAAGCGCAATTATTCATGCATCCGCCGCGTCAACAGCCTAACAGAGGCCCGCAAATATTCCGCGTGAGGCGGCTATTTAGACTGCCACACGAGCTCCTGACAGCAGTTCCATTGCAGTCAGCAACAGGAAGACCTTCACTTACCCTGGGGCAAGGACTCAACCGTCGTCCCGGATAGCAAGCCACCTTCATGGCCTTGGTATTCTCTGTTCGGCGACGTGTCAGCTGCAACTTTGTATCATTTGTAGTGTTCTTCTATTGACTGACAAGGTAGGGTGGGAGTAAAAGTTTTCTATCCTTGTCGGACTTACGAATTGTCGTTACTGATTGACTAGTGATACTTCCGCGAGTGAAATACGGAGATAATATTTCGCCAAGTGCAGGTTCTTTCAGTAAACTAAAGTTCGACGCAGACTTGTTTACTAAAACCAAGCTGAGAAAAGATTCCTTGGTTGAAGGTAAAGTTCTGATTATTGCTTTATTTGGTTACTTAAAGTACTGACTATTTCAAGCATTGTGGAACTTAATTATTTTCTGTTTGAACTTGAAACTTTAAACAACTTTTGTTGGTGAGGAATTTTCATTTATTTTTTTCTGACACCTTTGTTCTGTTCAGATTCACAGGAACTTGTGAAGTCGTGGAACTCTGTTTACCAACAAATTCGTGCGACTGCGACTACTTACCTTTTTCCGTGCATATCTCCCTAGAACCTGACACATGAAATGTGAAGGAGGCTTAACGGACATTTTCTACGAGTCTCTTTGCAGGTAGTCCTTATTTGTACACATTCCGTCACAGCAACAACTTAAGATCCAGTGGACTTACAGCAGTCGGAGCTCATTCTTTCACAGAGGATTAGAACACATCAGTAAATACTCAATCCTCCTTGTATGGTGGTAAACATTTCAAATTCGGCTTCAGACTTGTCCCAAAAGACGGATTTAGAGGTGATGAGAAGGCTATCATCTAGGCCTGGTTAACGGGGCTCCCAATACCTGTAGCTGTAGAAAAAAAAACAGTTGGAATTCAGAATTAAAATGCAACAAACGCCATTGTACAATATTGTAAAACACCTGCTTTGCTCAAGCCATATGCCTAACGACAACCCAGGAAAAATACCTCTCAATGAAAATCCAAATGGATAACGTTAGTGTTAAACACTAAATCGTAATCACCAAAATTTAAGTTATACGTATTGCCAAAGTAATATGTCTTGCAATGTGATGCTAATAAATGGATAACCGCAATAAATATCTTAATTATTCACAGTTGATAAAAGTAGATTTAGCGGTATTCCATTCCTGCGGAAAGTGCGGTTCATCCCCTTTATACATATGAATATCAATCCCTCTTTACAAATGAAGCATCACATGTAAGAGTTATGAAAGTGTTTCCTTCAATTTACGTCTCTTTTTGGGTTTTCAGGCATTTACTTTCCATTTTCATGAAAGTAACAATACTGAAACAGTATTCGCCTAGAAAATTAGACACAACCTCTGAAAATTCCTGTATATTCTGTGGTGTGATTATTGATTCGTTCTTCCGCCAACGATATAATGACTTCAGAAGCATACCCTTAACGAAATTTTGATGGCTACAAACCCATTTTCTCGCATCTATATAAGACTTCGAATTGATAAGTTCGTTAGTTTTCTCTCAGTTAAAGGAAATTATTTTTGGGGCCAGCTAACAATTTACTTAAAACATTCAAGTAAATCACCTCGCAAATTGTTTATTGCAACACATCAAATGTATAAAGAAACGAATCTGGCAGGAAATAAACGTTTATTTTAATAGAAATAGACTCAGGTTGTGTTAGAAAACGAGTTAACAAAACTACTATTTTTGATTAATTAAGTTAAATGTTTTCGTATGAACTCAGCTAATTCCGACATCCAGTTTAATTACTTCTCTGTTAAAAATGTACGACAAGGGAAACATTAAAAAAAAAACTTACGAGAAGAAAGTCTTTCAGATGAAAAGGGAACCGTAGCGGTAAAAGAGTAGCACAGCGAGTTGGAAATCCACTATATGTACTGTAAAATAAAGTTTAGGAGTTACATCTGACGAAAAATTTCAAAATTTCAAGGAGACAAATCTATTTGGTTTTGCAAAAACTGTTTCTTGCCAGGAATTCAAATCTATAAATCAGAACGTGTTTCGGTGCTGATGTCACTGTGAGTGCGTTTCTGCTTTGCGAGTGCGCATCCCGTTTATCACTTAAGCGCAAACCACTGCGGGATTTACCGTCCGCGGTCTCGCAGTAGCCGCCGTCCGTTTCCCACTCTGGTAGGCAGTTTTCAGCACCAGTCATCGCCCGTTACACGCTCCACTGCGCATCCCGCCACCAGAGTGCGGTACAGATAGCTCAGTGGGTTGCACTGTAAACAGCTGCGGCTCACCACGCTCCGACCGTGTTAATTGTGGCCGGCTTAAAATATCCACGCGACAACAGCAGTGGCAGAGAAACAGTATCACATTTTCCTGTCTCTATGCAATTCGCAAACACGGTTGACAGACAATTGTATTAGTCCATTCAGCTACGACATTATCCGCTAAACGACGCCTGTAGTTATTCACTGAACGTCTGATATGTCGTCTGATATGTCTGAAGGACAGAGCGGTTGTAGGCAGTACTAAGACACAATTAATTACAAGTCTGTGATCTACACGAGCGAAAGAACAAATAAAGTCTAGCTTGTAGTGAACCTCTATGATTTTGAATTTTTCGTTCAGAAATGTACTTCCGTTTCGACGTAGTCTTCAGTCAGTGCACTTCATACAACCTCTTACCAATGACTAAATAAAGGCTCTGGAACAACATTCTAGAAAGTCTTGCAAATATCATGCCTGCCAAAAAAATGTTAAGCACACAGAAGGGGTGGAGGAAACGGAATGAAGCTTCAAGTACTGGAAGAGTATATGATACTATTTCGGTGATTACAGTATCGAGTCAAATTTAGTAAAGACTTGAAAGTTTAATCTAATATATATGACTTAGCACCCATTCTGGCCTAGCCATGTGCTCTGATTCGATTGGACACGGTGTCACAAAACCGTAGGATCTTCTCCTCATGTAAACTAGTACGCAACGGCTGTAACTAGTCGTTAACGTCCAGGATACTAGCAGTGGAACGTCGTTGACGTCCAAGGTGGTATCACAGGTGTTCTACAGGGGATAGAACTGCGGATTTTGCTGTCCACTAGAGTACCCTTAAGATTAGACGCATAGTTCATAAAGATAAAAGCCATGTATAGACGACAATATCATGTTGAGAAATGACACTACGATACTGTCACAAGATAGGTAACACATGAGGACGTAAGATGTCCGTGGCGTACCACTGTAGCCTCAGAGTTGTTTCAGTCACTACCAGATGTGACCTGAAGTCATATCCGATGGGTCCCGTCACCAAGACACCAGGAGTTAAGGAGCTCCAAAAATTCACATGGCTCTGAGCACTACGGTACTTAACTTCTGAGGTCACCAGTCCCCTAGAACTCAGAACTACGTAAACCTAACAAACCTAAGGACATCACACACATCCATGCCTGAGGCAGGATTCGAACCTGCAACCGTAGCGGTCGCGCGGTTCCAGACTGTAGCGTCTAGTACCGCTCGGCCACATCGGCCTCCTAAGGAGCTCCCACTTCCATCGTCGCAGCCATACGCGCCGACGATGATCATCTGGGATAGTGCAGAAACACATATCGGTAGTGTCTGCAATCTGCTGGATCCTCCACCTGATCTTGATCCATGCGATGTTCCTATGCCTGATGCAGCCTGGCATTGACCGGCGCCATCCTGGCTGAAATCCCTTTTTATCTGTCGCAGACCGGCAACTGGACGTCTCTGACGTGTCTCGGATTCGCAGCTCAGACTGGGTGCATCCAACCTCTGACCTACCGCTGGGTAGTGCTGCCTGGTCGAATGTCCTCCTTCACTGTCGACAGAACGCCTTACGACACACGCTCGATAGGCCGCTGATGCAGCGACTCTTTCACACATTCGTGCGGTACCAACATAAGCACCTTGTATTATGCTGACTCGGGCTCCGCCACCAGGAGCCTACGCACATTATGAAACCTAACCAACAGCTACTGAACGAGTACTTGAAAAATAGCTATGAAGCTAATATCGCTGAAATTCTGCTTCGCACCCATCGCTCATGTCAGCATCTAGAATCGTCGTCCCGACATTTTACTGTGTCGATGACTATTGGACCATTTTGATACTCAGGAGGATGCCTACCGATGAAAACTGCTGCTAGAACCGACTTGACACTCGCACCACCATTACACAATAGTTTCTCCGAAACCTTTAAGCGACTTTAGCATGATGAATTTGACGATTGTTGTTTATAGTAATTCTCTCCTCACTTTACACACGTCAACTTGAAATGCTTAGCTGGAATTTTCGGAGGGACTGAAAAGGGAGTGCAGTGGATGAATGAAAATTTAGAAGGAAATTAAAGAGAGATGGTGAGCAGAGGGACTGAATGGGAGTGTAGAATAGTCAGAACGACCTTGGGTTTGACTAAAAACTATAGCGTCAACGTCAAGAGTGCACTGAGAATTCTATTGTAAAGCGAAGAGCAGAAAGCGGATAGGTAGGACGCTTGCATCGAAAGCCTGTACTGAAGTGCAGACTTGCATGATGACGTGATATTATAAAAATAGGAGTCTATGCAGAAGGCATGGGATCCAGTATCAGAGCTTAAGAGAGCTCTGGAAAACTTTCGATCAAATAAGCAAAAGGCTAAATAACATTATTCGGAATTTCCAAAATCCTTGAGAACTGGCAACAAACATGAATATAAACTTATGTGTAGAATCTATGAGACTGACGATATACCATCAGAACTTCGGAAAAATATCATCCAAATAAGGTAGCAATGACAGACGACCGTGAGTAGTATCACATAAACATCTCTAAAGCTAGTGCATTAGAGTTGCTGACAAAAACAACGACATACAGAAGGTCGGAAAAGAAAACTGACGACCTGTTAGATGGCCCCCACCTACGCTTTCGAATGGTTCAAATGGCTCTGAGCACTATGGGACTTAACATCTGAGGTTATCAGTCCCCTAGACTTAGAACTACTTAAACCTAACTGACCTAAGGACATCACACACATGCATGCCAGAGGCAGGATTCGAACCTGCGACCGCAACAGCAATGCGGTTCCGGACTGAAGCGCCTAGAACCGCTCGGCCACAGCGGCCGGCTCGCTTTCGAAAAAGTAAAATCGTCAGAGTGGCCGTTCTAATGTTCCTGTCGATAACAGCAGCAATACTTAAGAAAGCTCAAGTCAAGTTCGGCACTGTAAAATTGTGCAGGTTGTTCGAAATCATCAGAAATATAGGAGTCAGCCATAGGAAAGACGAGTAATATACAATGTATGTAGGAACCAACCGAGAACAATAACAATGGGAGACCAACGATAAATCATTGATTTAATAGGGTGTAAAACAGTGATGCAGTCTCTCAGTTATATTGTTCAATCTATAACAATTAATGTCTACGACAGAAATAAAAGAAAGTTCCAGAGTGGGATTAAAATTCAGTGGGAAGGAATATCAACAACAAATTTCACGTATGACATTTAGCTAGATGAGAGTGAAGAACTAAAAAACCCGCGCAGTGCCAAGGTCTAATGGGTACAGAAAGGAGAGTACACCGAGAAAACGCGAAGTAGTAAATAACAGCAGAAAAAAGAGAGATAGCGAGAATCTTAACACCAGAGTTAGTGATCATAAAATTGGCGAAGTGAGGAAATTTTCCTAATTTGGAACGAAATAACACATGACTTACAAAGACATCTGCCTTAATTTGAGGACAAAAGTTCTGTGAGTCTACGTTTGGTGCACGGCCTTTCACGTTAGTAAGTCATGGACGGAAGGAGAACAGGAGAGGAAGACAATCGTAGTTTGACATGTCGTGCAATAGAAATATGTTGAAAATAACGTGGTCTGATAAGGAAAGAGGAAGTTCTCCGCGGAATAGGCGGAGAAAGGAACACTTTGGTAAATACTGACAAGAAGGGACAGGACGTTGTGGCATATAGTAAGACATCGGGAAATAACTTCCATTTTACTAGAGAGTGAGGTAGAGAGTAATAATTGTAGGCGAAGGAAGTAGGTTACAGTACGCTTGTTCGCCCACTGCTTGAATACTGCTCAGCAGTGTGGGATCCTTACTAGATAGGGTTGACAGAAGATCCAACGGAGAGCAGCGCGCTTCGTTACAGGATCATTTAGTAATAGCGAAAGTGTTACGGAGATGATAGGTAAACTCCAGTGGAAGACCCTGCAGGAGAGACGCTCAGTACCTCGATACTGACTTTTGTTGAAGTTTCGAGAGCATACCTTGACTGAGGAGTCAAGCAGTATATTGCTCCCTCCTACGTATATCTCGTGAAGAGACCATGAGGATGAAATCAGAGAGATTTGAGCCCACACAGAGGCATACCGACAATCCTTTTTTCCACGAACAATACGAGACTGGAATAGAAGAGAGAACCGATAGAGGTACACAAAGTACCCTCCGCCACACACCGTCAGGTGGCTTGCGGAGTATGGATGTAGATGTAGATGTAGAGTGAAATATATTCAACAACGGAGTGGCGTATAAGAGCTACCATAAGATAAATAGGTTAGCGCAAGATGGGATCTCGTGGCGGGTCGTATCCAGTAAACGACTGAGGGCTAAGAACATTTCTTTTCGATCTAAGAGTATTTATTACTGAAGTGACGAAAATGATTTAATTCATAGCAGAATGTACGACGGGAAATGACAATCAATTTAAATATATTCATGTAAAGACAGCCTGAAGGAATTTGTTATCATTTAAACAAAAATAAAGAGGTTGAAGTGACAAAAAGTTTAACAGTTAAAATACTAATTACGACGCTACAATTGAGGTTGAGTAATATCGCACATGCGTTTCTAGAATCAACCATTTTTCAAGTATCGGCGTTCCCCACGGCGGAGACGATTATTGTTTGTATTAAGATTACAATGTGCTGGCCGGAGACGTCGAGTGCTTCTAGGTGCTACAGTCTGGAAACGCGCGACCTCTACGGTCGCAGGTTCGAATCCCGCCTCGGGCATGGATGTGTGTGATGTCTCTAGGTTAGTTAGGTTTAAGTAGTTCTAAGTTCTAGGGGACTTATGACCGCAGATGTTTAGTCCCATAGTGCTCAGAGCCATTTGAATCATTTTCAAGATTCAAATGCATCCCGGCATATAGCATTATTTGTGTGACAATGGTTTTTGGACAATAACATATCTGAAATGGAATAGACTCCTCAGTGTTCCGACCTTAACCAAAGGGAACAATTTAAGACGTGTTAGAACGTTGACTTAGTTCGAGAACCCTAGCGCTCATACATACCTTCTCTCGTTTCGGCTGTTGAGGAAGAATCGGATGCCACTTGTGGAGGTATAGCTAATTATGAGCGATAATAGTTTTCTCTTCCTTCTTTTCTTGTGTTTCATTTACTCTGTACACATATCTTTGAAGGTTTAGATTATTTGTTGTTTCTTCTATAGTACGAAAGGTAACTATTTTTGGCTTAATTAATATTGCTGTGTGGATATCTTTCTATTGAGTACGCAGAAGAGTCAGCGCATGTTTGGCCCTCTTTGTATTGATTTCGTGAAATGCGCTGTGTGAATTCTAACGTAATATCCAGCACTGTTGTATGAAATCTGATGAGAGAGGGATGTCGAATAGACTGCAGTCGAATTATGACGATGAGTGAATGTGAAGCGTCGTGGTCGACGCGTTTGTTTTGTGTAATCATGCTAGACAGGAACACACGAAAATTTATGATTGCGTTCCTATTTTTTGGTCACAGTATAAACTAAACTTCGACATGGAAGTCTGAAACTAAATGTGAAACTGTGATTGCTGTAGGTTTCATTAAATACTACAAACAGCAGTGACATTGCTTACGGGAATGTGATTGTCGTGATGAGAACCGAACTGTTACGCACGTAGCTGAGTTGCACAAATTAACGCATTTTGTACTTATTATCTTCTGTGCGACTTAAAGAGCTGCCGCGTGCAGAGAATTTTAAACTGTTCGTTACATGTGGTACTGCGGTACCATTATTCTCCATAACTGTGATATCACGATCGTGTTTGGTAAAAGCGGACGGACTGTAACTGCGCGATCTGCGAGTATATGTGTTTGGAATGTTGTAATGGCGCATATACGAAACTGGATCTACGCAACAACGATTAGCCTACGTCCGACCTGCCTCTGACTAAAGGAAGACAACGGAAGACAATAATACCGGCAGGAGAATCATTTACTACGGAAGAGAATGTGTCAGTTTCAGTATTATGGCAGTCACGGACTGTGCGGCTGGTCACGGCGGAGGTTCGAGTCCTCCCTCGGGCATGGGAGTGTGTGTGTGTCCTTAGGATAATTCAGGTTAAGTGGTGTGTAAACTTAGGGACTGATGACCTTAGCAATTAAGTCCCATAAGATTTCACACACACTTGAATGTTTTTGCAGTATTATGACTCATGGCGATGTTTCAATTACACGGCCAGTACCGACGTGCTACCAACGATGTCATAACGCACAGGCCACGTAAAGATAAGCTGCAACGCCAAGTGCTCCACATGTAGCTTTAAATTCTTTCAGTTTTATGACAAAATTTTCTCTGTGTTTGCTTTCTTTACAAATAAATGGAGTTGCTGTAAAATATGTTCGCAGTTGACATTAATACTTCCACACTTAAGATTATTTATAACCATTAACTCTCTCTTTCTTATTCATTTATTTTATTGTAGTGATTACTGCATTTGTGTTTTACGTATTCTTTTGGAGCGATACTTTTCCACGTATGTGCGTAGCGATGTTATCGGTCGCATTTACTGTTTTGTTGTGGTATGTGGCATAATGCGTAAGTTGGGACGTCCACTATTAGAGTCGAAGCGGCGACCCGTCACAGTAAGGCGACTCGTCTGTTGTTTGCGCAAGGCACGCTATTGGTTGGAAATGTGAATCTGACAGCTGACACCTGCGTAAATTGTTTTTACATTCAGTACGATGTCATATTACGACATACTCGTGACCAGGAGCGGGTGTATCTGGCTCTTACAGTTATAATTGAACAAAATTATAGCCATTTACTTAGTTGTTTACGAATTAGTTACGGTAGTTTTCGTGTTTTATGTTCTTTTGGTGTTTGTTCCCAAACCCTGGCGGGGTTACTTTCGTTAATTTTGGCAGTAAAACGGGTTCTTTTGAGTTAAAAATAATCGAAACTCAACATGAAGATTTCGTAAACTACACTCCTGGAAATTGAAATAAGAACACCGTGAATTCATTGTCCCAGGAAGGGGAAACTTTATTGACACATTCCTGGGGTCAGATACATCACATGATCACACTGACAGAACCACAGGCACATAGACACAGGCAACAGAGCATGCACAATGTCGGCACTAGTACAGTGTATATCCAACTTTCGCAGCAATGCAGACTGCTATTCTCCCATGGAGACGATCGTAGAGATGCTGGATGTAGTCCTGTGGAACGGCTTGCCATGCCATTTCCACCTGGCGCCTCAGTTGGACCAGCGTTCGTGCTGGACGTGCAGACCGTGTGGGACGACGCTTCATCCAGTCCCAAACATGCTCAATGGGGGACAGATCCGGAGATCTTGCTGGCCAGGGTAGTTGACTTACACCTTCTAGAGCACGTTGGGTGGCACGGGATGCATGCGGACGTGCATTGTCCTGTTGGAACAGCAAGTTCCCTTGCCGGTCTAGGAATGGTAGAACGATGGGTTCGATGACGGTTTGGATGTACCGTGCACTATTCAGTGTCCCCTCGACGACCACCAGTGGTGTACGGCCAGTGTAGGAGATCGCTCCCCACACCATGATGCCGGGTGTTGGCCCTGTGTGCCTCGGTCGTATGCAGTCCTGATTGTGGCGCTCACCTGCACGGCGCCAAACACGCATACGACCATCATTGGCACCAAGGCAGAAGCGACTCTCATCGCTGAAGACGACACATCTCCATTCGTCCCTCCATTCACGCCTGTCGCGACACCACTGGAGGCGGGCTGCACGATGTTGGGGCGTGAGCGGAAGACGGCCTAACGGTGTGCGGGACCGTAGCCCAGCTTCATGGAGACGGTCGCGAATGGTCCTCGCCGATACCCCAGGAGCAACAGTGTCCCTAATTTGCTGGGAAGTGGCGGTGCGGTCCCCTATGGCACTGCGTAGAATCCTACGGTCTTGGCGTGCATCCGTGCGTCGCTGCGGTCCGGTCCCAGGTCGACGGGCACGTGCACCTTCCGCCGACCACTGGCGACAACATCGATGTACTGTGGAGACCTCACGCCCCAAGTGTTGAGCAATTCGGCGGTACGTCCACCCGGCCTCCCGCATGCCCACTATACGCCCTCGCTCAAAGTCCGTCAACTGCACATACGGTTCACGTCCACGCTGTCGCGGCAAGCTACCAGTGTTAAAGACTGCGATGGAGCTCCGTATGCCACGGCAAACTGGCTGACACTGACGGCGGCGGTGCACAAATGCTGCGCAGCTAGCGCCATTCGACGGCCAACACCGCGGTTCCTGGTGTGTCCGCTGTGCCGTGCGTGTGATCATTGCTTGTACAGCCCTCTCGCAGTGTCCGGAGCAAGTATGGTGGGTCTGACACACCGGTGTCAATGTGTTCTTTTTTCCATTTCCAGGAGTGTATATCTCTGAGGAACGTTTTCTTTACATGTGGCTCAGTTCGTGATAGAACTAGATAACATAGCATGTTTGGCCTTAATTATTTTACACAATTGAGTCATTTTCTTCGCACATTTCACGTCAGGAAATTAGACGCGTCAGTGAAAGTGTCCCCCGAATTAATTTGGTCATAATAGGGACAGGTGGATACATCCCATATTAATGTTCACTAACATAAGTCCCGATACTCTCCATCTACTCCAGAAACCACGGAAGTTCTCTCCTCCGATTGGCTGGAATATACGGTAGCCATTCATCTTCATAGTTTTTCTCTAATATCCGGTGATTCACCTCGTTGATCTATCCCCCTATCAGAATTTCCCGAAAAATAAATACACCGTAAATACTTCATCTTTACTTGTGTGAAGAACAGAAACAAAGATTTTCCGTCTACAATCCTTGAGCTGGCTACTGTACCTTAAAAACACCATATAAAGTAGGTAATTCTCTGTTCAAATAGGAGTTGTTCACACGTTCATTCGTTAATAATTCAACATAGGAATCAGACTGCGAACCGGTTTCAAATAAGTTTGGAACATTGACCTAGGTTTCGAGACCTCTAAGGATTTCTTCACCAGCATAAAATTATAAGAAACGGTAAAATTACATTGCGAGAAGGCAAAACCCAAAGTTTCAGAGCAGGCATGCTCAAGTCAAAATTTAAAATTAAGCATTTTACAGCCTTTGGCATGTATGTCTTCGTATGAACATCAGACTGGCAGATAATGTGGAATTTGTTTCCTACTGCGCTTACTAATCAGAAATATGTTCGACGTTTCTCTACCTTTAACAGCCTTATGGTTACTGTCATTTTGTCCTGTTCTTTTTGTCTGTCTCTTCCTTTCCTTTTCTCTGTCCATCATATTCACTCCACTCGCTGTCAATCTCCTTCTGATTATCATTCTGCCAATCTCCTTGCACTCTCACTACACATACGCAACTCCCCCTCTGTCTATCTTTTCCCACCCCCTGTCCACCTGGTCCTTTTTCCTCTGTCCATCTACTCCGCATCACCCATCCCTCTTCCCCACTCTCTTTATCCATCCATCTCCTTCTTGCCCTCCTTCGCCACCTTGCTCTTCCCAGTGTTCATCTCCTCCCGCCTCCTGTGTCTATCTCCTGTGAACTCAATCCATCTCTACCAGCCACTATCCTTATCCGTCTGCTTCAACTGCTACTCAACCTCCTATCTGTCTGCTCCTTTCCCCTCTGTCTATTTCTTCCCGCCATTTCTCCACTTAATCCTCTCTCCTTTCTCAATACCCACCACCTCTACACAGCCTCTGTGACCTTATGCTCCTCGCGTCTACCATTCGTCTCCTCTTCCCTCTATTGCTGTTCGTCTTAACCTTTCATACCTCTCTGTCCATCTCCACCTGTTTCCCTTCTCTGTAATCTTCCTTTTCTCTGTTGACCCTCGCCTCCCGCCGGCCGAAGTGGCCGTGCGGTTAAAGGCGCTGCAGTCTGGAACCGCAAGACCGCTACGGTCGCAGGTTCGAATCCTGCCTCGGGCATGGATGTTTGTGATGTCCTTAGGTTAGTTAGGTTTAACTAGTTCTAAGTTATAGGGGACTAATGACCTCAGAAGTTGAGTCCCATAGTGCACAGAGCCATTTGAACCAACCTCGCCTCCCCCTCTCTTTGCACATGTATTACGTCCCTTGTCTCTATCAATCTCCTCTCCTTCATCTCCTTCCTCCCCTCTGTGATTCTTCCCCCCCCCCCCCCCTCACCCTGTCTATCTCCTTCTTCCCCTATCTGTGTCCATCTCCTCCATTCCCATATCTGTCAATCTTCTCCCCGCCCCCTCGTGTCTCTCCAAGCTATCACTCAAACACTAATAGGCAATTGCTGGTTCTTAAAACCATAGTATTTCTTGATGGCAGTAAGTAATATGTGTTCGAAGCTTGGTTTAAATCGATATAAGGGTTGAGGTGGAGCTTTCTTGGATCAAAATTTGTCCTGGGCAGTTCAACATTTATGACGTCATGTATCTTAGGGTATGTTTCATACTATGATGTAATATGGCCGGTACATCAAGTGGTATATGTTCGTACTCTCTGCAAAATGTGTTGTGAGGAGAGTTACTAGTAAAGAAGTAATAAATCAGAATGTCATGCATGACACGGCCTCTTTTCACGGATCTTAGTCTTATGACATCATTTATACTGGACTATGTATCGCAAAATGATATATTTTCGTAGGTATATTAAGTGGCATACGCGGATAGTGTCTGCGAAATGTGTAGCGAGCAGAGACAGTACTAAAGAAGTAACAAATTAAAAAGTCATGCATCATGGGGTAGTTTTTCACTGATATCTGTGTTTAACGTCACATCTCGAAAACTGTGAGTCGTACAATGATATTTATTTGTAGATACGTTCAGTGGCCTATGTGGATATTGCCTGATAACTGTTGCGTATACAGTTGGTACCAAGACGTAAAAAATTTAAACGTCATGCAAGGTGCAGTATTTTTTCAAACATCAGATTGCTTATGACGTGATGTGGCCTGAATTACGTGTCACACAATGATGTAATTTTGCTGGTACGTCAAGGGTATATGTGAATGCTGTCTGAAAAACATCAGGAATACGGTTAGTAATAAGGAAGTAATAAATGAATATGGCGTGACTGATGCGCCAGTTATACTGCATGAATAGCAAAAAACGTTCATTTTTCCTTTCATCATTTTCAAGGGTTTCCAGCTATAAAAAGCTTTTGTGAGGGTCTGAAATGATGTTCAAATTTGTTGCAAGTCATTAAGACTTCTCAATGTCAAATACAGGATGAATATACGGTGATGGACGGAAAAATCGCGACACCAAGAATGAATTATGTGACACGAACGACAGTTGGCATGCGTGTTTCTACATCTGAAAGATAATGTCTATCAAGTTTCACACCAGTCGCACATGAGTAGCGCTAGTAGCGCCCCTATGAGGATGCAGTTGAGGTTTGGTTTAAATACACGCTGTAATGGTCGTGAGCATTATTTACCTTTTAGATTGTGCACGGTGAGCTGACGTTGTCAAGAATGCTTTTCTGCCAACAAAGACGCTATTATCATCACCTCACTGGGTTGGAAAGGTGTCCTGTAATAGGACTACGAATAGCTGGATATTCCTTCTGCAATATTGCAGAAAGACTTGGGAGGAAAGTAGCAATTGTACATGATTGCTTGCAGCGGTGGTCACGAGAATGTACGGTCGCAAAGTGATCGGGCTCCGGTCGGCCACGTGGCATTACTGAGAGAGTGACAATCGTGTTAGATGTGTCGCTGTGGTGAATTGTTCTGCATCTGCTGCAGCGGCCTGAGCTGCAGTTGACAAAACACTGACACAACGAACTGTTACAAATCGATTAGTTCATGGACAACTCCGAGACAGATGCCCCGCAATCTGCATTCCAGTGACACCATACGACCGCTACTTGCGACTTCAGTGCGGTAAAGGGAGAGCTCATTGGAGGTCAGAGTGGAGGACGGTTGTGTTTAATGATGAAATCTGGTTCCGCCTCGGTGCCAGCAAGGGCATGCAACCAATCTGTCTGCAATACATGCATTCTCGATCGTCAGATCAGTCTCCAATCGAGCACATAAGATGTACCATCGGACAACTCCATTGTCATCCACAAACAGGATTAACCGTCCCTGTATTGAACAACCAAGTGCTACAAGCATGAAACTCCAAACCAAAAACTGACATCCGGCACATGTATCACACAATTCATACATGTTTGCGTCCTTTCATTCAACATTCTCGTGGTTATACTGGTTATGAATGTACCAGCACTTTACATTTGCAAAGGTTTATCTCGCAGTTACATTAACCGGCGACCTTCCAAGACTTATGTATGTTACTTAGACAAATGTATTCCCAAGTTTCCGAAATTTCATTGCTTTACGTTAATTATTCTTTTGTGTTACGATTATCTCCGTCAGTGTAGTCTGGGTATCAGCACACCGTCAGCTACATTATTTTTTCACCCTCACCCCTGTCCGTTTTGTAGGTAGGTTTTTCTCACCCACACTCCAGACAGTAAGGAGTATGCGCATCAGGTTTCCTTGAAATCCGTCCAGTGCTTTGAGAAGAAATGTGGAACATTCATTCATGCATGTATACATATATTGTACGCAAACATCCATTTCTATAATATGCACGTATTGACGTTTGTAAACACTCCTTCTCTATCGGCATCCAGTCCATCGTCGCGATATACATTTCGGTATCCAAGCCATCATCGCTATTCGCAGGGTGTTTCAAAAAGGACTTCAATAGTTTAAAAATTCGTACAAAGTTATTGCAGGAAGATACAGAGCTGCGTTTAGTGTTATTTTGTAGGGAAACACATATAGTTTTTTTTTTTTTTTTTTTAAAGCTAAAGGTGTTGTATGTGGCTCTCGTTAGTTATTCTGCACACATTCCATCGGAAGTCAATTTTTTCCCGAACTCCTTTAGGATTTCAGGTGTAACTTGCTCAGTGGCGGCGTAAATTCTTGCTCTACTTTGAGGCAGAGAAGCCGACACAGGAGATATAACACGATATCCTTGAAGAATCCCCATTATAAACATTGAGTGGTCTTATGTCTGAGGAACGTGTAACTATGCAATTGGCGCAACACGGCCAATCCATTGATCTGGAAAATCGTCTCTGGGAAAATCCATGAAGTCAGCCAGATAGTGGGGTGCTGCACCATCTTTCACGAAGTAAACATTTCGTTCTTGGTCATCCCTATCCATCTGTAGTACCAAAAATTCTTGTAACATATCCAGGTACACTATCCTATCGATGGTTCTCTCATAGAAAGACGGGGCCCTGTACTTTGTTCTCGCTCAGTGCACAAAAAGCGTTCAGATCTGATTGGACGACCTGATGGTTTTCCATGTCTTACCGAGCACCATCTTTCAACAAAATATTTATGCCACTCATAAGTTTTAGGCCTACCACGAAGATCTTTAGCGTACTTGGTACGGTAATTACGCTGAACTGTTATCGCCAACTTCGATTCTTGAAACCAAAATACATAGCTAGCACGCGTGGGTGCAGTGAAAGTAGCCATCTTTAACACAACTGCCGCTAGAGCTCATTTCACTGCGATTCGGTGTTAGCAAACTATGCGAGGCCAAACTTCATGTATTTCTCTACAAAGTGACGCTACAATCACCTCTGTAAGTACAATGAATTAATTTATATTAATTTTCAAAGTTGTAATGTCCTGTTTGAAACATTCTGTACTTTTCAATAGGAATTTAAAATGTTATTAATATTCCCATTCTATCAGATTTCTGCCTGTAGCACTTTACAATTTATAAATCGAATGCTACTATATGTAATTAATAGAATTGACAGTCTTCTCTGTGTGAAATGTGAACGTATACCCTGAAGTAGCCACAAGTGAGTCTAAGATCCTTTTCCTGCGTCTAGTGCATGTCGATCGAATAAAAAAGGGTCTTTTAGTTCTCCGCCAGATTATGAAAGTGAGAAGTCAACATACATTCAACATGCATTCTCCGAGCTTTGTGTTTAAGGCTTCCACCCAACCAGTTTCGGAAATTGTGCTACATAACATTATCCAAGCTTTCACGTGTGAGCAGGGTTTACTGGAGTCAACTCTTTAGCCAGTAGCCAGCAGGAACTGATTCCAGTCTCTCAACGCAGACAACTGGCATTATTCGTGCAGATATGAGCCATGGTTTACTGCAAACATACATGGCAGGAACTGTCACTCCTCCCCCAGCTGCCCGCTGTTTCTCTGAAGGGATGCACCGTCTTCCTAGCTTTGAACTCCCACTGATCACCGTTTGTGCTTGTTCGGCACTGTCGTTTAGCTCTCTCTAAGCCCAAGAGACGAGAGACCCCTCCAGCTACGTATAGTCTCAGCATTCGCTACAATCTCAAACCAGTTTTTTAGACGTAAAGGGACAACATTGTAGCTAAAACCCATTTTCGCCATCCACCCAGCAATTCGTGACGTCGTCACTATTCACCATTCACACTAAGGTGAAAATGATCCCGACTGGTAGAACGTATCGGAAGGCAGGGTGACATCACGGATCTTATGCGACGGTTTGAGCAGCGCAGTTGGCAGTATATGCACAGCCTTCGCTGTAGGAGCCATAAAACCACCACAGCCTAACAGCAACCTGAAACACGTGGATTTTCCAGCTGTTGAAAATATATCCGTAACTTGGGACCACAGTCACATAATACAGTGTAAGTGAAACTATCGCAATTTGACTGTTTAGTTCGTTTGTTCTAGTATACGAACGTGATTTCTAACTAAGGCGAAGCAACGCAATACTGAACATTATCAGACCTCTGTACATTACCTCTGCACAAGTATTCATTGCCGAATTATATTACACTTCGTTTACACTGAACCGTCAGACAAACTGGTATAGCCGGCCGAAGTGGCCGTGCGGTTAAAGGCGCTGCAGTCTGGAACCGCAAGACCGCTACGGTCGCAGGTTCGAATCCTGCCTCGGGCATGGATGTTTGTGATGTCCTTAGGTTAGTTAGGTTTAACTAGTTGTAAGTTCTAGGGGACTAATGACCTCAGCAGTTGAGTCCCATAGTGCTCAGAGCCATTTGAACCATTTTTGAACCTGGTATAGGCACGCGTATTCAAACACAGAGATATGTAAACAGGCAGAACACTGCACTGAGTTCGACAACACCTATATAAGACAACAAGTGTCTGGAACCATTGTTAGAACAGTTTCCACTATTACAATGGAAGATTATCATGATTAAATGAGTACGAACGTGATGATATAGTCGGCGCACGACCGATAGGACACAGCATCTCAAAGGGAGCGATGAAGTGGGGATTTTCCCGTATGACCATTTCACGAGCTTACCGTAAATATCTGGAATCCGATAAAACATCATATCTCCGACAACGCTGTGTGCGGAAAAATATACTGCAACAAGAACGGGACCAACGACGACTGAAGAGAATCGTTCAACGTGACAGAAGTGCAGCTCTTCGGCAACTGCTGCAGATTTCAATGCTGTGCCAACAACAAGTGTCAGCGTGCGAACCATTCAACGAAACATAATCGATATGGGTTTTCGGAGCCGAAGGTCCACTCCTGCACCCTTGATAACGGCACGACACTAAGCTTTATGCCTTGCCTGGGCCCGTCAACACCGACGTTGCGCTGTTGATGACAGGAAACATGTTGCCAGGTCGGACGAACCTCGCATCAAATTGTATTGTGTGAATGGATGTGTACGGGTACGAAGGGAACCTTATGACTCCATGGACCCTGCATGTTAGCTGGAGCTGTTCAAGCTTGTGGAGACTCTGTAATGGTGTAGAGAGTGTGCAGTTGGAGTGATATGGGACCCATAAAACGTCTAGATACGAAGTGCTGTTTAGAAGAGATCCACACGCCCTCGTACCCTTACGGGTTGATGAACAGCCCTGCAGGATTCATGGTGTCAGTTCCCTCCAGCACTGCTTCAGACATTAGGGGATCCCGTGCCACGTCGAGCAGCGGCACATCAGCGTGCTCGCAGGGGTCCTGTACGATATGAGGTGGCTATGCGAGTTTCTTTTGCTCTTCAGTGTATAAAGCGCAGTGTATAAAGCGGATGTCACACTATATAAATGAGAATATATGCCATAGAAATAGAACAAACATGTATGACTTACATTTATATCTTTGCTATAAAATCACCAAAAACAGTCCTTACATGTGCAGGTACCATTATCTAGAGCCACCTGTGGCTACATTACGTACTAATGATTTACGAGGGTCACTCCAAAAGAAATGCACACTATTTTTGTAAAAATACGGTTTTCATTCAGCGTGTGTTAAAGTCTTACAGTGTTAGATACATCCATCCCGCTTGTTTTCAAACTTAGTTCAACCTGTTCCCGCGAGTGGCGCCGTCACAGCATGTCTTCAAGATGGCTGCTACACTTGACGTTCGTCAGAAGCAACGTGCTGTCATAGAATTCCTTTGCTGTGAAAACGAGACAGTGGGAAACATCCACAAGATGCTAAAAAAAGTGTACGGAGATGCTTATGACGATAGCAGTACAGTTAGTCGGTGGGAAGGCAGGTTACGCGATGAAAGCGGGAACGGCAGTATTGAGGATTGTCTTCGCAGCCTCACTCCAGACAATGTGCAGAGAGTTAACGAAATGGTGACTGCTGACAGACGCACCACAGTGAACGAAGGAAGTGTTGGCAGAATACTGAAAGTGTTGGCGTTAAAAAAGGTTTGTACCAAGTGGGATCCCAGGGTGTTGACAGTGGCTCACAAAGAAACAAGAAAAACGGTATGCAGCAAACTTTTGGAACAGTACGAGAATGATGGAGATGAATTTCTTGGGAGAATTGTGACAGGTGACGAAACATGGATCCATCATTTTTCACTTGAGATGAAGAGGCAATCAATGGAGTGGCATCATGCAAATTCACCCAAGAAAGAAATTTCACATCCACACCTCCGGCTGGAAAAGTTATGGCTACAGTGTTTCTCGGTTCCGAAGGACTCTTGCTTGTGGACATCATGCCCAGTGCAACCTCCATAAATTGTGATGTTTATGTGACGACACTGAAGAAACTTCAAGCTCGACTGAGTGTGTTTGACCACATCGGCAAAAAGCAGGATATTCTGATGTTGCACGACAGTGCATGGCCCCATGTCGGTCAAAAAACCACGGAAGCGATCACAAAACTCCCGCCTTACAGTGCTGAGCTGGCTCCATGAGACTATCATCTCTCTGGGAAACTGAAAGACTCTCTTCATGCAACAAGGTTTGAAGATGATGACTCCCATGTGCACGCTGCCAAACAGTGGTCCAGAATTTTACTGTGCTGGTATACAGACGCTGGTTCCAAGATGGCGTAAGGCAGTCAGTTGAGATTGATGGAAATTATGTGGAGAAATGAAAATATTGTTCCTAAAGGATGTATATACACACTGTAAAACTTTCAAACATGTAGAATAAAAGATGGATTTATTAAAAAATGGTGTGCCTTTCTTTTGGAGTGACCCTCTTATATGTAGACCACTCTCTTATAACTCATTAACTGAGTAAAAATGGCTGACTAACTAACTTTGTTTAATTCGAAATAGGTCACAGTGTGGTAGTTTGTCAGAGGTCAAAATTTTTTAACATTTCCATGTTTACCTGCATGTGAACTCTACCCCAGAAATAAATTAATCATGAAATTTTCGACCGATTACATGAGAGAGCGGAGAGTGCAAATTTAAAACTGTCGATATAATTAGGATATGATGCTGTATTATTACATAATCTAATAATGATAGAGCAATGTACTTAATACGAATTTGTATTATGTGCATGTACAGTTCTGTAAACCGTTGTAAATTGCTTCGAACCGTTATTTATTGATATTTGTTGCTCCGTTTCTGGTTCCAATCGTCAATGTGGAGCTTGAGGATTGAAGGACGGCATGGATCGGTATTCACTTATCTAACATTTCACAGTAAACAGTATCATTTAACAGCATATTCAGACAAATTTTCTAAGCGAATAGCGTTTCACAAACAGAGCCTCGTCTGTCTTTTGAGCGAATATTTCCCTTTAATGTCTTTTACAACCGATTACCATTTTTGAAATGAATGAAATAGAAAGTTAAGAGTCTGAATTCTGTTAAGTTCGGCTTTGTCTTAATCACAGCATTGACATTCCACATTTCACTTGGATGACGAATAGCGGAAGCATATTCGTCGATACACTAATTTACTTTTTTGGGACTAAAACGTTGTACATACTGTGTCTGGCAACATATCTACTACATTTGTTAACACATATTGCCCTCCGCAGGGGAAACTGCCTTAATGTAGCACTGTCCGTGTGGGCGAGGAGGTTTGCATGCTCTGGATCCGGAGGGCTATGCCGGCGGTAGCTTAGTTACCAGAAGGGTCACCCAAGCCGGACAGGCCAAAGGGGAGGAGCCAGACAAATTGCGTCCAACAACGGCCTATCGCTCCTCCTTTCCCATTCCAAACCGGTCCTAACCATGTCCTTTTCCTGTCATTTCCTGTTATATGTATAAGACCTCAACGGCAGTGACAGCGGAGAAGGAGTCTTTTGGAACTGTGAATCTGGCGGACGAGGCACCTTTTATCTTGTGGTATAAAAAGAGTACAAGTAGCGTCTGACCCCTGAGGTGCGGCTACAGACAGCGTATGACTCATAGTGAGCGGCTGATTTTAGACTGGGAATTCTACTGCCTATGTTGAAAGTAACGGAAACTACCACATTACACTCCCTCCATGTGATAGATTCCGGAATTAAAACTTCTCCTCATTCGCATCCCCGGGAGGGGAACACATTGAGAATAGACTTATTTGAGAGGAAGAAAGTGACAGTGAAGGAAGGAAAGATAAAGATCGGAACAGTGCTGCAAGCAGGAAAGCTAGAGAATGCAAAACAGGAGATAAAGGAATATATTAGATGCTTTTGAAACTTCCTAGCAGATTAAAACTGTGTGCCCGACCGAGACTCGATCTCTGGACCTTTGCCTTTCGCGGGCAAGTGCTCTACCATCTGAGCTACCGAAGCACGACTCACGCACGGTCCTCACAGCTTTACTTCTGCCAGTATCTCGTCTCCTACCTTCTGCAAGATTCGCAGGAGAGCTTCTGTAAAGTTTGGAAGGTAGGAGACGAGGTACTGGCAGAAGTAAAGCTGTGAGGACCGGGCATGAGTCGTGCTTCGGTAACTCAGATGGTAGAGCACTTTCCCGCGAAAGGCAGAGGTCCCGAGTTCGAGTCTCGGTCGGGCACACAGTTTTAATAGCTTCTGTAAAGAAAATTCATTAGCAGTGGGTAACACATTATTTGAACACCACAAAAGGAGACGTTAAAATTGGATATCAAATTTGAGTAGGGGAAGATATCAGCAGGACTGCATCCTGATACGAAAAATGTTTAGGAACGGTTTGAAGAAAGCCAAAACTCATCCAGGAGTGGATATAAATTCAGACCACAACCTAGTAGTGGGAGAAATGCAAGTGAAGTTGAAAAGAGTCTGGAGAGGTACAGCAAAAGAAAGACTCAAAGAGGTAGGAAAGGCATCATATTTGGAAAACAGATTTATGGAAAAGTGTGAAAAAGGCAGTGTTGATGAAAGTGTTAATGAAAAATGGATAGAAATGAGGAAAGGACTCGTGGACTCTGCCAAAGAAGTAATAGGAATTAGAGTCCCAGGAAAGAATGGATAACAGAAAACATGTTGAAAAAGATGGATTAGCGGAGAAAGTGGAAAAATGTAGAAACTAAAGAAGGCAAAAAGAGGTAGAGGAAACTGAAAAATGAATTAAGAAGAGAAACTGAAGAAGTAAGGGAAAAATGGATGAAACAGAAATGCGACGAAATAGAGAAAATGAAGAAAGAGAAAAGTATGAAATGATGTATAGACTAGCTAGTGAGATAGTTTTTGAACATAAAAGAAAGAGGAATAATATGGAAAGAGGAAGAGCGGATGGAGCTCTAGCGGACGAACAACGGGAGGTTTTGAAGAGATGGCAAGAATATACTGAATGTCTGTATAAGGGGGGATGAAATACAAAGCGAAATTAAGGTGCCAGAAGATGGAAAGAGATTCACCATCTGGGACACGCAAGTAGAAAAGGCGCTGAAGGAGATGAAGAATAGGAAGGCATGTGGAATTCATGAGTGGCCAGCAGAACTGTTGAAGAGTCTCGGAAACAAGGCAAGAAAAGAAAAAGTCTACCTCTGTAATGAGATATATGACAAAGGGGAATGGCCTGAGGACTTCCTTGCAACAGTTATGATACCAATAGAGAAAAAGAGAAACAATAAAAACATGAAGAGCATAGGAGCATCATTATAATTTCTCATGCAGCTAAAGTGTTGATAAGAGTGCTGAATAGAAGGCTATATGGTAAGCTGGACAGAGGTATTGAAGAGGAGCAGTTCGGATTTAGAAGAGGAAAAGGAACAAGAGATACCATTGGCCTGTTAAGAACTATAGGGGAAAGATGGAAAAAGGTAGACAAATCATTGCTGTTTTCATAGATTTATAAAAGCCTTTTGACAGAGTTCAGTGGAACAAGCTGATGGCTGTTTTGAAGAGGAAAGGAGTGGGTTGGAAAGATAGACGACTGATACAGAATCTGTATTCACACCAGAAAGCAAGGATAAGGATTTGAAATGAAATGTCGAAAGGAAGCAGCATTGGCAAAGGTGTTCAACAAGGTTGTTGCCTTTCCCCCCACTGTTTTTTTACGCATACCGTGCAGAGATTATTTCGAAAGGCTTAGATGGGAAAAGGGGAATATGTATTTGTGGAAAGAGAATAGAATGTATAAGATTTGCTGATGACATGGTATTAGTGGCAAAAAGTGACCGGACAGTGAATAGCTTGCTGAAAGATCTGAATGAAGCTTGTGTGGAATATGGGACGCAAACAAACACAGCAAAAATAAAGAGAATGGTTATCAATATAAGACGCAGACTGTCCAATATTTAAATAGGGCAATCCACCATTAGCAAAGTAAGTGGATTTAAATATCGTGGAAGCACAGTAACTGAAGACTTGAGGTGTCACCAGGAGGTGAAAATTCGAAGTGCCATAGCGATGGAGGCTTTCAACAGAAAGAGGAGACTCTTATGTGACAGATTAGATAAAGGTCTAAGGGAAAGGCTTGGCATATGTTTTGTGTGGAGTGTGGCACTATGTGGGGCAGAAACATGGAAGCTGAGGCGAGAAGATGACAAAAGGTTAGAAGCATTTGAGATGTGGATGTGGAGGAGAATGGTGAGAATAAGTTGGATGGAATGAGTGAGTAATGAAAGAGTATTGGAAAGGGTTGGTGAGAGAAGATGTCTCTGAAGGTTGTAAGAGAAACGAAAAAGAACTGGTTGGGACATTCAATGGGAATGGAGTGCTTGCTAGCAAATGTTTTGGAAGGATTGGTTTGTGGGAGAAGACTGAGAGGAGGAAGGAGATACAAGATGATAGACGACATAAAGGAAAAGGAAACTATGCAGACCTGAAGAGGATGGCAGTAGACCGGACAGCCTGGAGAACTACCATGTGAAAACGAGCCTTTTGGCAGAACACAGATGAAGATGATGAATGTTTAACATTTTGCCTAATAATGTTTCATTTATAATCTTTGTAGGACTGCTGTTCATAACTGCCGTTTACGATCAATCTTTCCTCAAACGTCGATTTTACCCAAGTACGGAGCTCTACAGAGAAATGACTTTTATGTCTGGTGGAACGTATTTCACCGTTATCCGTTCGAACTCGGTAACATCTCTTCTGAGAAATTTGTCATTCATTAATTTTTTTCGTTTTGCTTTGACTCGTTTGAAACTGTACTTGTTTCCTTAGCTCGTGATAATCTATTCATCAAACTAATACAGTCATTATCCTCTGAGATCTATAATTATTACGGAACATTCATTAATGTACGACGATTGTAACTGACGATACAGTTTTTTTTTTTAAATGAACGCAATTTTATCCCTTAATATACTCTTTTCTCTCATCAGATCGAAACTCAGGGCTTTCGAAACTAATTTAAAACTTTAGGATAAGAGAACGTCAACTGTGAAATCCAGCAGTTACTAGTTGGCATTTTATGTGGTGCTTAAAAATTAATGTATTTCAACTGCTTTCGAGTCTGTTTTGATCTGATGATAGCAGCAACCGAACCGATCTTCTAAACACAGAAATATATTAATGGAACTGGACGATAAATTCACAATAATTTAAATGAGCACAAACTTATTTCGCAAATTTAATTCTTTTGTTAACAACCAGCCGAATATCCGCCGTTGTCCGGATTTGTATTTATTTCAATCCCACTATTGTTTTTCCCCTTCCTCTGTCTACCGCCTCCAGCCTGCACCCGCCCCTTACACCCTGTCCACCCTCCTGCCACTCTCTCTGTCCTCCTCCCCCCCTCATTCCTCTCTGATCGGTCCATCTCCTCCTGTTACCTTTCTTTGTCAATTTCCTTCCCCCTCCCCCCCTTTCTGTGCCATATTGTAGGCACTTTCACTGACGTACGTGAATACCATCTGCTTAATGTGTTTTCAGTAGAGTTAGTATCAAAGCAGTAATAAATTCAAACGTCATGGACAATGCGGCAGTTGTTCCCTCATCTGCGTCACTCTTCTTCAACTATTTGCCTCACTATAACGTAATTTTGCACATATACTCAGTTCTGTATAGGAACACTGTCTATAAAAGTGTCATGAATACAGCTAGTAGTAGAAAATAATACAGTTTACTGAATGATGAGTAACAAGATTTTCGGAAGTGCTCTCCTTCCCAAATACTGGGTGAATAAAAGCTGGGTACTGCACGTCGTGACATGCTCTTCCTTTTCACCTTCGCCATTACCCGTTCGATAGGTAGGTGGTTCTTACCCCCCCAGCAATTCTCTCCAGAGTGTAAATGAAATGTACTCCAAGTTAGGTTGAAACTGCTCTAGTGGTTATGGGGGAGCTGTGAACCTGCATACATATAAACATACACTTCATAATATATATATATATGAATACCTCTTTTTATCGTGATACGATATCGATTAAATACAGCTATACGGTGCCCCCAACTAGACATTACCAATGAAACCTCCATAAAAATCCAGTTAAAATTGTTTGGGACATTGTGCCAGGAGAAAAGGCGATCTATTAATGTTACAACTGCTCAAACAATGGTCTTCACTGCATAGATGGACCTGTTCGTCGACATAGATTCCTACTGTCATCAAGGAACGTAGATTAGATGATGGTCTCATATAACACCGAAACCGGTAACCTAAAAAAATATAAACTTGCAACTTGAATACGATGTTGACTCTATTTATTACATAAGCCATAGAAATCCATCTAGACATTTTGGAGGCTAGCGTGTTCAGACAGACAGGCATGAATGTTTTACTAAAATTTTGAATTCGAAATCTCTTTTTCTTTCGTGATCCAAGTGAACTTAAGGCCATATAGTTCCCCAAGGTATTCTCAAGTTATCTGCGAAAACCCCGTGTAAATAGGTCTAGCTGGCCTGGAGATTAGCGTGTTCAACGACATAAAGACAGACAAGGATCGTTTCACGGATTCATTATTACAGCAATAAAGTATCAATAAAAAAAGGGGTGTATCTCTTGTCGCTTGAATTAAGCATTCAGAAAATGCAGCGATGCAGATTAAACATCTGCGAAGGAGATAGCGCTGGCTGATGTTTTCTGTCCCTCATAAATTTTCACCAGGTCCCTTACCCCAGGGATTGTTTTCCGGCTGGCAGCTTCGGGCAGAGCGATATCAGTCGTGCGTGTCAGATACCCAAGGGTATTGGGCGCGATCGTGACTAGCGTTCGGATAAAGATAGCTTGTCCGTGTCCCTGAGCAAGATGTGCGCTGCCAGGACCTGGCCGCTAGACCGCCGTTGCCCGCCCCCAGGCGGTCGATGCTCGCTCGCTCCAGCACCGCGTCTGCAACAAGCTCAGAATTGCGATGGTGTTCGGGGTGAACCGTTGGGATCTCATAACAGCTCATGCATGTCAGTTGCTGTCACGAGCAATATACAGAAGAATAGGAAATAAAATTTGCGACGTATTAGATGACGACAAATTCGATTTTAGGAATGGCAAAGGCACAAGATAAGCTTTCCAGATGTTTACCTTGATAATGGAAACAAGGATTACGAAAAAATTTAAGACACATTCTTAGGATCTGATGACCCAGGAAAAGCGATAGACAATTTAAAATGCTGTAATGTGATAAAAGTTCTGAGAAAAACAGGTGTAACCTACAGAAAAAGACGTGCAGTAAACAATACGTACAAAAACAAGTGGGATAATAGTAATGGGAAACCAACAACGAAAGCTCCCACTTTCATAGGGGATAAAACAGTAATTCAGTTTTTCGCCTCTACTGGTCAATCTGTACAATTAACAAACACTGTAGGAAGTGAAATAAAGATTCACGAATGTGATTAACATTATGGGTGTTTGGCTACCAACAAGAAGTCTCAATGATACTCAGGCATCTTCAGTGAAAGTGAAGAAGGCTTACAGGAGCAGGGGAAAGGAATGAACAGTCTAATAAGCACGGATGGTGTGTGCGTTGAGGGTAAACCGCACAGAACCTAAGGCCGACCATAAAGTAAATGAATTTAAGAGTTCTGCTAATTTTTTTAGGAAAATAACGCACAGTGGGTACGCGTTAAACATATAATAATAATATAAATTCGATAACTTGATACGTTATTGACATGTTTATTGGCGATTTGCTTCTACACTTATGGTATTTCAATTTTTTTTCCGTGTTTACTTGCGGCAGGTGGTACCGCGTACGCATGCGCAAAACTGTTTTGTTCACGTAAACACGTGTCAGTAGCATGTGAACTCCACAGAAGAAGATGTGTGCGCTTTCCCTCGCGGGATTAAAGTCTGTAGCACTGGTACAACGTCATTTTCCATGAATGTAGACCTTGATCAACTGACGACATTCCCATTAACGTACCAGTTAACGATAGGACAGGCGGCTTAGGTGAGTTTGCTTTCGATGTCGGGCTGTAACGCCGAACACGAAGTTCCAGAGGCTACTGTTGAATTAATCCTAATGTCCGTCTAGCGGAGCCCTCGTAACTAAGTCAGACAAGCAAATAGACAGTTGTACTTACCTCGTTGACAGCCCACGATGTCGTCCGTAAGAGGTTGCTCTCACGGGCGTGCAAGCTGCAGCTTCGTCACAAAACCCTGCTCGAGGACAGGCCGCGACGGAAGTCAGGTGACAATTCTGGCAAAAATGAATAAAAATGAGGTATATATCGATTTCGTGTGTTTCTCGGTCGAGACTACATTCCACACATCCAGCACAGTAAACACGCACAATATCCTCAACTGAAACCCCCACTCTGTGACAGAACGCGATTGTGACTCTGTGAAAGTCAATTTGTGATGCGGATTTTGGAATACGGTGTTGTAGGACGTCTGTTCTTCGCGGAGCCTACATTTAACACAGCAACGTACGTAGGTACGATGGAGCTGTATGCTGTGCCAAAACTTCCTCGTGATGTGACTTTGAACATGAGAGCTCAATATGCCCTTTTTCGAACGCAGTGAGGGAGCTTTTGAATCATGTGTTCCCAAATTGGTGAACTGAAAGAGATAGACCGTCGACTGCTTGGCCTCA
This sequence comes from Schistocerca americana, assembly GCF_021461395.2. NCBI lineage: Eukaryota > Metazoa > Arthropoda > Insecta > Orthoptera > Acrididae > Schistocerca > Schistocerca americana. Next base: position 154,382,831 of record NC_060120.1, on the reverse strand, counting down.
TGAAATCCCAGATATAACGACTCTAGATTTCTTTCTGTGGCTGTTTATCAAGATTGAAGTCTACCAGACACCAGTTCGTAATACATCTGCGGTCGTGAAGCGTGGCGGCAACTTGAATTCCCGTACCGTCTCCCCGGCACTTGCTGTGGCGCTGCGCCGGGAGCGGTGTTTGTGTGGCGTCGTGTGGTTGCAGCTGGTCCTTGCCGGCCACATCGCGACCTCTCTTGTGATCCAGCTGTCCGTCTGCGAGGGTCGATGTGCCTTCTCGCACTCCTGCAGCACACCGCTCTACGTATTAACGTTTTGGTCAGTATCGTAGTTAGTGCCGCTGGCATTGGACTTTGTTTTTACAAGTGTTTAAAAAGGGGTTACAAATGCTAGTGGAGCCTGTTGAGCGCTGCTGAAAGGCTTAGCCGATGTTCTTTAGCGGGAATTGGGTCTGGTTATTTTACTGGTGCTATTTAAGGCAGGCAGATTTGTTCTTTTGGTAAACAGAGACGTAGTGTGGGCCGCCTTGGGTACAGAACTTTTGTGGCAGTCTAGTTCATGAATGGAGTGTTAAATGTTTCATGATTTAAGGTGGTGCATTCTCAAAATCATTTATCTGTGTACTACTTGAGACGTTGAACTCATTCAGTTGTACGTTCAACTGACCTAAGTCGTTGGACTTAACTGTTTGGAATTATGTGTCGTTCATTGTGTGAAGCATTATATTAACTATTTCTCGTACTGGTGACCTTAGGCTTTTAGAATTGAGCCATGTGCTGCTCGCGTTGGCGCCGTTCATAGCTTGGCATCTTTTAGTAGGGATTGTGGCGTCTCGTTTTCTTAGTGTGTTCACTGGCGCCACTACGTTTGTTCGCCTTGTCCGTGAGTGGCTTCAGCAGCGCTTATCGATAGCGCGTACTGTGGTACCATCTCTGGAGCCTACCCTAGCATTTTCCGGGTAATTTTGTGTCGAGTCTGTTGAGTAGGGACGGAGCAGCAGTGAGGTCCGGACAGCCAGTACTCGCCCGACCTCTGGCGACACACGTGTGTTGTCCGACAAGGGGATGTAGTCGCGAGAGTGTACGACCACGTCACGGACCGGATTCAGTGAGTTCTAGTAGAACGGACCGTGGTATTCAAGTAGTGCAACTTCCACTGTGTGTGTGTGTGTGTGTGTGTGTGTGTGTGTGTGTGTGTGTGTGTGTGTGTGTGTGTCCGCCTGTCGAAGTGACCTCATGGCAATAAAGTGTCAGTCGCCGACTTATACTCCGTGTCTGACTTGAGTGCGGACGACCGTTGGTTAGTCGTCCGGCTGGTCGTCGCAGCGGACGACGTGCATTTGGTCTTCCCACCACTTCTGGCTTCTCTGTGTTTGTGCGGTCTTATAATTCGTCCATGTTGTTTCACAGTGACTGGTTTTAGTATTGTGAGTTGTTGGTGGAATTGTTGTCCCGGATACCCGTGTATCTTGTGCTTTTGAATGAGCAGTTATTTTGAAGCTGCCTGCATACTGGGGTTGGTGGGGAGTTGCGAACGGACATCAGGTCGGTTGGGGACGCAGCAACGACAGGTCCGTGCAGCGCAAGGGCAAGCCGGGACCGCTCGCGGCGTGCTGCCACTGTCGGATCGAGGAGGGGTAGCTGCGAGAGCGACGACTTCATTGTACACTGTACCCTGTACGTTTAAGTTGAGAGAAGAGTTAAATGCTAATGCAACCTCGACTATTCTGACATCTCGCCTTTGGTCGGCGGGTTATTGCTCCCAGGGTCGCTGAGACTTGCGGCAACGAGTGAAGTGTTTTGAGGCGGTGAAATATGGCAGCCGTCTTTCTCTATTTGTTGCTCATCATTGAATTTAGTATTATTCTTATTAGTGAAGTTTAACCAGCGGTATTTTCTGCCTTGCGGCCGCTAACGCCCCAGTTACTTGCCCTGGAGATTAGCGTACTTTTCCGGAAGTGTATCTTTCCTCGTTGTGTTGATGTAATAAATACTTGTTCAAAAGAATGGCACACCTACTACATCTTAACCCCTTAGCTCACTAGTTCTGTTAGACATTGGTAACAGAGCATGGTTAGAGGGTGTTGACGTGCGTGTCATTTCAGAGTAATATTTCTTTTCATCGCATATATGGGTTGTATTCAATGTGGCAAATATTACTTCTTGAGTTTCTGTTTCAGCATGGTACCTAGAAAGGTGTTCGGGGTGTCGTAACTGCGGAAGGAAGAATTAGTTTACGAGCTAAACATCTTAGTGGCTGACACATCTGCCAGTGCGGCCGTGTCAGCTCTGCATCTGCGGGAGGCTGTTGGTCTTCCGGTAGCCCCGACGGACTTGCAGGAAGCGGTTTCCAGTATTAAACTTGCGTTCTAAGAATTAGAATCAATAATCTCTTTTTTTTTTTTTTTTTTTTAGATGAGCGAGCCTTCTCGTTCGCAAGTTAACAGAATGAAAGCTCGGGTTATGCGCTATGTTAGGAGGGCGCAAGATCTGTGTAGCGTCAAACCGTCCAAAGTGGTATGCTGGGCGATGTGTCAGCAGCTCGATGAATTGCTAGTGCGAATTCAGGGGATGATATCTCGTATAGGGGACGTGGGTTCAGGGGAGTTTTGTCACCCATCGGGAGACCAAACATCTAGTGGGTTTTCTTCTATTGTAATATCCGATCCATTTGTTAGATTGCACAACCCGTTACACGGATTATTGCGGGAAGCAGGAGTTCCATCATACGATTCCACTGATGAGGAATTTGTTGTTGGAAATGCAGGATAGAGGAGACTTTTTTGTATGAAGTGCTGAACGCTGTTACCACTTACTGAGCACTGTGGTCAGTGGGTGACTAGAGGAGGCGTTGGACCCAACCCGTCGTGAGTCTCATTCATCGCATTTCGTGAGCTAATTTGTAGTAATTATTTGAGCACCACGTCCGACATTACCTTGTAGGCGGAAGCTATTTTCCGGTCCAGTATTCTGATGAACCCTTAGATAACAATGTCAAAAGGATAAACAACACCGGTGGAAATATGTGTTTGAGTTACAGTGAGTGGAAATGTTTGAAAAATTTTTGCACGGAAATTGACTCAGTGACCGCTCTAGGGCGTTGTTTTGTGAGAAGCTACATAACTTCCGTCAATTAGAAGAGTTAGTTAGTCGCGTGCAAGCTGTAGCGCACGCTGACGGGGAAGAGAAGGATTAGCTTTGTGGCAAGGAACACAAATTAGTGACACCAGCCAGCAATCGGCGTTATCTGCGGTAACGTGCTTCAGTTGAGGGAAGAGGCGTATTTCCAGGAACTGTACAGCAATAGGGAATCGCGCTGGGGCATTTGTAAAAGAATTTTGGCGCTCCGTTACACGATTCCCTTTACTGTGTATGTCTATAAATAGTTTTTTGTGGTCTTCTTGATATTTGAAGCTCTGTGTCGTTGGTCAATGAATATTTGGTGCTAACACATCGGGAGCACTGTAGATTACCGGAAGTGTCGGGTGGAATTGAGTCTTCTGACTTAGCCAGTTCCGAGCAAATCCAAATCTTGGGAGCAATTAAGGTTAAAATCTGGGTTGGTGATTTTACGTGGAAGTCTCTGTTAAGGGTGGTCCGCAACCTTTCAGTGACAGATATCCTAGCTGCTGATTTTATTTGTAAGGAGGGATTTGTTCCACAGAGGAGTAAGAAAAGGTTTTATTTTGAATTTTGTTGCCAAAAGGTTTTTAAATTTTGTAGACGTGTAGTGAACTGTTTTACGGTGCCCCAGAAGTAGGTAACTAATTCAGTAGACACGGATGTTGACGTATATAATCTTGGACATTTGTCTTCTGAAGGGACAGATCGTTAAATTATGTTAAGAATTTAATGATGTGCTCACTGATAGGTTAGGTGAAGTGACAGAACCAGAGAATTAGATCGACTTGACGGATAACATTCCTATGAGGTTGTTCCACCCCGAGCCGGCCAGCGTGGCCGACCGGTTCTAGGCGCTACTGTCTGGAACCGCAGCGACCGCTACTGTCGCAGGTTCGAATCCTGCCTCGGGCATGGATGTGTGTGTGTTGTCCTTAGGTTAGTTAGGTTTAAGTAGTTGCAAGATCCAGGGGACTGAAGACCTCAGAGGTTAAGTCCTATAGTGCTGGGAGCCATTTGAACCATTTTTGTTCCACCCCGAATGTAAGCGGTACGGGCCACGATTGGGAAAATGATTCGTGAAGTAGTTATTAGGCCATCTGAATCCCAGTACCCCTCTCGGATATCATTGATTCCGAAGTCGCAGGGCGCGGTGCGTCCCATACTTGATTATCGGGTCCTTACCAAAAAAGTAAGGCTACAATCCGTATCCCTTCCTGATTCGCATTCGTTCTTCTCTTGGTTTCAAAGGGCAACGCTCTTGACAAACTTTGACTGAAACCAGGCTTATTGCCAAACCCTTTGGCCTTGGAGTCCAAACCCGTCACGGCACTTGCTACTGATTGGGCAATTTACGAGTGTAGCAGGTTTCACATCGGACTATCTAAGGGGGAAACGGTCATGTCAGATACACTGGATAGCATGTTCTCGGGTCTTAAATTTGGGTGTTTGTACGACTACCTTGATGATTTAGTAATGTTTAGTTGGAATTTCCGGGAGCGTATTGCTCATGTTAGAGAAGAGCTCAGACTGTTGCGAAACGGGGTTTTACTCTCAAACAATCAAAGGTAAAATTTGCTCAGCATGAAATATTCGTAGTGGGCCATATTGTTTCTGGGCAGGGGGTTAGCATCGGTCAGAGTTGCAGTGAGGCGATCCATTCTTGTCCCACTCTTAAAAATGTTAAAGTGGTGGCTCGTTTTATCGCCCATTTGTGGGCTATGGCTGATTTCAACGAGGAATCTTTTGTCCAAACAGAGGTCTCCATCTCAGGAATTGCAGCTGTCCTTCTGCAGGAAGAAGAGTCTGCAAGACGCCCTGTAGCTTATGCTACACGCAGTCTATCGCCATTAGAGACCAAATATTCAGTATACGAACGGGAGGCCCAGCAGTTTTTCTCCCTTGAAAAAATTGTATTTGGAACACCAACCGTTCTTGTTAGAAACCGATAATCAGACTTTCAGTTGGGTCTTGACAAGGTCACGGAGAGTAGGGAGAATTTCTATATGGGCAGTATGCGTTACCACATTTCAGTTTAAGGCCAGACATGTCCGTGGTTCGGAAAATGTTATGGCCGATTGCCTGAGCCGAATGTTACAGCAGCTCTCGGAGAATCAACTGGATGATGGAGAAACTCAAGGGGAGGTTACTATGGAGGCTCTGGTTAATCAAAGTTGCGCCATTCTTTGTGAGCTTCTGCTTCTTTTTAAGGACATTGCCATTCGTCACGATGGGGGCACAGTGATAAGTAGCATTAAGGAAATGATAAGGAAAGGCTGTAGTGCTTAGAGGGAAATATATTATGTAGCACTGGCCTTGGGAAACGAGGTGGGAAATTTGTATTGCCGGGTGTCCTGGTTTCCTTAGTCTATATGTATTATCTTGAAACTCCGTGGGAGGTCATATGGGAGTGTCCAAAACACGTATGAAACTTTGTTTAGGAGGACATGGATAAACTGATTAAGAAAATGGTTTTAGGCTCAGTAAACCAACCTTGAATACGCGACAAGGTTGTTTGTCGTCCGATGTTTGCAACTGAACATATAGAAACATTGTATGTTGATTTTGAGGAATCTTTCCCACGCTTCAGAGGGGGCAACCGGTATGTCTCCGTTTGGGTAGATGCGTTCACACGCTTCTGGAGGTTGCTTCCCTTGCGAAATATCACTGCCCAGACATCTATGAAGTGTTTGCAGGGTATTTTTGGTACTTTTGAGCCTTGGCGCATACCGGTTTCTGACAAAGCTACATACTTTGTCTCCGTTCCGTAATTTTTCTTTCGAAATAGGGGTGGCTCTTAGTGCAACAACTCCCTATTAACTGAATCCTTCCGCGGAGGAGCGGGTGAATCGCACTCTCAGGGTGGCCTTGACGGCCTCCCATCATAGTGATCATACCCAGGTGGATATTTACTTATCTCGGTTATGGTACGCCTCCAATACCGACATGCACAAGACCTACAAGGCCACACCAACTAGCTTGATGTTTGGCTTGAAACCTAGTTCGCCACTCAAGAATTTGTGGTCACTCGATGATTTGCTTCTGGGGAGGATGGACGCTGCTCAGATCTGCAATAACTGGAAGATCGCCCTTAATAACTTTAGGGAAGCCCATGGAAAGATGTAAAACCATTATAATGCTAGAAGACGGCGATCTCGCTGAGACCAAATCAAGTGTGGGTGAAGAACTTTGGGGTGACAGCCAGTGAGACTGATAAAACTATGGGAAAGCTTTCGCCCAGATTTGTGCGACCAGCCCAAATTTTGAGCTTCCTCATTCGGGTCAGCTTGCTGGTCAGCAACCCCCAAAAACAAGATTTTTAGAACCCATATATCTTAAGTAAACCACATGTGAAAGAGGATGCACCAAAATAAGAACGTGTTCTTCTCCTGGTGGAACTACCGTTATAACTGTTTGTTCAAATGGCTCTGTGAACTATGGGACTTAACATCTAAGGTCATCAGTCCCCTAGAACGTAGAACTACTTAAACCTAACTAACTAAGGACATCACAAACATCCATGCCCGAGGCAGGATTCGAACCTGCGACCGTAGCGGTCGCACAGTTCGAGACTGAAGCGCCTAGAACCGATCGGCCACACCAGCCGGCAACTGTTTGTTGGTCATCCTAGTAGTTGGATCGAGCGCCTTGCCCCAGTTGTTCAGGCCACCAGTTTTTGTTCAGGCCACCAGTTTCTTTTCCTTGTTGAAGAAAGCACGTTACAATTTAGAGGCCAAGGTGAAGTGTTTTCCCACTACTTACTATTGTAAGATAGAGTTCAGAATTGTTTTTAACGCGCAGGTGCGAGTTTAAACCAGGATCCGATCCCCATGGTCCTCAATTTGACGGGGGAGGATGTGCCGACATTAAGTTGTCAAGAGTTGCGGCCACTTGAGTTCCCGCTCCACCTCGTCGGGTCATGCTGTGGCGCGGCACCGGGGGTGGCGCAAGTTTGCTGCCGCCAGCTGGCAGCCGCTGCTTGCCGGCCACATCGCCACCTCTCTTGTGATCCAGCTGTCCGTGTGCGAGGGCCAAGCAGTCGGCTCGCCTTCGTGCAGTTCGCCGCTCGCCGCACTGCCGTAGTAACATTTTCGTCGGTATCGGTGTCAGTGCCACTGCCATTGAACTTTGTTTTCACAAATGGTCAAGAAAGACTTCCATCTGCTAATGGAAATGTTGCGCACTGTTGAAAGATTTAGCCGATGTACTTTAGCGAAAGCTGGGTCTGGTTATTGTACCGGCGCTATTTTATGCAAGCAAATTTGTTCTTTTGGTAGACAGACACCTTGTGTGGGCTGCCTTGGGTATAGAACTTCTGTGGCAGTCTTCTTTACGAATGGAATTTTGAATTTTTCGTTTTTTACTGTGGTGCATTCTGAAAACCATTTATTTATGTGCGAGTTGAGGCGTTCAACTTACTCAGTTACAGGTTCAACTGATCTCGCCCCTATCTCAGAAACCTGCCACCACTTAAATTTTGATTAATAATCAGCATGGCAGCCGAAGTCGTCCGGCATAAGAAGTCATCCACATTCTGCCAACGGCCTTGTCAAAGACGACGGAGGAGCGGATAGAGGCTCTCTTGGCCTAGGGGTGGGAAACTGCCCCTAAAGGCGGAAGAATCAGCACTGACCAACGAAATGGAAACCACTGCATTAGAAAAACATAACGTGTTTCTGCAAGAAATGTGGCCTGTTACTGAAGAAGTGTTATGATGATCCCTCCATTAGGTCCTCTGGGAAGGGACTGCGAAGTGGGAGGCGACCATGAGAAAAAGATTCAATAATCAACGAAAGGATAATCTCATATAAGAGGCGTTAAAAACAAACGAGCCGGAGGCATAATTACAGTTACCTGTGTGTTAGAAGAACTGACCCTGGCTGTTGAGACACTTGTCCTGCTGTGACATGAGGTAGTGAATGGCTGTCTCATAATATTCTCGGGGCTCCAATGTTATACAGTTCCGCACGTAGAGCTCGACGACGTCGTCCAAGTTGAATCGTTTGGTCCTCAGAGCCTTTGTAAGAGGGCGAAAAATGGCGTAATCACACGGAGAGAGGTCCGGACCGTATGGAGGGTAGCCGAGAACCTCCCATTTTAATTTCTGCAGGATTTCCGCGATTGTGTTGGCCGTATGAGGCTTTGCACTGTTGTGGAGCACAGGTGAGATTCCCTGGTCGTTTTGATTTGATCCCTTAGCGAACGGTGATCAAGGTTTGAGAGTAACGCTAGGAATTCAGTGATGTCCTGTACTGCAGCAAGAGAATCAGAAGGGAGCCATCTTGGTCAAAGGAGAACGTAAGCATTACCCTCACCTCGGACGACAACGTCCAGCTGTACGTACCGACCTGGTTAACACCACAGCCCCGGGAATTTTATGAGACAGCCATTCGCCGTCTTGAGTCACAGTAGGACAAGTGTATCAACAGCCAGGATGGGCTAAACACGGATGGCGGTGGCGTGTTTGTTGCTGTTGTTAGAAATAGTTTAACTTCCGCAAAATTGAAATAGATACTTCCTATGAGTTAGTATGGGCAGAGGTCATTGCTGGCAGGCAACAAGAACAAAATAATAGGTTCCTTTTACAGACCGCCCAATTCAGGTGATACAGTTGCTGAAAGGTTTAAAGAAAACATGAGTTTGATTTGAAACACGTACCGGCTCATACGATAATAGTTGGTGGAGAAATGTACCCTCGATATGTTGGCGAAAATACAAGTTTAATTCCGGAGGTACGCATAAAATATCACCCGAACTTGAGCTAAACACATTCTCTGAAAATTATTTCGTGCAGTTAGTTCATGAGCCCAGGTGAATAGTAAACGGTTGCGAAAACGCACTTCACATCTTAGCAACAAATAATCCTCAGTTAATAACGAGCATAAAAATTGATACAGGGATTAGTGAACACAGGATTGTCGTAGCGAGATTGAATATTGTAATCCCCAAATCCTCCAAAAATAAGCGAAAAAAATACCTATTCAAAAAAGCAGATAAAAATTCACTTAACACCTTCCTGAGAGACAATCTCCTCTCATTAAAATTAATAATATAAGTGTAGACCAAATGTGGCTTGAATTAAATGAAATAGTATCGGCAGCAGCTGAGAGATTAATACCAAATAAATTAACAAACGACGTAGCTGATCCTTCTTAGTAGACAAATCGGGTTAGAACACTGTTGCAGAAATAACGAAACAAATAAATTTAAACCCACGCAAAATCCTCAATATTGGCGATCTTTTACAGAAGCTCGAAATTTAGCAAGGAATTCAATGGGAGAGTCCTATAACAGTTTCCACAACGAAACTTTGTCTCGAAAGAGCAAGGAACAACCAATGTCTTCTCTGCGCGATGGCAATGGAGATACTATCGAAGACAGTACTGCCAAGGCAGAGTTGCGAAACACAGACTTCCGAAATTCCTTCACGATGGAAGGCGAAGTAAATATTCCAAAATTCGAATCGAGAATAGCTGCCAACATGAGTAACGTAGAAGTAAATATCATCGGGGTACTGAAGCAACTTATATCACCTAATAAAAGCAAGTCTTCTGGTCCAGACTGTATACCAGTTAGGATCCTTTGGGAGTACCCTTATAAATTAACTCCATACTTAACGATCATGAACAACCGATCGCTCGGCGAAAGATCCGTACCCAAAGACAGGAAAGTTGGACAGGTCATACCAGTATTCAAGAAAGGTAGTAGGAGTAATCCACTAAATTACAGGCCCAAATTGTTAACGCCGATACGCAGCAGAAATTTTTAACATATATTGTTTTCAAACATAATGAATTGCCTCGAATCTACTACTAAAGTCATCAGATAAACAAAACAAATTGCAAAACGATTTAGAAAAGATATCTGAATGGTGCGAAAATTGGCAGTTCACACTAAATAACGAAAAAAGTGAGGTCATCCACGTGAGTGTTCAAAGGAATTCGTTAAACTTCTGTTACACGACAAATCAGTCTAATCTAAAAGCCGTAAAATCAACTAAATACCTAGGTATTACAATTACGAATAACTTAAATTGGAAGGAACACATGGATAACGTTATGGGGACGGCTAACCAAAGACTGCGTTTTGTTGGCAGGACACTTAGGGAATGTAACAGATCTACTGAGGAAACTGCCTACACTACGTTTGTCCGTCCTCTTTTACGAGAATACAACTGCACGTTATGGGATCATTACCAGATAGGACTGACGGAGTACATGGAAAAAGTTCAAAGCAGGGCAGAATGTTTTGTAATATCGCGAAATATGGGAGAGGGTGTCACAGAAATGAAACAGGAATTATGCTGGACATCAATAAAAGAAAGGCGTTTTTCATTGCGACGGAATCTTCTCACGAAATTCCAATTACCAATTTTCGCCCCCGAATGCGAAAATATTTTGTTGACACCGAACTACACAGGGAGAATTATCACCACAATAAAAGAAGTGAAATCAGAGCTCGCACGTAAAGATATGTATGTTCGTTCTTTCCGAGAGCTATACGAGATTGGAATAATAGAGAATTGTGAAGTTGGTTCGATGAATCCTCTGCCAGGAACTTAAATGTGATTTGCAGAGTATCCACGTAGATGCAGAATACTTCTAACATACTGGTACTGGTATCTGTAACTACGCCTCCGGCTAATTTCATTAACGTGGGAGTATAATGTCAAAAGATAGAACTTGCTAGGGAAGCTAGAAGGTATGAAAAGGGAAATTCGAAGCTTCAGTCTACGTATAGTAATGGTCAGTTGAGTCAAATGGAAAGGAAACAAGGATTCCTGGTCAAAAGGGTACAGGGTAATATCAACAGTAGCACAAAATCGTACAACCGACTAGGATTCGTAATAAATAGTAAGACAGGGTGGAGCGTGAGTTATAGTAAAAAGTTCAGTGATATTCTAGTTGTAATCATAATCGACAGAAAACCAACACTGAGAAAGATAGTTCAGATGTACATGCCGAAGTAGAAATACGAAGATGAACAGTTAAGGTACACGAGGATACTGAAAAGGTTATACAGTACGTAAAGCCAAATGAAAATCCTAGTCAGGGGGGGGGGGGACTGTAATGCAGTTGTAAAGGAAGGAATAGAAGAAATAGTTACAGGACAATATGGGCCTGGGACAAGGGTTGAGAGAGGGGAAAGAAATATTGAGTTTCGTAATACATTTCAGCTTGTAATAACGAATTCTATGTTCAAGGATCAAAAGAGGACGATCTATACTTGAAATAGTATCAGTTGGATTACATCAGGGTTGGATTACATCATGATCAGACAGGGATTCCGAAATCAGATACTAGGTTGTAAGGTGTACCCAGAAGCAGATACATTCTCAGGTTACAATGTAGTAGTGATGAAGAGTAGGCTGAAATCGAAGAGATTATTCGAAGAATCAATACGTGGGGTACAGAAGTATTGAGGAATGACGAGATGGGCTTGAAGTTCCCTAAGGCTGCAGATAAAGAAATGCACAATAGCTCAGAGGGCAGTACACTTGAAGAGGAATGAGCATCTCTAAACAGTACAGAAGTTGGAAACAATAACAAAGGTACAAAGAAGGTAACAGGAGAAATACTTCAGTTGATCGATGAAAGAAGGAAGTACAAAAATGTTCAGTGAAATTCATGAATACAGAATCACACGTCGTTGAGGAATGAAATATAGGTAGTGCACGGAAACTAAGACGAAACGGCTGCATGAAAAATGTGAAGAAATTGTAAAAAGAAATGAGTGTGGGGAGGACTACCTTAGCATGTATGAAAGTCAAAACAACCTTCGGTGACATTAAAAGCAAGGGTCGTAACATTAAGAGTGTAACGGGGATTCGACCGTTAAATGCCGAGGAGAGAGCGGATAGGTGGAGACAGTATATTGAAGGCCTCTATGAGGGAGAAGGTTTGTCTGATGTCATAGAAGAAGAAACGTGAATAGATTTTGAAGAGAACGGGGATCAGTTTTAGAATCTAGAATTAAGGGAGCTTTGCAGGACTTAAGATCAAATAAGGCGGAAGGGATAGAGAACATTCCATCTTAATTTAAAAAATCATTGGGGGAAGTGGAAACAAAGTGAATATTCACGATGGTGTGTAGAATGAATGAATCTGGCTAAAAAGTCTGATTTTCGGAAAAATATAATTCATACTATTCAGAAGACTGCCTCCATGTAGTTGAAAAGAATAATATGCAGAAGAATGGAAAAGAAAATGATATGTTAAATGACGATCAGTGTGGGTTTTAGATAGGTAGAGTCACCAGAGAGGCAATTCTGAGAATAAAGATCAAGACAGGGTCATAAGATTTATCGACAATGTAAAATGGCGCGAGATGTTCAAAATTCTGAGAAAAGTGGGCGTAAGCAATATGAAGAAATTTGTGATATAAAATATGTAGATATAAAATATGTGGATGGAGTAACAAAAGTTGACGACCAAGGACGAAGGGCTCGGGTTAAAACAAATGTAAGACACTGCTGTAGTCTTTCATCCCCTACTGTTCAATGTGTACATCGAAGAAGCAATGATGGTAACAGAAAACTTTCAGGAGTGGGATTAAAATTCAAGTGAAAGGTTATCAATGATACGATTCGCTGATGACATTTCTATCTTGAGTGAAAGTGAAGACTAATTGCATCATCTGTTGAATGTAATGAACAACCTAATGAGTAATGAATATGGACTGAGGGAAAACCGAAGAAAGGTGAAGGTAATGAGAAGTAGTAGAAATGAGATCGAGAAACGTAACATCAGGAGTGAAGGACACTTAGTAGATGAAGTTCAGGAATTCTGGGTCTGGTTCAGTTCCTCCCGATGAAATTATATGACCATGAAATTTTACCCTTGTTTTTCCAAAATCTGATTTTTCTAAGTTGACAGTGATTCCCGAATCCTCAAAAATGCGCAACAAGCTTCTCAAAATACGGTTATGGTGTGATCAAGATTTTTCTGCTGTATCATCAACGTAGGATTTGTGTGTCTTTTCAAGTTGACTTGTAAAATAGAGTTCAAACCTCGAATAGAAACAGCTGACGAGATGTTTAGGCCAAAAATAATTTGCGAAACTGGTAACAGACACGAAAACATAAGAAAGCAGTATATTTACTACAATCTGGGTGTTGCTTTAGTTGCCATAAACTTACGTGGAGATCTACAAAAGACAAGATTTGCACACAATAGAAATTTGTAAAGAGTTCGTCTAATGTTTGTCGTCAGTTTCTGTCGAAATAATAGTATTAATGTGCCTAGAATCTAATACAAGTCTAATCGAACCGACAATTTTCTTCACAATATGTAACGGGCTATTGTATGAACTGACTGGGGTTTCTATGATTCCCTATCTAGCAAGGACTGAATTTCTGCCTTCACTTTTTCTCTGTAGCGCGCTGAAATGATGTATAGTTTATCGCAAAACTTACTGTGCTCGTTGACTTAGATTAAGAGCCCTTAATAGTTCCTGCACGATGTGTAAATGCAATGGAATGTGTGCGCAGAATGTCAAGAAGATCGTTTTGTGTCAGTTTCTGTACATTGCTCTACATTAGACAACTTTTCCTTCGTGAGACTCTGTATATCGATTTCCTGGTCCATTTCATCGTTAAAGTTATGTGTACAACTTGTGTCATTACGAAGGCACTCATAAGGAATTTGCGAAGCAATATCTGTAAAAAAAAAATAGACAGTTAATTTTTTCTTTCGAGATCTAGTCTTGAAATGTGATTGAGAGTAACTCACCTTCCACTCCCATTGCTTCTTCGGCACCGCTGAACTTCAAAACACGTTTATATTTCTATAGAAAACCTACTGCTAACATTATTTCAGTGGACAAGAGAAGAGCAATCAAGAAATTCATCGAAAATTTGTAGCCTTAACACATAAGTCTAAATAGGTTTGCTGCTTCACGCCAAAGAAAACGTTCCTTGTATTTTAATCTTATATAAAGGTACATTTGGACAATCTGTTGTCATACGTTTCTGGAATGCAGTGTCAGTGACCATGGACAGTGGAAAGAGTAGTGTCGCCTACTGAAATGTTCATAATTGGATACACCTCAGAGTTTTCTTTGTCATCAGTCTCTTCGAGTAAAATGTCCCTAATGTCTTCAAAACGCATGATGTTGAAAGTTTCGGCTGCGGCGTGTTTTGTGTGATCCACAGCATTGTTTGCTACCGCAGTCGCTAGTCATTGTCCCACATTGCTTCCTCGTCGTTGATTATCTCTTCGATTTGGTGATCTAACTTCTAGTATATCTATCAGTCTCGCTGGGCTTGCCCTTCCAGAATTTGTCCACAATGAATTATAATATTGATTACTGTTACTGTGTTTGTTGCTGACTGCATAATTGTGCTCATAAAAATTTCCCTTTGAGTTAGAAAATTGTCTTTCATTTTACTGATCGATTTTGGTAAATATGATTTACATTATCAATATTCCTGAAATGTCTGCTATTATGAATTTAGTCAGTATGAATTTAGTGAGAGCTCCGTAAATTACTTCTAGCACCACAACCATTATTGAACTATGAGAATTGTGCGTCATACGGACGATATTGGTTATACGGTGTGTAATTGTTTCTATGGTTGCGATTTTGTTTTCACGCGGTACAAACGCGTCTTGCGTGCCATAGTTTCTGTTGTGTCTGTTATTGTATCTCTTCACTAAACCGTTACCACTGTCCAATTCCAATTCCTGAAATAATGTATGAATTGCTTCTAAATCATCTTTACATTTGCTGGTTAAAATTACATGTCTCAAATGTGTAGGTAATTTTATTAAACAAATGAGAATTAATTCCGAGGCACTGTATGGGTTTGACAAGTATTTATTTCTGGTGTCTTTGAAATGTTTTGCTGGGCTCGAGACGTCGAAGTGTTCCAAGTTTTGTAACAATATAATGCTACGTTGTTTTTTTTTTTAGTTTTGTGTGACCTGTGACCAGCCGGCTGACAAAAATGCTCGGAAGATAACATTTACGTTTTGACAATCTCTCATTACTGAGCGCATTTTTGCCGCAGGTTCATTTTCCAAACAACTGAAGGAAAATTGTAATTTCTGTTCAAGTGGGCAGTTTGGTGGTGATGAATATAGGAACTGATGAATTAAAGCTTGTGGGTGAATATCGTTACTGTAAATCATAAAGTATTTGAATTCACGTACTGTCTAAAAGTGTTGGCTATCGAAGTTACCATTTCTATGCCATCCAGATTGTCCTCTATCGCATCACGTCAGCGATTCATTATCGTATCAGGATGTGTGGTATTGTTATCATGGAAAGTCACGTGAACGCCATAAATTTGTACGATCACAAAAATTGTCTGAATATGAACTTACACCGTCAAATTCGTCCTTTTCTTCGTCACGCTTAAGCTTTCTTTCGACTCGCTCGACTCATTAATAGCGTTCCTATAACACTTATTTTTTCGGTAAGTTTCCCTTTATTTTCTTTAAAATTTATTAAAGACTGATATCCTGCTGTGTCTGAAAACTGTAGTGGCGTATTGTCGTATGAATCTGTCTACAGTGGTTGACAAATTCGCCATTTGCGTTGTGAGGTCATCAACTTCTTCTTCAATTGTGCCTAACTAGCATTTTTGTTCTTCAGAATCTGGCGTCAAGATTTCCACTTGTTCGGTATTTTCTTTTACGGTTGTGTGAAGATGTCTGTTGTGTTCCTTTATCTGTGTAACTATCGCATTCCCAACTACTATGCTGATCTTAGCTAACATTTCTTCCTTGTCATTAAGCTGTTTTTTTTTTCGCGTTTTCGTGTTCTGGTCCAAGGTCCCGTATTCTAGTTGCAAAGCTGCTGATTATTGGTTGAAGGTAATTTTTAATTTCTTCCCTGGGTGTTCTACTCTTTTCTTCCGGTAACTTCCTCTTATCTTCTTGTATTTTGTCGATATTTTTAACTCATTTAATCTTCTGTTTCTTTAAGCATATGACGTACTGAATCTAGAAAATTCGTCGGATTCACACGGTGTCGTCCTACATAATTGTTCACTGAAGGTGATGTGCTTTGGGTACGTTCAAACGACACTGCTGTAAAACCTGATTCTGATGTGTCTGTTGCCAGTTATTCTAATGTTTGGCACGACTGTGGCAACTTTTGCAAGCTTTCGCTAGACTACTGCGGCTTATCGCCGACCGACTCATCTTCAGAATTAGCGTGTTCATTACCTATCGTTTGTTCTGTTTCATTATTGTTCGCTAAAATGGTTAGTAATCTCAAGTAAACTACTGCTCAAGGTGGTTTGTCTCATCCAGTACCGAAACGTTATTTTGCAACACCCTCTGTTGTCTTCTGCTGCAACGAGTTTTCATGTTGTTTTCTGTTGTACCAATCACAAAGAAATCTATATATCCAGGAAAAATAAAATTTCTACAATGACCAAACAAAAAGAAAATATACTATTGTGCACACTAATGCTCAGAAATGAATGAAATCCACACAGAACCTGTACTGTTATGCCAACGGTCTTCGTAATAAAGTAATCGATAAAGGCCACACGATGCTGACATTAACAAAATGAACACAGAATTTAAAATAGGTTGCCAGAAAAAGAAGTACAACACTAGTAAAATTATAGCGGTGGTATTACTGCTTTCGAGATGTTCAACATTATCTGGCGACGTATTACGAACAGAACAAACGAACTCTCCTAGATAAAAAAGTCGACAAGTGTAACCTTCCCACCATATTTGTTTCTCTCTGAAATTGGTCCCAACTCTACTACCCACTCCATAAAATCTAATCATTATCAAAATTATGCCCCTGAACTGTTATCCTACTTAAACTTCATTCCAACTTTTGACTAAACGGAACCTAATTTGAACAGAATCATATCTGATCTCAAAGCAGCTTCTCTTTATATTAAATACGCAACGAAAGTAAAAAAGCCGGCCGAAGTGGCCGTGCGGTTAAAGGCGCTGCAGTCTGGAACCGCAAGACCGCTACGGTCGCAGGTTCGAATCCTGCCTCGGGCATGGATGTTTGTGATGTCCTTAGGTTAGTTAGGTTTAACTAGTTCTAAGTTCTAGGGGACTAATGACCTCAGCAGTTGAGTCCCATAGTGCTCAGAGCCATTTTTGAAAGTAAAAAATTTTCTGGCCTCAATCCAAATTTCTACTTACCTCATGAGTGGACAACATTTCTGCAGATTTCTCGAAATCATAACAGCTAGCAGGCAGTGGCTAAGCTAGATTTCTTTTTATACATATCCAGAATTGTTGAAAGTGGTAATACGTAAAGGTAAACAGTGGGGTGGGGAGAGTAACTCACCATTATCATTTCCTTTGGGCCTTTGTCCCACTTCAACGCGGGGTCGGCCTAGTTACTACGGATGTGGCAACATTAGTGTCAGAGGGTGCCTGGAAGCCCTTCCTGCCTCCACCCCATACTCCCCCGGGTCTGAATTAGTGTACCGCAGCTGTCTGTGTCTAGTGGAAGCCATGAACTAGGGCGAACGCTTTCAGATGTCTGCGATTTATGTTACTGAGGCGGGACATGGGGTCCAGCCCGATATCCACCTAGTGGAATGGGGAAAAACCGCCTAAAACCACGTCCAGGCTGGCCAGCACACCTGTCGTCGTCGTTAATTCGCCGGGCGGTTTCCACATCTACATCTATGTGGATACTCTTCAAATCACATTCAAGTGCCTGGTAGAGGCTTCATGAAACCACCTACACAAATCTCTGTTATTCCAATCTGTTATAGCACGCCGAAAGAACGAACACAGATATTTTTCCGTACGAGTTCTGTTGTCCCTTATTTCATCGTGGTGATCGTTTCTCCCTATGTAGGTTGGTGTCAACAAAAGATTTTCACATTTGGAGGAGTAGGCTGGAGACTGGAATTTCGTGATAAGATTCCGTCGCAAAGAATAATGCCTTTCTTTTGATGATGTCCAATTCCGTATTATTTCAGCGACACTCTCTCCCATGTTTCGCAGTAATACAAAACGTGCTACCCTTCTTTGAACATTTTCGATGTACTCCGTGAGTCCTATCTGGTAAGGATCCCACACCGCGCGGCAGTATTCCTAAAGAAAACGGACAAGCGTAGTGTAGGCTGTCTCGCTAGTAGGTCTCTCCCATTAACTAACTGTCCGGACAATAGAACGCAGTCTTTCGTTAGCCTTCCCAACAATACTTTCTATGTGTTCCTTCCAATTTAAGTTGTTCGTCAGTCGAATTCCTAGGTATTTAATTTAATTTCACTGATTTATCGTGTAACCGAAATTTACGAATTCCTTTTAGCACTCATGTGGATGACCTCACACTTTTCGTTATTCAGGGCCAACTGCCAATTCTCGCACCATTCAGATATCTTTTCTAAATCGTTTTGCAATTTGTTTTGTTTAACTAATGACTTTATTAGTAGATAAACGACAGCGTCATCTGCAAACAACCTAAGACGGCCGCTCAGATTGTCTCCTAAACCGTTTATATACGAACAGCAAAGGGCCTATAATACTACCTTGTGGAACTCCAGAAATCACTTCTGTTTTCCTCGATGATTTTCCGTTAATTACTACGAACTGTGACCTCTCTTACAGGAAATCTCAAATCCGCTCACATAACTGAGACGATATTGCATAAGCACGCAAATTTCACTACAAGCCGCTTGTGTGGTATGTGTCAAAAGCCTTCCGGAAATGCGGAAACACGGAATCGATCTGAAATCCCTTGTCAATAGCACTCAACACTTCATGTGAATAAGGAGCTAGTTGTGTTTCACAGGAATGGTGTTTTCTAAACCCATGTTGACTGTGTGTCAATAGACAGTTTTCTTCGAGGTAATTCATAATGTTTGAACACAATATATGTTCCAAAATCCTGCTGGATATCGGCGTTAACGATATGGGCCTGTAATTTAGTGGATTACTCCTACTACTTTTCTTGAATAATGGTGTGACCTGTGCAACTTTCTTGTCTTTCGGTACGGATCTTTCATCGAGCGAACGGTTGTATATGATAAGTATGGAGCAAATGCATCAGCATACTTTGAAAGGAACCTGATTTGTATACAGTCTGGATTAGAAGACTTGCTTTTATTAAGTGATTTAAGTTGCTTCACTATTCCGAGGATATTTACTTCTACGTTACTCATGTTGGCAGCTGTTCTTGATTCGAATTCTGGAATATTTACTTCGTCTTCTTTTGTGAATGCACTTCGGAACGCTGTGTTTAGTAACTCTGCCATGGCAGCACTGTCTTCGATAGTGTCTCCATTGCTAGCGCGCAGGGATGGTATTGATTGTTTCTTGCCGCGAACATACTTGGCATACAATCAGAATCTCTTTGGATTTTCTGCTAGGTCTCGTGAAAACATTTCGTTCCGGAAACTGTTATAAGACTCTCCCGTTGAGGTCGGAGCTAAATTTGGAGCTTCTGTAAAAGATCGCTAATCTTGGGGAATTTGCGTATGTTTAAATTTGACATCATTATTTCGTGGTTTTTGCAACAGGGTTCTGCCCGTTTTCTAAACCAAGGAGGATCAACTCCGTCGTTTGTTAATTTATTTGGTGTAAATCTCTCAATTTCTGGCGATGTTATTTTTTTTAATTCAAGCCACATCTTGTCTACACTTATATTATTAATTTGGAAGGAGTGAAGATTGTCCCTCAGGAAGGCTTTAAGTGAATATTTATTCGATCAGGAACCGGCGCGCCTACCCGAGTCCAGGAAGTAGGGCATTAGCGCTCTCGGCTAACCTGGTGGGTGGTAGGGAGAGTAACTATTCCAATCAAATGACATTGCACGACGATGATTTAGAATGAATTATGTATTCAAAAAGGCAGAGTAAAGTTTCGCTTAGTCTTCACACATAACATAGGTCTGAACAATACTTGCTCAACGAAGTGGACAATTATTTAAAGATGATACGTGGTTAACAGAGAATTTCTGTATGAATCAAACAGGTTATTTAGTTAATATGCTAGTGCATGACTCAGGGAAGTTGGCTGACCTTTCTTTTAGCTCTCAGCATGTTATCTAGCTGACAGTAATCATTCGTAGCTGTGCAGTTCTGCAGTCTAACCTCAGACTCCTTCTCTTTAAAAATAGTAACAATATTGAAAATATATATTCACTTCTATTTCTGATGTATTCATCTCAATCATCCTTGTTAACCTTTACAATCAGTGTTTCTTCATCTAACAGACAAGATGACAAGTCACCACAGCACTACGGAACACGTCAACCAGCTACTACACATCAATTAAGAACGTATCATGCTGTGCAGAGGCAAAGACTGTGCCACGACAAGACCAAAGATTGTTTAACAGTAACGTAAAGTGCTCCCTCTCTCTCTGATAGGCACGACGATGACGTACAAAAACCAGAAGACATTACCACGTTACTCATGGCGCTTAGACTACATCTTGTAATGTTAATCACTTAGTATGGTATCTAAACAAATGTATTCCTGAAGTTTCGTTTCACTACATTTGTTAGGTGTTGAGATTTGTTTCCCGTCAGTATAGTGAGGACCTCTGTCAATTATGGACACTTAATAGTTAAAGGAACGAAAAATGTGTGGAGCTTAGAATTTCTTTCAATACAGGTATTGTTTTTATTGAAGTCGTGTTTTTCTCACTTTATTACACATACATTCCTGTATTTAAATAATTATTTCAAAACAAATTAAAAGTGACAGATGCACCCCATGTTAAAATACTCACTTGGCGGGGCGCCCTGGAGTGCACGAAGCGTTATACAGTCTCGTGGCTATTTCTCAAACACATAAAGACAAATTATTCTTAAATTTAAATGAATTTGGGAGTCATAGCAATGGCCTACTGAAAAATACCTCTAATAAGAAATGGCACCAACTTGAAAACATATTAGTATCCTGGCACGTTCTTCTAAGTTGAAAAGTTTAATAATATATTTTAAATTTTAATAAAAACAGCTCTTCTTAATGTCCCCTTAATTTACGTACCTTTCATTTAAAAACACATATCAAATGAATCCGTAAATCTGTCAGGCATTCCTTGCTCCGTGTCGGCAAAGCATTTTCCATCGGACAACTCCGCGAAATTTTTGCTGTTCGTCCTTATGAGTATGTAAGAGGGGAGGTCATGCTGAGAACTAATTCTTGTGAGAGACATTGATACTTTGCGTCGTTTCCGATTTGATTAACATTGAGTGAGGCAGCCAGGTCGCAGTGCGCGGCAATTGAAGCACCCTGCTAGAGGCGGTGGTGCAAAATGTGTTTTTCCACATTTTAACTGGTAATGAGCATTTGAACAAGTGGTTACTTACGAACCATCATACAGGTATGTCCGTGCATTACCGCATTTTAGCGCGTCAGAGTGCATGAATTTGCGCTCTCAACTAAAACTGAGCTAAAGCTGGCTAAATAGCTCGGAAACAACACAGCGAATCGAATTTTTTTTGACAATTATTTTCGTAGCAGAACCTCCCGTGCAGCATCCTTACAGGCTGTCTCTGACTACCCAGCACATGCCGTTTCAACAGTTTTTGGCCCACATTGAAGATGTTTCGGTACCAGTTTCCAAATGCTTGGGTTGTCATTTTGCGTATTCGCACAGCTGCACCTGTTAAGTAAATCTTCATTGGACAGAAATTCGTGTACTGGTCGAATATTTTTTGAACTAATGCATCTAGGGCCCACAGCAGCCTATATCTTGGCTGGAGCACGGTTTCATTCAACACGATGTAGCTTCTAAAGTACTTTCACAAGCAAATAATGCCTCTGCTCGCACACTCTATATACTTCAGGAATGCTAATTGTTTGAAAAAGATCATTATTTTCATCCCGTTTAAATTATACGTATTGGTAGATTTGCTGGTAGAAATGACTTAATCTGCACAGTATTGTTGAGGACGCTCGTAGCAATTGACTGGCCCGCCTCCGGACGTTGCTTTGCGTCGTCAGCTCTGAGTGGTGCAGTGGCGTGAAGATCTTGCGTTAGACCAGCTGTAGTATGCAGAACGGAAAGAAGTGCATTTGCAGATTATGTTTCCCCTTGCATTTTCGCCCGACAGTCTTTTCCTTTATGTTGTTGTTTTTTACTTACTTGTCCCTTCCATGTTGAACATGAGCGTTTAAAGAAGGAAGTGATTAAAAGAATCGGTGTTAATGGAGTGAGACACAGCGTCTTCCCCTTTGTCACCTCATATCACGCTAAACATGATGAAAGCTGTACGGCTGTACAGACAAAATTATGGGGAGGGTTTCTATGGGAAATAGAGCATTTGGAAAAGGTGAAGCAGTTACTAACACCTAGAATAATTCCAAAAGAGCTGAGTAAAACTGTCTTTAGTGTAGAAATCATGGACAGTTAAAAAGAAACAAGTAAGATATTCTGAAAGTTTTGAAGTGTGCCTATGGAGATGAATGCTTAAGATGGAAGTTGACTGACAAACTTAAGAATGAAGAAGCAATGAAGAAACTTGGGGAAGAAAATTATGGATGCAATCAGAAACCGGAAAAAATTCATGCGGGGACAAATACTGGGATAAATACAGCACAGGAATTGTCTGCGATGAAGACTTATGGAACAGAAAGTGATAGGAATGAAGGAGGAAGAGAAATGGAATGGTAGATGACATCAGAAAAGGACGAGGGCAGACGCTCGGCACAGGACACGATGAAGAGCCTCCAGTTGAAATCTATCATAAGGCAGATACACTAAAGAGAGAAAGAAAGAAAAGAGAGGATGGTGGAATGTAATTCTCACCCTATCACCAAAAATTAGAGCTGGGAATTAAAAGAATAGTTCACTAGAAATGAACGTTGTGAGTTCAAAGAAGAAAATATATACTGTGTATCAGATAGAGAGAGAGGGTCTTGGGTGATTACATATACGGACAGCAGCGCGCAACCGTAAACAACACCCCTTTCCGCAAGCGATCAGGGATCAGTGTTGACTCGACGGCGTCTTCGGACGAATTGAAGGTTTTCATGGTCTGTGAGCAATAAGAGCCTGTCTAGCATTACCATACTCAAAAATATGTTCAAATGTGTGTGAAATCTTAACAGACTTAACGGCTAGGGTCATCAGTCCCTAAGCTTACCCACTACTTAACCCAAATTATCCTAAGGACAAACACAAACACCCATGCCCGAGGGAGAACGCGAACCTCCGCCGGGATCGGCCGCACAGTACATGACTACAGCGCCATAGACCGCTCGGCAAATCCCGCGCGGCTTACCATCTTCATTTCGTCACTTAGTTAACAACTCCGTTACCAGAACAGTTGTTAGAAAGGAAGGACGCAGTATAACAAAGTAACAAAATATATGCCAAAATATAATTAGGGTTGAAGTCGATACCAACTCCGACCGCAGGGAAGCGAGGAATATAGTAATATTTAAAGCAACGAATGTTTTCTTGTCTTTATTGTAACGCAAAAACAAAAAATGAAGTGAAACACTGAGACAAAATGAATAGTGACAGTGAGTGAACACAATGGCCACTAGCTGCAGGATGAATTTATATTCCACTGACCACCGTTGATGGTGTTCACTGTACAAACGTGTGTGTGTGTGTGTGTGTGGGTGTGTGTGTGTGTGTGTGTGTGTGTGTGTGTGTGTGTGTGTGTGTGTGTGTGTATGTAGGTGTCTTTCTGTGAAATCACGCATGGCAGATTTAATGTGTTTGTAGCGGGAAATATTGTGTAGCTGATACGATGAATGAGTTATTTTCAGTGTTGATGTTAACTCAACCTGAAACTAATGCTACTGCTGTTAACGTAGCGGAAAACAAATTACTGGCCACCGAATTATACTCTGTTAATTGACATAAAGTCAACAGAGGATGGAGCTAGAAAAATAATTTTTGTATCAGAGAATGACGTACTACTCTATGGCTGCAAAGAAAAACCGCAATGTCACTGCAAACATGAAATCTAAACCAGTAGTTTCTAATTTCTTCCTTGTACTATGTCAACGTTACAGCAAATATATAGGAAGAGAAGCTATGGTACAGTTAAGAACTGGCAGTGTATTTAATTCATGTATTGAGTAGTTCCTTATGTAAGGTGTATTTTCATTGGTTATTTTCCTACTTTGTTCCAGAAAACCTGTAGATTGGATGGTATTTTAGCATACTTAACGAAGAAGTTGTAACCTATGCTTTACGTATCAAAAGAAAGCGGGCAATTCTTATTGTTAGAAGTCTACAGGGAACATCATAGTTTACGCAGATATGAAGTGATCAGTACATAACATATTGTTTCGTCAAGCATATTGCACAGAATCAAGTCGACAGAAATATTTCGGCAGCTCTAACTAGCTGAATAAAAACATAGCAGTATTTAGTGTCGTCTAGAGCCCTATGCTCCATGAAAACGAAAAGCGGCTGTCTTTAACGTTGCGAAATTTCTGAGAGTTTAGGCATTTTTTTCTACATTTAAGTTTATAGTACACGAACCACTGTGAAATGTACGGCAGTGGGTATTTTCAACTTTACCTCTTATTAGGGCTTCTTCTGGTTTCTCTCACGTATTATTGCTCAGACACCCCTGTGCGGACTATAATTACTTAAACCATGTACACGATTTCCCTAGGGGGCTGTGTTATGGAACTACATTCGTCACATGAAGACAGCGAGTTTACCAGTTCGGGTTTTTCTGTATCATAGTGGCTCTCTGCCATACGTCAAACAAGTCTGTGGTTTGTACCATTTGTTAGCCATTTTTGGTATGAATCCCACACACTTTAGCAGTATTCTAGGATGAGTCGCATTAGTGTTTAGTAAGCACTCTCCTTTCTAGACTGACTGCAGATCCCTAATATTCTGCCTCAGAATAGAAGTATTCCACCTGACTTGTCGAATGTCTTTGGTGTAACAGAAATTAACAGATATTACATCAGGATTCTTACCATCCACTGTATACAGCTGGGAAGATCATGCAGTGAGGTGACAAGTCATGGGATAACAATATGCACATACACAGATGGCGGTAATATCACATACACAGCGTATAAAAAGGCAGTGAATTGGCGCAGCTTTCATGTGTACTCAGGTGATTAATGTGAAAAGCTTTGCAATATGGTTATGGCCACACGACGGTGTTAACAGACGGAATATTAGGTGAAGCTACACACATGGAAAACTGCATTTCGGAATCGTTAGGAATTTCAGCACCTCTAGATCAACAGTGGCAACTGTGTGTCGAAAATACACTACTGGCCATTAAAATTACTACACCAAGAATAAGTACAGACGATAAACGGGTATTCATGGGAGAAATATATTATACCAGAACTGACATGTGATTACATTTTCACGCAATTTGGGTGCATAGATACTGAGATATGAGTACCCAGAACTACCACCTCTGGCCGTAATAACGGCCATTATACGCCTGGGCGTTGAGTCAAATAGAGCTTGGATGGCGTGTACAGGTACAGCTGCCCATGCAGCTTCAACACGATACCACATTTCATCAAAAGTAGTGAATGGCGTATTGTGATGAGCCAGTTGCTTGGCCACCATTGACGAGACGTTATCAATCGGGGAGAGATCTGGAGAGTGTGCTGGCCAGGGCAGTAGTCGAACATTTTCTGTATCCAGAAAGGCCCGTACAGGACCTGCAACATGCGGTCGTGCATTAGCCTGCTGAAATGTAGGGTTTCGCAGGGATCGAATGAAGGGTAGAGCCACGGGCCGTAACACATCAGAATTGTAACGTCCACTGTTCAAAGTGCCGTCAATGCGAACAAGAGGTGACCGAGACGTGTAACCAATGGCACCCCATACAATCACGCCGGGTCATACGCCAGTATGGCGATGACGAATACACGCTTCCAATGTGCGTTCACCGCAATGTCGCCAAACACGCATGGGACTATCATGATGCTGTAAACAGAACCTGGATCCATCCGAAAAAATGACATTTTGCCATTCGTACTCCCAGGTTCGTCGTTGAATACACCATCGCACGCGCTCCTGTTTGTGATGCAGCGCCAAGGGTAACCGCAGCCATGGTCTCCGAGCTGATAGTCCATGCTGGTGCAAACGTCGTCGAACTGTTCGTGCAGATAGTTTTCGTCTTCCAAACGTCCCCATCTGTTATATTAGGGATCGATATGTGGCTGCACGATCCGTTACAGCCACGCGGATGTGATGCCTGTCATCTCGACTGCTAGTGATACGAGGTTGTTGGGACCCAGCACGACGTTCCGTATTACCCTCCAGAACCCACCGATTCCATATTTTGCTAACAGTCATTGGATCTCGACCAACGCGAGCAGCAATGTCGCGATACGATAAATCGCAATCTCGATACGATACAATCAGACCTTTATCAATGTCGGAAACGTGAAAGTACGCATTTCTCCGTCTCACACGAGGCATCACAACAACGTTTCGGCAGGCAACGTCGGTTAACTGCTGTTTGTGTATGAGAAATCGTAGGGAAACGTTCCTCATGTCAGCGTGTTGTAGGTGTCGCCACCGGCACCACCCTTGTTTGAATGCTGTGAAAAGCTAATCATTTGCATATCACAGCATTTTCTTCCTGCCGGTTAAATTTCGCGTCTGTAGTACGTCATCTTCGTGGTGTAGCAATTTTAATGGCCAGTAGTGTACGAAATTTCAGGTTTTACGAGAGCAGCGGCGTTTGCGTTGTCAGTACTAACTGACAAGCAGCATTATGTGAAATAGCTCAGAAATCAGTGTGGGATGTACGAAGGATATGTGGCGAAATTTGGATTTATGGACTGTGGCAGCAGACAACAGACGTTGAGTCCCTTTGCTAATAGGACGACATCGGTTGCAGCGCCTCTCCTGGGCTCCTGATCTCAAAGATTGGACCCTACCCGACTGGAAAACCATGAACTGGCAGATGAGTCTCGATTTCAGTTGGAAAAAGTTGATGATAGAGTTTGAAAATGGCGCAGACCCCACGAAGCTATGGACCTATGCTGATAACACTGTACAAACTGGTGATGGCTCCATAGTGTTGTGCTCTGTGTTTACATGCAATGTACTGGGTCCTCTGGTCCAAATGAAGCCATCATGATCCGACATGGCTATTTCCGGTTACGTGGAGGCCATTTTCGGCCACTGCTAGACTTCAAGTTCCCAAATAACGATGGAATTTTTGTGGATGACAATTCGCCACGTTACTGGGCCGCAATTGTTCGCGATTGGTTTTGAAGAACATTCTGGACAATTTGAGCCAATGATTTATCAACCCAGATCGCCCGACAAGTATCCTGTCGAACGTTTATGGGACATAATCGAGAGGCCAGTTCGTGAACAAAAACGTGCACTGGCAACACTGTAAGTGGGCTGTTTAGGTTTTCTTATTGGTAACGCCACGTAGCGCTCTGTATGAAAAATCACTGGCTGTGCTGTGTGCAGTCTGTGGCTAGTTTGCATTGTTGTCTACCATTGTAGTGTTGGGCAGCTGGATGTGAACAGCGCGTAGCGTTGCGCAGTTGGAGGTGAGCCGCCAGCAGTGGTGGATGTGGGGAGAGAAATGGCGGAGTTTTGAAATTTGTAGGACTGTATGTCATGAACTGCTATATATATTACGACTTTTGATGACTATTAAGGTAAATACATTGTTTGTTCTCTATTAAAATCTTTCATTTGCTAACTATGCCTATCAATACTTAGTGCCTTCCGTAGTTTGAATTTTTTATTTAGCTGGCAGAAGTGGCGCTCGCTGTATTGCAGTAGTTCGAGTAACGAAGATTTTTGTGAGGTAAGCGATTTGTGAAAGGTATAGGTTATTGTTAGTCAGGGCCATTCTTTTGTAGGGATTTTTGAAAGTCAGATTGCGTTGCGCTAAAAACATGGTGTGTCACTTTAAGCACAGTCATGTATAATTTTTCAAAGGGGACGTTGCAACACATTCGCAACGATGGACGGGGGCTGAGGTAGCAGGGCTCAGTATTTCTGCAGGAGACTTCCAACGACTTGTTGAGTCCATGCCACGTCGAGTTGCTGTACTAAGCCGGACAAAATGAGGCCCGACACGTTATTAAGTGGTATCCGCACGACTTTTGTCACTTCAGCGTATAATGCTACTAAGTCATAGTTTAAGCATTTAATTTACGCTTTAAAATATGTTGTAATAATAATTTTGGACATGAAATGTAGTTTGTACTCATTTCGAATCGTGAGGAAGAATGCAGCAGTAGGCCGACGGCAGCATCCTCGTTCCTGCCACCAGAGACGATAAGGCGATCCCTACCACACACCAAGCGACCGCCAGCATATAAAAGTAGATCCTGCCGGCGACTGCTGAAAAATTTTCTCCTGAATTGAATTATCTGATAGAAATAGTGTAACTGATGAAAAATGAATTAATTTGATTGACACATAATGATATTATGAGTCAGGATATTTTTTGACATCTTGCTGTAACTATCTATGGTGAACCACTGTGTAATTCCTAACGCTGTAATAAAGTCTACATGATGTAACTTATTTCTTCGCATTATCATTCAAGAAATGGACTGTGATTAATTATTTTACGAGACCTCACTGAAAGTTGTTTTACTTATATTGTTTGATGAATACTGGAGAGAACTAGAAGTAATTTGAGATTTAGGGTTTACGCAGAACTTAGATCGACTTCATTACTGACTATTTTTTCACCGATGTTAACATTTTTACTAGGAAAGTAGCAAGTATTTTTGCTTAACATAAAGTCTCTCGATGTTCGGACATGCTACCTGCTGCTCATAAAACTTACTTGCCTGACTTCAAAAATTTTGTTGGGGCCTACATCCTGGTAAACAAAAATCCGAAAACGACTAGGAAAATGTCAATTTAGAGCCAAGTGCAAGGCTGATTAACTGAATGTAGAACTTCTGGAACACAGAGTGTTCCCAAAAAATTGAATCGCCAAAGATACAGATATGTAAACAGCGGTCAACAACGCCGATATAAGACAATAACTATCTGCACAGTTGATAGATCGTTTACTGCTCCTACTTTTGCAGGTTATGAAGGTTTACGAGAGTTTTAACTTTGTGTTATACTCGGCGTCCTAGCGATGGGAGACAGCGCCTCCGAGGTAGCGATGTAGCGGGCATTTTCCAAAAGGACCATTTCACGAGTGTACCGTGAATATCAGGAATCCGGTAAAACATCAAATCTCCGACATCGGTGCGGCCAGAAAAAAATTCTGCAAGAAAGGGATCATTAACGACTGAAGAGAATCGTTCAACGTGACAGCAGTGCAACCTTTCCTCAAATTGTTGCAGATGTCAAAGCTGGGCCATCAGCAAGTGTCAGCGTGCGAACCATTCAACGAAACACATTGATATGGGCTTTCGGAGCCGAAGGCCCACCCGTGTTACCTTGACGACTGCACGACTCAAAGCTTTACGACTCACCTGGGCCGTCAACACCGACATTGAACTGTTACTGACTGAAGGTATGTTGCGTGGTCGGACGACGCTCGTTTTCATTTGTATCGTGTGGATGGACATGTACGGATACGGAGACAACCTTATGAATCCATGGGCCCTGCATGTCAACAGGGGACCGTTCAAGCTGGTGGAGGCTCTGTAATGGTGCGGGGCATGTGCAGTTGGGGTGATTTGGGACCCGTGATAAGTCTAGATCCCACTCTGACAAGTGACACGTACCTAAGCATCCTGTCTGATCACATGCAGCCATTCATGTCCATTGTGCATTCCGAAGGACTTGGACAATTCCAACAGGACAATGCATTAACCCGCACATCCAGAATTTCTACAGAGAGGCTCCAGGAACACTGTTCTGAGTTTAAACACTTTCGTTGGCCACCAAACTCCCCAGACACGATCATTATTGAGCATATCTGGGATGTCTTAGAACGTGCTGTTAAGAAGAAATTTCTACCCCGTCGTACTCTTAAGGATTTATGGACAGCCCTGCAGGACTCATGGTCTCAGTTCTCTGCAGCACTACTTCGGACATTAGTCGATTCCATGCCATGTCGTGTTGTGGCCCTACATGATAGTAGGCAGTAGTACCAGTTTCTTTGGCTCTACAATGTATGTTGCCAATACTTTCGATTTTTGCTCCACGGCTCGGTTATGGGAGGAGCAAGTATACTGTCAAGTCTGTGTTTATTGCCGCTAGAGTTCGGTTGTTTTCTCTTTATTTTTTTACCGTCACATGTTGCAACATAGTTACTCAGCAGTGGAAGTCATTTTGTATTCTCGAGTATCAAACTGATTCTCCGAATGGATGGAACATTCGCAGATGTTGGCAGTTTGTATACAATGGATGTATATGCAAAGGTAAGACTCCTAGCCACACTCGCGTTTCCGACGAAAATGTCACACTAATTCAGTCCTCTTTCCAACGTAGTCTTACGTCAGTTATTTAAGAAATTGCACAGGGTAGAGCTGTTACTGGCTCAACATCATAACGACAAATGCAAACGTGTGCATATGCTGACGAGACTCAGAATGCAATTGACAATGATAACAATTTCGTACAACATACCTTGTTCAGTGGTAGGGGACTTTTCACCTAAGTGGAAAAGTAAAGTAACACAGTGTTCAAACTTGAAGCTTACAGATACCACAAGCACACACGGAACAAGTACGATATCCACCAAGCCTATGTGTTGCCTGCGATATCAAATGGTTCAAATGGCTCTGAGCACTATGGGACTTAACATCTATGATCATCAGTCCCCTAGAACTTAGAACTACTTAAACCTAACTAACCTAAGGACATCACACAACACCCAGCCATCACGAGGCAGAGAAAATCCCTGACCCCGCCGGGAATCGAACCCGGGAACCCGGGCGTGGGAAGCGAGAACGCTACCGCACGACCACGAGATGCGGGCCCTGCGATATCCCACTATTTTCTTTGCGGCCCTTTCTTCTTTGATGGAAACAATGTTGACGAGTAGTAGCGTACTGTTGTTTTACAAAACTTGTTGTTTTCGAGGCTGAACAACGAACTCTTCAATTCTGAGCAGCAAAGAGCACTGCCTCACT
This sequence comes from Schistocerca americana, assembly GCF_021461395.2. NCBI lineage: Eukaryota > Metazoa > Arthropoda > Insecta > Orthoptera > Acrididae > Schistocerca > Schistocerca americana. The sequence continues at coordinate 154,351,790 of NC_060120.1, read as the reverse complement.
GGTGTCCCCAATTACATGAGCATTTGAATGAAACTCTACCTAGCCCGTGGATTGGTCGTCGAACTGCGAATTAGCATTCCTCAAGTGAGTCAAATGGCTCTGAGCACTGTGAGACTTAACATCTGAGGTCATCAGTCCCCTAGAACTTAAAAGTGCTTAAACCCAACCAACCTAAGGACATCACACACATCCATGCCAGATGCAGGATTCAAACCTGCGACTGTAACGGTCGCGCGATTCCTGACTGAGCGCCTAGAACCGCTCGACCACACCGGCTGGCTTTAGCATTTCTCAAGTGGCCTTCATGGCCACTGTCTTGATGCCCTGTGAATTCTTATAATTGAGTTTCATCAAGGACAACGTTTATGAAAATGAGAGTAGTTGAAGAACCGGTTCTGTTCTGGCAGACATTAGTGACGATGGATATGATTACCCGAGTATGGGAGGAATTCGAGTAACGATGTGATGTTAAAAAAATTGGCAGAAGTAAAGCTGTGAGTACCGGGCGTGAGTCGTGCTTCGGTATCTCAGATGGCAGAGCACTTGCCCGCGAAAGGCAAAGGTCCCGAGTTCGAGTCTCGGTCGGGCACACAGTTTTAATCTGCCAGGAAGTTTCATATCAGCGCACACTCCGCTGCAAAGTGAAAATCTCATTCTGATGTGATGTTGTCCGTGTTGCTGGTGGAAGATTTATTGAACACCTGTAATCAAAATCCAGAGAATCGTAAGCATGTGTGCCAAGTTTCACAGCTGAATGTCTTACTGTTTAATAAATGCGTGCGTTCGAAATACGTATATAATTTTTGGAACACATCGGAGCCAGGGCTGTAAGTCCGCATATCTCGCATCCCTGCATTAAGAAGAGAACAGCATACGAAATTTATCACTTCATTTTCGAATCTTGTGGTACGGAAAATCTGTTATAATTTTTTTATAATATGACGTTACATGCACTGTAAACTAAAAAGCTCATTTGGTTTTTACAAATAATCCTGTTGGAAGAACATCCGCACCTGAGCATTATAGCAGAGGCTGAAAATATCGCTTCAGTTGTAAGTTAATTTATTCTCACACGAGCGGTTTCGGACTGTTATAAGCCCATCCTCAGGTGTAGTGCCTGTGCTATGGTCCCCGAGGGCTGCGTTTACCAGGCACGGTGTGCTGCTTATGAGCTACCGTAGGCAGTACACCGCGCCTGGTACACGCGGCGCTCGGGGACCACAGCACAGCTACGACACCTGAGGATGGGCTTATAGCAGTCCGAAACCGCTCGTGTGAAAATATAGTAACTTACAACTAAAGCGATATTTTCAACCTCTGCCATTTTGTTTTTATTGTAACATTAATTTAAGCAACGCTTATGCGTAATTATTAACAATGGTTACAACTGCATATTGTTTAGCGTTTTGCTGAATTGCAACCATTTTTGCTTAAGTAAGACGTATTTCACAAATTTCAGTGCAGGCTATCAAATCACAACACCATGAAGGCAGCAGACAACCGACATCGTGAAGCGTACCACATCCTTGGACATACAAACGATAATCATTTCACACAGACACACAACGTAGATAGGAGTAGCGCCGTCTACATCGTGAACACAGCGAAAGGTTACACACGCTTTCTCATTCAGAAAGTCAGCTTGAGTGTAGCTGCTTTGAGAGTAGATAATTTTACGCCCCCTGCATCAAGGAGAAACGTCAATCATGTGAGACCCCATCCCTATCCACTTCGTCTCACTTAACTGATAATAACACCTCCCCTTTTTATCTATGCCTTCGTGAGTAATAAATAATATTTAATTGCCGGTGGATGAATTTCCGGAAGTACAACAGCCTGATATGCCACTGTTGATTTTTTGATTCCTTTGTTGCGACAGTTATGGAATCTGAGTAATGATATCATGCCACGAGACTCTAATAACACCTTGCATGCTAAAATGACGAACTCTCAGCGACATTCAGTACAGTCGTGCCAAGGGCGGATTAACGGGAGGAAACTGAATTAAAGGCAAATGGTAATTCTTGTAATATGTTCCAAAGTTCAGCATGTGAATTTAGAGTCTTGATCAGTTGATTTAGACATTTAATTCAGTATTCCCCAAGCCACCTTACTTTGTGTGCCCGAGATAATGTACTACCTGTAACAGTAGCTTGTGCTCTCCCTCCTGTTTCAAACGGCGTCGTCAAATATTAGCATGGTTTCCCGATCTGCCAAAGCAGCAAGCGTGTCCCTCAGGGCACTATCTGCTTTGTCCCCATTGTTATCAGAGCTACTACTGTTACACTGCTTGTCCAAAATTAAGGAGCATATCCAAATAGTTTGGGCATTTTCACGTGAAAATTGCTACTCTGCAGAGCCCGAAATATCACACAGCGCCTTTAAAAAAGGAGCACTAACATAAATACAAATCATGATTTGCTTTGTCACGGTCAAAATAAGGCCTATTTTCAAAAATATCCCATTTTTTGCGTCTGCTCTTAAGGGTGGCCATGACACGGAATGACGCTTAATGACGCTTAAGACAGTAGTGACCTTTTTTTTTTTTTTTTTGAGTCACAGGCTTCTGCTTGGTTTGGTGCATCCCACCACAGATTTCTCTCCTGTCCCAACCTCATCATCTCAAAGTAGCACTTCCAACCTACGTCACCAATTGTTTCTTGGATGTATTTCTGTTTATGTCTTCCTCTATAGTTTTTGCCCACTACAGCTTCCTCTAGCTCCATAGAAGTCATCCCTTGATGTCTTTGCAGATATCCTGTCATCCCACCATTCTCCATGTCATTATTTTCCATATACATCTTTCCCCTCCTATTCGGCGCAGAACCTCCTCATTCCTTGCCTTATCAGTCCACCTAATTTTCAAAATTCTTCAGTGGCACCACATCTCAAACGCTTCAATTCTCGTCTGTTCCGGTTTTCCCAAGGTTATGTTTCACTGGCATACAATGCTGTGTTCCAAACTAACATACACAAAAAATTTCTTTGACCAGGAATGCCCTTTCTGCCGCTGTTAATCTGCTATTGATGTCCTTCTTGTTCGGTTCATCATCAGTTATTTTGCTGCCTAGGTAGTAGAATTCCTTAACTTGATCTACTTCGTGGCCATCATCCTGATGTTAAGTTTCTCGCTATCTCATTTCTGCTATTTCTCATTACTTCCGCCTTTCTTCGATTTACTATCATTCCATATTCTGTACTCATTTCACTGTTCATTCCTTTGAGCAGATAATGCAAATCTTCACTTTCAATCAAGATAGCAATGTCATTAGCGAATCATATCGTTGATATAGTGGCACCTTCAATTTTAAATCCACTCCCGAATCTTTCTTTTATTTTCACCACTGCTTATCCGATGTACAGATTGAACATTAGGGGTGAAAGGTTACATCCCTGTCTTACACTCTTTTTAATTTGAGCACTTCGGTCTTGTTCGTTCACTCTTATTATTCCCTCTAGGCTCTTGTATATATAGTGTATTACCCGTCTCTCGTTATAGCCTACCCTTATTTTTCTCTGAATTTCGAACATCTTGCACTATTTTATATTGTCGAACGCTTTTTCCAGGTCGACAAGTCCTATGAACGTGTCTTCATTTTTCTTTGATCTTGCTTACATTACGAGAGGCAAAGTCTGAATTGCCGCTCTGGTGGCATTGCCATTACAAAAACGAAAATAATCGCCACCTAACACGTCCTCAATTTTCTTTTCCATTCTTCTGAATACTACTCTTGTCAGCAACTTGAATGCATGAGTTGTTAGGCTGATTGTGCGATAATTCTCACTCTTGTCAGCACTTGCAGTTTTTGGAATTTTGTGGATGATATTTTTCCGAAAGTCAGATGGTATGTCGCCAGAGTCATGCATTTTACACACAAACTTCACCAGTCGTATTGTTGCTACTTCACCAATAACTTTAGAAATTCAGATGGAATATTATCCATCTCATCTGCCTTATTTGATCTTAAGCCTCCAAAGCCCTCTTAAATTCATATTCTCATACTGGAACTCCTATCTCTTCTAAATTGACTGCTGTTTCTTCTTCTATCACATCAGACAAACCTGTCCCCCCCCCCTCTACCCCCATAGAGGCCATCAATGTACTCTTTCCACCCAGCCGCTCTCTTCTCAGCAATCAGCAGTGGAATTCCCGTTGCACTCTGTTGTGATACCACCCTTACTTTTAATATCAAATGGTTCAAATGGCTCTGAGCACTATGGGACTCAACATCTTAGGTCATACGTCCCCTAGAACTTAGAACTACTTAAACCTAACTAACCTAAGGACATCACACACACCCATGCCCGAGGCAGGATTCGAACCTGCGACCGTAGCAGTCCCGCGGTTCCGGACTGCAGCGCCAGAACCGCACGTCCACCGCGGCCGGCACTTTTAATATCACCGAAGGTTGTTTAGGCTTTCCGATAGTCATTTCCTTACCTATTTCCTTACATTTTTCATGCAGCCATTTCGTCATAGCTTCACTGAGCTTCACGCTTATTTCATTCCCGCAACTTGTATATCTGTCTTCCTGAATTTCTCTGCATATTTTTGTACTTTCTTCTTTCATCAATCAACTGAACCATTCCCTCTGTTACCCACAGTTACTTCTCAGTTACCTTCCTTATACCTACTTTTATCTTTCCAAGTTTCATGATTGTCCTTTTTAGAAACGTCCATTCTTCAACAGCTGTATGCCTACTGAGCTATTCCTTATTGCTGTATGTTAGCCTTAGTGAACTTCAAGTGCATTTTGTCATAACTAAGTACATCCGTGTCCCACTTCTTTGCGTACTGATTCTTCCCAACTAATCTATTAAACTTCAGCCATTCTTCATCACTACTAAATTATGGACTGTGTCTATATTTGCTCCTGGTTCAAATGGTTCAAATGGCTCTGAGCACTATGCGACTCAACTTCTGAGGTCATCAGTCGCCTAGAACTTAGACCTAATTAAACCTAACTAACCTAAGGACATCACACACATCCATGCCCGAGGCAGGATTCGAACCTGCGACCGCAGCGGTCACGCGGTCCCAGACTGAAGCGCCTTTAACCGCACGGCCACACCGGCCGGCTTTGCTCCTGGGTGCGCCTTACAGTCCAGTATCCAGTTCTAGAATCTCTGTCTGACTATTATATAACGTAACTTAAATCTTCCCGTATCACCTGGCCTTTTCCAAGTATACCACCTCCGCTTGTGATTCTTGAACAAAGTATTCGCTATTACTAGCTGAAATTTATTGCAGAATTCAGTTATTCTTACCTCTCTGTCATATCTTTTTCCCAAACCCATATCTTCCTGTAACCTTTCCTTCTACTCCTTCCGCTAACACTGCATTCCCGTGTACCATGACTGATACATTTTCACCTATCCTTACATATTGTATTACGCTTTCATTATCCTCATATATATACTCTCTGACTCTTCATTTAACAAAATTGTCTAAGATACGAGGGAGAGGAAGTGACTTGGAGTGCCACAGCAAAACTCTGCATCATCAGCAACCTTTAGAATGTGCTAATGACTGTCTGGATTCTTATTTTAGCTACACTGACATTTGGGATAGGAAAAGTCAGTTTTGGTCAATATTTCTGAGCACGCAAGTTACAGCCAGGTGCGGGCGTCTTTACAGTGAGTTACGCTCACCATCAGTGGCGAAGTAAAACAGAGCATAGAACCGCCAGGAAAAGTACAAGCAGAGGTTTCAATGGCGCAAGTCACAGGCAGAAGGGGCCCACTGGCCAAACTAAGTGCTATGAATACGTGACGTGTAGTGGTGCGTTTAGCAAAACAGAGGCGCACAGCCGCATTAAAGTAGGTGCTGGTTCACTAACAAAGCATTCAAGTGCAGCAGCTCTCCTAGACGGCAGGGAGTGTCACACCACCAGCTACACACAGCAGTAGATGGGACGCAAGTGTTCCAGTCCCCGTTCGGGGCTGATGCCGACGCAGTCCATAGGCAGCCAGTGGCGGGCCACTCCATGGCTTGCTACCATGGGCAGTCGTCTTGGCTCCCAACACGCACTGGAAACATCCAGGGCGAGGGCCGCAGTTTCAGCTGCAAGATTGCGGGCGCTTATTGTCACCGCGTTCTTAGCCACGCTGGCGATTAGCACGACACGGGTCGCCTTGCGGCCGCTGAGTCAGTTGCCAGTGCATCCTGATGTCGACACAACTCCGTGGCCGTAGAAGACCGACACACAGCATGGCATGGCACAGGTCACTGAGAACGCCATTCCATGCCAAGCTGTTTCACCGAGTGCAAATTGGTGTCCTCAGCATTGCGGGACCCGGTGACACAGAACGAGAGGAATGGGGGCACAGTAGCTGGAAATAATAAATCATTTGGGAACTCGGACGAGTCTTTATATAGTGCCTTCTACCTCTTCCCGCTTCATGCTGCAGTTACATTCGGTGTCAAAAGTTGTCACTACATTTGGTGTCAGAATAGCGGACGTCATCTGTACAATATGACGTTTGAGCCCAACGCCTGCATTACAGTCACAAGATGTAGTGAGTTGTGTCCAGTTTTCTTTTTAGTGTTGGACATTTTCTATCTTTTTTGTGTTTTTGAGTATGACTCATGGCAGGCCATTGTAGATGTTTTGCGTGGGCATAGTAATTTTGTTGTCAGAGTAAGTGTTAGTGTATTTGGGGGAGCAATATTTATTATTTTTTCGTGGCATTTAACTACTTTCGTATTGGTTTAAGTATTATGTTACTGGGTATGATGATACTGAGGTTTAGCGAGTAAGGTTATTTTTGTGCTTAATTGTTTTGTTTTGGAATTAACAGGGAACAATGCAACCCAATGGGAGAGCCATGAACACGAGGTTTGTCAGAACCAGAATCAGTACGGATTTTGTTGGAAAAGGTAGTACAATTGACAGCAGACAATATGGAGTTGAGGAGTGAATTAACATCGAATCAGTCGTTGTTGCCTAGGATGCCGCAGCAGGAGACTGATGCTGCTGCCGTGAGTTTAATTATTCTGTTTTCTTGAAAGGCATCTGACGATGTGCGTTCGTTTGTGGAGGACTTGGAAACTTCAGCTGTGATGAATAGTTGGTTGGATGAACAGTTGTTACATGTAGCCAAGATTAGAGCAACCGGTCAAGCGAAGACGTATGTAAGGTGTTCTGAGGCCTTAAGGAAGGCAGGACAGTTCAAGCAGTTGAAGGAGGGACTTTTACAAAGGTACAAGAAACAGAATAGCGCTCGGTACTGTAGGGAGAGGTTGAGTACAATGACAAAGAGACAGGGGGAGACGGTAGAGAAATTAGCGGACAATTGTTGTTGTGGTTTTCAGTTCTGAGACTGATTTGATGCAGCTCTCCATGCTACTCTATCCTGTGCAAGTTTCTTCATCTCCCAAAACTTACTGCCACTTACATCCTTCTGAATCTGCAGAGTGTATTCATCTCTTGGTTTCCATCAACGATTTTTACCCTCCACGCTGCCCTGCAATGCTGTATTTGTGATCCCTTAATGCCTTAGAAAATGTCCTACCAACCGGTCCCTTCTTCTGTTGAAGTTGTGCCACAAACTCCTCTTCTCCCCAATTCTGTTCAATACCTCATCATACGTTATGTGATCTACCCATCTAATCTTCAGCATTCTTCTATAACACCACATTTCGAAAGCTTCTATTCTCTTCTTGTCCAAACTGTTTATCGTCCATGCTTCACTTCCATACATGGCAACACTCCATACAAATACTTTCAGAAACTACTTCCTGACCCTAAAATCTATACTCGATGTTAACAAATTTCTCTCCTTCAGACACGCTTTCCTTGCCATTGCCAGTCTACATTTTAGATCCTCTCGACTTCGACCATCAGTTATATTGCTCCCCAAATAGCAAAACTCATTTACTACTTTAAGTGTCTCATTGCCTAATCTAATTCCCTCAGCAACACCCGACTTCATTCGACCACATTCCAGTATCATCGTTTTGCTTTTGTTGATGTTCATCTTATATCCTCCTTTCAAGACAACTGTCCATATCGTTCAACTGCTCTTCCAAGTCTTTTGCTGTGTCTGACAGAATTACAATGTTATCGGTGAACCTCAGAGATTTTATTTCTTCTCCCTGGATTTTAATACCTAATCCGAATTTTTCTTTTGTTACCTGTACTGCTTGCTCTATATACGGATTGAATAACATCGGGGAGAGGCTACAGCCCTGTCTCACTTCCTTCCCAACCACTGCTTCCCTTTCATGTCCATCGACTCTTATAACTGCCATCTGGTTTCTATACAAATTGTAAATAGCCTTCCGCTCCCTGTGTTTTATCCCTGCCACCTTTAGAATTTCAAAGAGGGTATTCCAGTCAACATTGTCAAAAGCTTTCTCTGAATCTACAAATGCTAGAAACGTATATAAGCCTTTCCTTATCTTTCTTCTAACATAAGTCGTGAGGTCTGTATTCCCTCACGTGTTCCAACATTTCTACGGAATCCAAACTGATCTTCCCTGAGGTCGGCTTCTACTAGTTTTTCCATTCGTCTGTAAAGGATTCGCGTTAGTATTTTGCAGATGAGACTTACTGAACTGATAGTACGGTAATTTTCACATCTGTCAACACCTGCTTTCTTTGGGACTGGCATTATTATACTCTTCCTGAAGTCTGAGGGTATTTCGCCTGTCTCATACATCTTGTTCATCAGATGGTAGAGTTTTGTAAGGACTGGCTCTCCCAAGGCTGTCAGTAGTGCTAATGGCATGTTGTCTACTCCCTGGGACTTCTTTCGACTCAGGTCTTTCAGTGCTTTGTCAAACTCTTCATGCTGTATCATATCTCCCATTTCATCTTCATCTACAACCTCTTCCATTTCCATTATATTTTCCTCAAGTACATTGCCCTTGAATATTCCCTCTACATACTCCTTCCACCTTTCTACTTTCCCTTCTTTGCTTATAACTGGGTTTCCATCTGAGCTCTTGATATTCTTACAAGTGGTTCTCTTTTCTCCAAAGGTCTCTTTAATTTTCCTGTAGGCAGTATCTATCTTACCCCTAGTGAGATAAGCCTCTACATCCATACATTTGTCCTCTAGCCATCCCTGCTCAGCCATTTTGCAATTCCTTCCGATCTTAATTTTTGAAACGTTTTTATTCGTTTTTGCCTGCTTCATTTACTCCATTTTTACATTTCTCCTTTCATCAATTAAATTCAATAATTGTTCTGTTACCCAAGTATTTCTACTACCGGTCGTCTTTTTACCTACTGGATCCTCTGCTAACTTCACTACCTCATTCCTCAGAGCTACCCATTCTTCTGCTGTATTTCTTTCCCCAATTCCTGTCAATTGTTCCCGTATGATCTTCCTGAAACAGTGTACTACCTCTGGTTTAGTCAGTTTAACCAGGCCCATCACGTAAATTCTCACCTTTTTTCAATTTCTTCAGTTTTAATCTACAGTTCATAACCAACGGATTGTGGTCAGAGTCCACATCTGCCCTTGGAAATGTCTTACAGTTTAAAACCTGGTTCCTAACTCTCTGTCTTACCATTATACAATCTATCTGATACCTCCTAGTATCTCCAGGATTCTTCCATGTATACAACCTTCTTTTATGATTCTTGAACCAAGTGTTAGCAATTATTAAGTTATGCTCTGTGCAAAACTCTACCAGGTAGCAGACAGAATTAGAGAAATTAAAGAATTCACTGACAAGTTTGGTCAGAGTAATGAAGACAATTGTGTCTTGTTGCAGCAGGCTGAGCAAAGGGTGCTTGATGTATTTTTTGAGAGGGTTATCAGCGCATATATCGTGGAAAGTGCTTGAAGGGACTCCAAAAGATTTGTATCTGACCATTCAGCCAGAAATTCAGCGTGAGGAAAAATAGACGTGGAAAATGGGGTATGTGATAAACAAACAGTGTTTTAAGTGTGGTCGTACAGGACATGTGCAGAGGCATTGTATCCAGTCACTGAGGAATAGAGGAAGATGTGAAAATAAGCAGCGTGAAGATGGAGTGGAGTTAGTAGTGGTGGACATCGTCAATCAACAGAGGGGACTTGAGACTCACCTAAGGGAACTCCAGTTTAATTTCAATGCTACAAAAACGTATGCAGAGGTGGAATGTTAAGTGGTAGGATCCGTAGGAACTATTGTTTAAGATCTTGTTGGACACAGGGGCACAAGTGTTACTAGGTACTAAGAATTTAATGGGACGAAGGAAGTTAGACGCACCACGTTATAGGTTACATGGAGTGGGGGATAAGGAAGTCACACCTTTGTGGTAAGAGATAGCTGACTGTCGCGTAGGGTAAGTCCGATTTGATGCATGCGTGGAGGTAGTAGTACCATGGGTAAGCGAGGGCTACGACATGATTTCTTGCATCAACATCATGCCAAAATTGACCTTGGAAAACGAACTGTGGAACTTGTTGGAATGTTATTTCATCTAGGGGAAACTGTTGTCGATTCAGAGCTGTCATGAGGGGCATTCAACGTAATAAACAAACTAACTGAACTGCGTACATTAGTATTAAGACTTAATTCGCATGAGCGTGTGTCTGGTGGCACCGGGAAGTCGCTTTGGGTAAGCGTGGAGTCGAATCTACCTGTGTGTACAGTATTTGTTATTGAACCATTGGAGGATAATGATGTTTTCGGTCCATTGGGTTGTTTTGTGAAACGTAGTATTGTACGTGTACAGGAGGGAAACGACGGGTGAGTAGTTCCCGTGAACGTGAATAATTTTAGCGCTGTAGACATGAATTTGAGAATGGAGTTTTAGTAGAAAATTTGGAGATACCAGATGATGAAGTCTGGGATGTTCGAGAGGTAGGCGTAGCGATCAACCACTAACTGCCGATAGAACTGCATTTCGTGACAAAATTAAGTATTTGAAAGGAGAAGAAAAAGAACACTTGGAAGAATTATTGTGGGAATTTAAGGATTTGTTTTTTCCGCAAGGGCAGTTGCCAGCAACTCCATTAGTTCAACATAGGATACCGACAGGGAATGAAGCACCTGTTTTCCGTAAACCATACAGAATACTGAGGTATTTGCAGCCGATTGTGGAGGATTTCATTGATCAGCAGCTTGCGGATGGTGCTGTAAAGCATAGTAATAGTTGCTGGGGAGCGGGTATTGTCATTGTGCCAAAAAATCAATGAATGGAACTAAGAAATACAGGTTCTGTTGTGACTACTGATAACTGAATAAAAAGCCAGTAATAGACGCATACGCCATTCCAGACATATCAGAGACTATGGATCACTTAGGACAGTACCAGTACTTTTCTCCCTTGGATTTGACAAGTGGTTATCATCAGTTAGAGAGGATTGTTCAAAAACTGCATTCTCCACTCCTGGAGGCCATTACCAGTATATCAGAATGCAATTCGGTTTGGAAAACGCTGCGGCTACGTTTCAGAGGTTGGCAGACCGTGTCTTGAGGGGTTTGACACCACGGCAGTGTCTTGTCTATTTCGATGACATTATAGTGTTTTCAAGAAGTATGGAGAGACATAGACAGCGGTTAAGTATTTATGAGATTAAGTGCAGCTCGTTCGACGTTGAGCCTGCAGAAGTGTCATTTTGCACTAGAAGAAGTAAAATATTAGGATCATACTATCAATATGGTCGCAGTGCAAACAGATCCGAGGTCTGTACAGGCTGTAACGGAGTCTCGGGAACCGAAAACAGTTAAGGAAGTGCAGTCATTCATCGGAATTTTCAGTTTATATCGAAAGCTCGAGAGGGGTTTTGCAGATTTAGCACAGCCGTTGAAGCGATTATTACGGAAGGGTGTGAAATTTTAGTGAACAGAAGACTTTCGGAAAGCATTTGACAAACTGAAAGTAATGTTAACATCAAGACCGATTCTTGTGTTTCAGGTTTTGAATAGTTTATACTAGCATGCAGTAGGGTGTGTTCTTAGTCAGGAAATGTATGAGAAAGAACATCCTGTCGACTACGCATCTAGGCAGTTGAATTCAGCAGAGAGGAATTACTCAACAACTGAGAGGGAGATGCTTAGCATAATCTATGGAATCACATATTTTAAATGATATTTATATGGAAGAAAATCTCGGGTAGTGACAGATCATGCTGCACTGAAGTGGTTGCTGGGGTTGTAGGATCTGTCCAGTAGACTCGCACAAGTCTGGGAAAAAGCACATTAATGCGGATGCACTAAGTAGGAAGGTGGCAAAAATTGAAGGATTCGTTGTGACCTTGCAGTATGGCAAGAATTACAGGATGCGGACAACGATTGTAAATTGTATCGGACACAGCCACAATTTAAAATGTACGACGGTCTTCTGTTCAGGAAACGAAGTTATTACCAAGGGTAGTAGTGCCAGCGAAGAAGAGGGATGAGGTTTTAAAGGAAGCATCTGATCACATGTTATCTGGTTATGGCCAGTATAGAGCGACGAATAGGAGAGTGGCAGAGAGGTATTGGTGGAGAGGTATGAAAGTGAATGTGCATCAGTATGTCAAGAATTGTATACCATGTGCTCAGAGAGCAGATCTGAGTCGGAAACAGGTACAGGTACAACGACTGTTGGAAGTGATATGTTCATTCGCTATGTTGGGGATTGATGTCTTAGGACCTTTCAGGCGATCACCATCGGAAACAGATTCGTTCTGACAACAATAGACCATTTATCGAGGTATTTGGAGATGGTGGATATGCCAAATCAACAGGCAGCAATGGTCACTCAAGCGTTAGTAAACAACTGGGTTTTGAAGTTTGGTGTACCGGAGGCAATAGTTACTGACCAAGGGACCAACATCATGTCGGATTTCGTGAAGGAAGTGTATGAATTGTTGAACGTAAAGAAGTTTAGGACGAGCACGATGCATCCACAGGCCAACAGAAGGACAGAACGGCTACACAGAGTAATCTGGAAGATGCTGAGTTTTTATGTGGATTCTCATCACCATCAGAGGGACGAGTATTTGAAGCATATTTTACGTATGTACATATAATGCAAAATTCGTTTCAAATACCAGTTTGTCTCCGTATGAGGTAGTGTACACTCCAAAAATGCTGTCACTATTTGATTTAGTGAGGCTACAGAACGGAAGGCCTAGTGAATTTGTACGCCAGTTCGCAAGATTAATTCGGGATGTTAGGAAACGGGTACAAAAGGCAGTAGGAATGCTTGGGAAAGGCAGGAAGACGCAATGAAGCGGAAAGGAGATTTACCGCAGTATAGAGTGGGGCAATGGGTAATGCTGTCCAGCCCCTATATGCAAAAGGGAAAACGAAGAAGTTCCTCACGAGGTAACAAGGGCCATACCAAGTAGTTGAAACCACACCTCCGTTAGTATTAAGTTTCAGCTGCCAACTATAACAACGATGGTACACATTGGTCGGTTGCGGCCTCTTAAGGGTTGTCCCGATGTGATTCCAGGCGTGTCACAGGAAGGAAACGGAAAGAAACAGAGACTGAAGAGAGCTGCTAAGCAGAGAGGTAACCAGGAAGATAGAGTACAGCGTGAAGTACCGTACGCGTTGCGATCCAGAAAGTAGTAGAATACATAACTGGCCTTAAAAACTGCTACACCAAGAACAAATGCTGATGATAAACGGGTATTCGTTGGACAAATATATTATACTAGAACTGACATGTGATTACATTTTCACGCAAGTTGGGTGCATAGATCCTGAGAAATCAGTACCCAGAACAACCACCTCTGGCCGTAATAACGGCCTTCATAAGCCTGGGCATTGTGTCAAACAGAGCTTGGATGGCGCGTACAGGTACAGCTGCCCATGCAGCTTCAACACGATACCACAGTTCATCAAGAGTAGTGATTGGCGCATTGAGACGAGCCAGTTGCTCGGCCACCATTGACCAGACGTTTTCAGTTGGTGAGAGATCTGCAGAATGTGCTGGTCAGGACAGCAGTTGAACATTTTCTGTATCCAGAAAGGCCAGTACAGGACCTGCAACATGCAATAGTGCACTATCCTGCTGAAATGTAGGGTTTCGCAGGGATCGAATACGGGTAGAGCTACGGGTCGTCACACATCTGAAATGTAACGTCCACTGTTCAAAGTGCCGTCAATGCGAACAAGAGGTGACCGAGACGCGTAACCAATGGCACCCCATATCATCACGCCGGGTGATACGCCAGTATGGCGATGACCAATACACGCTTCCAATGTGCGTTCACCGCGATCTCGCCAAACACGGATGCAACCATCATGATGCTGTAAACAGAACCTGGATTCATCCGAAAAAAATTCCGTTTTGCCATTCGTGCAACCAGGTTCGTCGTTGAGTACACCATCGCAGGCGCTCCTGTCGGTGATGCAGCGTCAAGGGTAACCGCAGCCATGGTCTTAGAGCTGAGAGTCCATGCTGCTGCAAATGTCGTCGAACTGTTCGTGCAGATGGTTGTTGTCTTGAAAACGTCCCCATCTGTTGACTCAGGGATCGAAACGTGGCTGCACGATCCGTTACAGCCATGCGGATAAGATGCCTGTCATCTCGACTGCTAGTGATAGGTGGCCGTTGGGATCCAGCACGGCGTTCCGTATTACCCTTCTGAACCCACGGATTCGATGTTCTGCTAACAGCCATTGGATGTCGACCAACACGAGCAGTAATGGCACTATACCATAAACCAAAAACACGATAGGCTACAATCCAACCTTTATCAAAGTCGTAAACGTGATAGTACATTTCTCCTCCTTACACGGCGCAACACAACAACATTTCACCAGGCAACGCCGGTCAACTGCTGTTTGTGTATGAGAAATCGGTTGGAAACTTTCCTCATGTTAGCACGTTGTAGGTGTCGCCACCGGCGCCAACCTTGTGTGAATCCTCTGGAAAGCTAATCATTTGTATATCGCAGCATCTTCTTCCTGTCGGTTAAATTTTGCGTCTGTAGCACGTCATCTTCGTGGTGTAGCAATTTTAATGGCCAGTAGTGTATTTGTAGTTTGTTGTTTTAATGTTATGTATCATTAGGTTTGGTTAAATTAATTAGGCATTTTATTTTCGTATATGTATTTTCGAGTATAGCCTGCTGGTGACAGCAGTCTTTTTGAAGAGGGAGGAAGGTGATTCCTGTCCTCAGGTCACTGAAAAGAGGAGCATTGAGGAAGTTGGTAGAAATAAATAACTGAGAAGGTATTGCTGATCTTGGCAGTTAACAGCCAGTACGCCGAGATGACGTGGGAGGAATTACGTAGCTCCCATAGAGGAAATTTGACGATATGTCCTGTTATTTTTAGCCAGGGAGAAAGGAATAGACTGTCGAAGGGAGCCAAAATTGAGCTTGCAACAGGAATGATGCGTTGGAACTTCTCCACCTATGAGAAATTGGTATTAGTAGCAATTTGTTTTGAGCGGGGAGTATTTGGAGAAGCAAAATGTATAGTGCTCGGGGGGAGCGTAATTTTAATGAATGGAACTAAGTGTAACAGAACAGGACCAACCTTCCACCTGCCAGCGTCAGTTTCAGGAGTCACGCAATTGAATTTTACCCAGCCACAGCTGTACTGGCCAGAAGCCAAGGCAGAATCTGACCTTGTTAAATCAAACTCAGGATCCACGGCTGTTGTGATCCGTAAACCAGTTCATTTTAGAGCAAGAGTGGAGCATATCAGCTGAATAGCTTGCGCAACATGTCGCTCAGTAAAGGGAAAGGCAACGGCCAATAACGATCTCTTTGAGTACCTCTGTGCCAAGTGTCTTCGCAGCCTTAACTTTGTTATGTGCTGTTTTCATTCTGATCAGGTGGAGAGCCTATTGCAAGAGGGAACCAAGGGTAGTCCAAGTCCATGAGGCGCTGAGGCGGCAGAGGCGGCAGAGGCGAAGGCCGTTGAGTCTGCTGCCAGCGCATCCTGACGTTGACACTACTCTTACTACAAGGTCGACACACAGCGGGGCGTTGCTCGGGTCACTGAGGCAGCCATTCCGCGCCAAGACGTTTCACAGACAATGAAATGGTGTCCGTAGCACTGCGGGACCTGGTGACGCAGACCGAGTGTAACGGGGGCACTGTAGCTGGAAATAATAAATCACTTGAGAAACTCAGATGAGTCTTAATACAGTGCCTTCTACCTCTTCCCGCTACATTTGGTGTTGCTGTTACAGTCGGTGGCAGAAGTTGCCACTACATTACAAAGATCCTGAGAAGTCGACTGAAAACCAAGTCGACACACAGAGACTGAAAACAGCAAAACGAAACCGCTAAAAGTTGTCATATCCTTTGCAAAATATTATAATCCTAGGGAGGCAGAACATACCTTTTAGAGGGCATCGCGATGATGGCTCTGTTCTCTGGATAGATCCCAGAATATCAGACAAAGATAACTTTAAAGAACTGATGAAATTCCTTCTCGATAGATGTGGAGATAATTAGCGGCACAGTATAACTCTGACAGCAAAAGTCGTACTTTCCTTAGCAAAACTGTACAAAATGATTTAATCGAATTCTGATTCTAGATCTGGGTCTCCTATCTCTTCTAAATTGATTACTGTTTCTTCTTCTATCACATAGAACGTATCTTCTCCCTCATAGTGGCCTTCACTGTCCTCTTCCCACCTATCCATTACCTCCTCAGCATTTCGCTGTGGAATTCCCGTTGCACACTTCATGCTACCACCCTTGCTTTTAATTTCAGCGAAGGTTGGTTTGACTTTCCTGTGTGCTGAGTCCTTCCAAGAATGATTTCTTTTTCGATTTTTCATACCGCCATTTCGTCTTAGCTTCCCTGAGATTCCTATTTATTTCATTCCCCAGTGACATATTTCTGTATTCCTGATTTTCCGTGAGCATTTTTATACTTCCTTGTCTCATCGATCAACTGAAGTATTCATTCTGTTACTCGTGGTTTCTTCGCAGTTACCTTAATTGTACCTATGTTCCCCTTTCCTACTTCTGTGAGTGCCCTTCTCAGAGACTTCCGTTCCTCTTCAACTGTACTGCTTGCTAAGCTAGTCCTTATTGATGTATCTACAGCCTTAGAGAACTTCAAGCGTATATCCCATCATTCCTTAGTACTTTCGTATCCCATTTATATGCGTACTGGTTATCCTGACTAATCTCTTGAACTTCATCCATTCTTCAACAGTATTGATTTATGGTCAGAGTATACGTCTGCTCCTCGGTACGCCTTACAATCCAGTATCTGATTTCAAAATCTCTGTCTGACTATGATGGAATCTAACTGAAATCTTCTCGTATCACCCGGTCTTTTCTAAGTCTACTTTCTCGTCTTGTGATTCTTGAATAGAGTATCTGCTATTATTAGGGGAAATTTATTACAGAACTGAATTAGTCTTTCTCCTCTCTCATTCCTAGTACGAAGCTCATATTCGCCCGTAACACTTTCTTCTACTCCTTTCCTTACGTCTGCGTTCCGCTCTCGCATAGCTATTAGAATCTCATCTCCCTCTATGTAATGTATTACCTTCTCAGTATCCTCATATAATTTCTCTATCTGTTCATCATCATTTTGCGGTATCGGCAAGTGTACGTAAACTATCGTTGTCGCTGTTGGTTTGCTCCCGATTCTGATATGGACAATCCCATAACTGAATTGTTCACACTAACACACTCTCTGCAGTACCGGCTTATTCATAACGAATCCTACGTCCGTTAAACCATTTTCTGCTGCTGTTGATATTACCCTATATTCATCCGACCACAAATCCTTCTGTTATTTTCCATTTTACTTCACTGAACCCTATTATATCTAGGCTCAACTTTTGCGTTTCCCTTTTCGTATTTTCTAGCTTCTCTACCACGTTCAAGCATCTGACATATCACCCCCCGATCTGTAGAACGTTATCTTGTCGTTGGTTACTCAATCTTCTTCTCATGGTCACCTTCCCCTCGGCAGTCCCCTCCCGGAGATCCGAGTGGGGGACTATTCCGGAATCCTTTACCAATGGAAAAATCATTACGACACTTTTTTCAATTGCAGGATACATGTTCAGTGGCTAGTCATTATGTGTCTTTAATGCATTGATTTCCATTGCCTTTTGTGTCCTCACGCCGTTGATCATTACTGATTCTTCTGCCTTTAGGAGAAGTTTCCCACCCCAAGGATAGGAACGTGCCCTGAACCTCTGTCCCCTCCTCTGTCCTCTTTGACAAGGCCATTGGCATAATGAGGATGACTTCTCATGTCTTCGGCCGCCAATGCTGATTATAATCAACTTTTTGAGCGTGGTGGGCTTAGAACCCGAGACCGACGACATTTTGATTAGTAATCAAAGAAGTTACCCCTGCTGTTAAAAGAGCATAAATCAACCTAACAAGAAAATACAAGGCATCAAATAAGAACAACATGGCACGCAGTACCAACTCACAAACGCATTGCACTTTTTTTACGTATTTGTTCAACAACACACACTGGTATAATCTGTTTATTTTATATAAGAACTTTTTACAAAGTCAGAATTTCTTTTGAACACTTTATTGAAGAAGATTATTTTGACCAAAAATACACTTTAAAAATATCATTAACAACTTCACTAAGAGAAAGTTTAACAAACCCCAAAACTTTTAAATCCATTACAAGAAGACTGCATTTACCGATGCATCTGCATCTCAACGTGGGGTCAACATTAACCAATTGAAACAAGTTCCAACCTTGCCCACGTTGTCGCTCACGTTCTGGACGTTTTAACCGAAAACAAGCCAATGTAACCTTAAGTGGAATATGCAACAGAACTCATTTTAATATCACACAAGCTTAACATTTTCATCACAAGAAGGAACTAGTGATTCTGGAAGCTGATGTGACGCATTAATAATTTATCATATAAATTCAGATAAATTAATAGTTTACGAAATTAAAGATATAGCAGTTCAGCTAAAATTAACCTTGATGCCTTCGTTCTTTGACAGTTAACACGCTCGCGCACAGCCATTCAGTGTCACCCAAAACACGTTCATGTTCCAATGCTATTGAGGGAGGGATGTTTTAGCTAAACTTAAACGACATATTAGCAGTTCATTTCGAGGATATATGAATGTGTAGATACCATGATTAAATCAGTGTAACGGCTCATTGCGTGTTCTAAAGGGGGCCACGAAGTAAGTCCATATTACAGGTGGCAAGTGAAGCCGACAGGAATAACCATATTCGAAACGTAGCTTCAATCGACAGCCCCCGTTCGAAGAGCATTTCTTTCACGGCATACACCAAATGAAAATCTGAATGCAGTCACAAGATAGTACCTTATAAACCACTATTGTTGAGCAAACAACGTTCCACACTTTGCTCAGACAACCTCCGCAAATCGCGCTGTCCACGCTTGGGCTGTCCAGTACACAAATTCATCAAAAACAGACGGTAAAGTCCCTAATGTACAAGAGCATCGGATCGTGGCTTCGAAAAAGAGCTCTCCGCTTCGAAAGCTGAACGTTGCCCTCCGTGCATTCTACTGCCGAGACCATCTGTGCCAATCTCAGAGTTGAGCTTACCGACCACTCCGTGTAGGAGGGCGTGATAAGAACTTCCTCCATACTGTTGGCTCCGTGACAGATACAAAAATGTGAGGGCAACCGGCGTATTTCCGAGCCCCGAACTCTAAACTGGCCACAGCGTGCTCCCTGTCCGCTGGCATTTACACCAGTCTTCTCTGACTGCAGTATTCATCCTCTTCGAAAATTGATAATTCAAAACCACAGATCAATCTTTGTACCTGTATATGCGCTAACATTCCTTCTGTCACGGCTAAATACGAAGCCGGCCGGAGTGGCCGAGCGGTTCTGGGCGCTACAGTCTGGGACCGCGCGACCGCTACGGTCGCAGGTTCGAATTCTGCCTTGGGCATGGGTGTGTGTGATGTCCTTCGGTTAGTTAGGTTTAAGTAGTTCTAAGTTCTAGGGGACTGATGACCAAAATAGTTAAGTCCCATAGTGCTCAGAGCCATTTGAACCATTTTGAACCAAATACGAAGCTCACACAATGAGCTAACCTACAAGATTTTTTTAGCCATCTCAGCACATTACCACTGTAACCGATATATTCGTCTTGAGAGATTCAGCAACTGTACTGATGTTTGAGATGATTCCCATTTACTGTTCAGTCTCAGTTGCAAGTTTTTGATTAGATTACATCTTTCAGTGACTCAGGATCATCTTGAGAATCTAAACACAATATAACTTAATATGTAGCATTTAACACTTTACAGCAAGTAGTAAAGAAAACAGTTTTACGTAAATTTGTAATTTATTTGGGCTGTTGCTTCAGCAACCCGTCTTGTCTACTCGGAATGACTGCGGCCGATATTTATGCATCCACAGCTCCTGGCCTATACTTTTATTATGTTAACCAAAAGTTTTCGCTCAATTAATTTTAAAACTTCCAGAGTACGGCCTTATGATTTTATACTCCCAAAATTTCACACTTCGAATATCTTAAGACACATTATTTCTGATTTTATATTATATTTTATCCCCTGAAGGTTTTACGCATCCATTCTGATACTGAAACAGAGGAGTTTCTGCGTAATTGATATTTTGCAGTTTTAGTATAAGACCCTTTCTTTTCAAACCCATAGCATCCCTGCCACTATCTACCCCTCCCACCCCCCTCCTCCCACACTCCCATTCCTTCTTCGCCAGCTTTCAGTCTCCCTCACTCCATTTCACAAGATCATTATTTCCTGCCATTTACACTTTACATACTCATTCTTCCACTTTACTGGTATTGTAACGAGAACTTCTGCAAAACTGATATTCTGTAGTTTTAGAACTACGCCCTTAACTGTACCTGAAATTTACTTAAAACACTGGTGGCAATTGCAGAACACAGTACTCTGATATGTTGTTCCAAGTGTACAAGACGTGTTGCTAACTCAACTTCTTGGGTAAATTCTATATTTATTCACAGTTCTTTGTTGTTTACTTATTGTAAATTATTGGATGCTACATATTTGGTTTTACTTTGTTTTAGATCTGATGATGATCATGAGTGATGGGTACATGTAATATACTTGAAAATGTACAACTGAAGTGGAATAAAAAGGATTATTACATTGAGTACATTATGTTTAGCAAAACAATTACTTGAAACACAGACAACTATACACTGAATCACACTGAACCCTATGTCGCGACTTGCTTACCAGTCTGGGGCCTTCTGGATACTCAATGTGTTTTTCTGAATTTCTCTACATAGTAGCGAGAAGATTACTTGCATTAGGTTCTTTGGATATCTATATTGAAACTAATTAAGCATTTCTGATCGGTTACTTTGTAGTCAAACCTGATAAACTGAAAATATGGGAAAACCAGTAAAAATTGCAGGATAACTTTCGTCTGTCGTCCACATTTAAGAAAATGATTTCTTTCGGTAGAACTCCACTAAATGCTCTAAGTTTGATAGAATCTACTACTTTCCAAATTGTCATTCTGCCGAGAGCAGCATTTGCGTTGAAATACCGAACAACAGGTGATGTTTCTGCATTGATGAAGATGCATTTCATAGTATCTACAATTTTGTCAGCAGAGAACATGCGGATCGCTTCGGACATTGTGGGTGCATGATCACTTTTGTATGTTGGGTAGGGTATCCTATGGCAGTACTAAACTGACGGCTTTAAGTTATCATGGACACTGATGTCGTTGATTTTCGTCCTGAATTTGCAATAAACTCAACCTCTTCTTCGTAATCCCCACCGTAATTTTCGTGGGAAAGTGTCTTTCTTCTGAATTTATTTAAAGGAATCCTCCGATACTACTCTGGAAGAAAGTCCTCATCACCTTCCCTCAAGACATCTTACGGGGCACTGAGACTGCATTCATCCAATATCCGGAGCACGTCATCATCTGAGATTTTATTGTGCGCATTTTTGAAAATTTATAACGTTCACATTGCGAGAAACTATAAAAACCAGTATCAAAACGTACAACGTAGTATACCAAGCAGAGTCTTGCCAGGACCCAAGGTCAGTTTACTTTATTTTATTTCATTTATATTCTTAACGAATGCATCACTGATCAAATTATGTGATTTATATCATAAACCGATGTAGGACACATATAAAAATCCTGGATGGATTGTATCCTACAGCTGCAGTAGGATCACGAAAAATCTCTGTCTGGTGTCCCTTGCTACGTTAAGGATAAACAAGATGTTATACTACCAGACTCTCGCACGATTTCTGCGTGTCTTTCTCTCCATGCTGGCTGAAAGTTAACCGCTTACTTTCTAGTCAGATGTTAGTGACCATACCCAACCTAACATCACCATAAGACCACAACACACACATTTAGAAAGCAAGGAATCAGTAGTCAGTAACCAAAAACTTTTACCAATTCTGGACGGTTTCGTGTACATGTGGATCAAAAGACATAATATGGCAGAATGGTTATTTAAAATTCGAACGAACGTCAAAGAATTTTGTAAAAATCGATAATCAGTACAACAAAAACTAAACATTGCTGTCATAAAACTCCCTATACCCGATGCAGTGAACCTTACTGTTGCATATACACGACCGCATACTACAGCTGAAGACTAGCAATATACAGAAAAATTTGTCATCTTGTATAATTGCACTATAACGTACAGCATCTCAATACATCCAAAACAGCACACCATATTTATTCATCTCAGGAATATGAGGAAGCTTTTTCGGTGACTTAACACTACATATCTGTATAAAGAAACGATGCACTCGAAGACGAAAGTGCATGAAGCATGTAGAAAAAGTTATTTAATCTCTAAATAATCCTCAACAGTGAAAAATCACTGTACACCACGAGCATTTGTCTTCGAGGATACATATCACCATACCACATAAACTTCACATATGAAACGATTATCGCTGTTTCATTTATACTTAAGAAATTTCTATATATGCAACAAGAACATCTAGGATACCTGACATGTAAGGACATGTAAACTTTAACACGCAAATTGCTTAGCTCATAACGCATGACAATCTGTTCAAAAGGAATCCAAAAACTGCCAGGCACCTTTTACAGGGAAAGATCTTTCCCAAAATGAACACGCAAATATCTGATACATCAAAACAAATGTAATATCTGTTCCAAAGAGAACAAATGGTAAATCTGTTGAATGTGAACACGTCTACATTGAGAATCTGTACAATAGAGGACGTAGCCAAAGGAGGTGGGGTGGGGGGTCCACGGGGTCCTTACTCTCCTACCACATAAATGAAACTACACACGACATAGTGGACGTGTAATGAGAGTGAAAGATATCTTGGTTTCAATCATACGACGAAAGAGGGATAGGCGCACCGACAAAAGATGCATCTGGTGGAACAACGACGGTATGGTGTACTACGAATTTCTTCTCAAAGGTGTAACCACCACTGCTGACATTTATCGTCAACAACTGAAACATCTTGCAGACAAAATCCACGAACAACAACCAGGAAGACTGCGTGAAGTGGTGCTATTCCACCGTAACGCATGCCCGCATTCTACTTGATTGACAAAAATACTATATAAGAGATGGGTTGGGAAGTCATTCCGCACCCACCTTATTCATTTGATCTTGCGCCCTCAAATTTTCACCTTTTCCGATTTCTGTCGAACAACCTTCATGACACTTTCATTTCGGATGAACTTCAACTCCGAACATGACTCGACGAGTTCGTCGCCTCAGAACCACGTGATTTCTACAGTCGCCAAATCAAAAAATTACCCTGGCGTTGGTAGAGTGTTGTAAGTGTTGGACGAGAATATATTATTTACGATTATACGTATATGTTGCTTTTTTAAAACGAGTGGAAAAACGTTACTAACTTCACCACCCCAATAACTGAAGCCAACATTTCCATCTATAGTTAAATCTTAAAACATACTTGCATTCTTGCACTATCAAATGTCTAAACATGCTCAGTTAAAGAAAACACATACAGTGAAGAATTCAATCTTTTGTGGTAATGCATTTTATTTTATTTTAGAACAATGTACCTCAACCAGTTTCTTCAAATTTTCCACCGAATTTGGGTAGCTCTGCACGTTGTGCCACTGAGCAAGCAACTCCTTGATTCGGGAGGCGAGGTAGATTGAGTCCATCCGTAGTCGGCCACCTTGAAAATGGTTTCCTGTGGCTTCCTACCTTCAATTTAGACGAATGCCGGGGGTGGTCTCTTATCGTAGGACACAGCCAATTCCTATGGAATACCTTTCCTTCCTGAGAGATTCCAGTTATAGATGCAACCCCTCTGCTTAAATAAAAAGAGCTACATTGAAAGAGAGCTGAGCATCTCTTCAAAGTGTCCCGTAACTAAAAGCCATATGATAAATAAATAATAACCGAAATTCTCCTGATTCAGGTACATACATTTCTCTGCTGGGACAACCTTTAAAGCGGACAATGATGTTTCTTATAATGGAAGAAGTGACAGATGCAGACTTAAATGAGAAAATTTGGGAAAGTGTAATTTTGAATGATTTCAAATCCTTTGCATTTTCGCCAAAAAAAAAAATTGTTTTTGCTTCTCTGTCGAACTGAGATCTCTTTATTCCAAGAACTCTTTCTATAATAATCACGGTGTCCCAAAAAGTTTGAGCTCGTCCATTTTGATCACTTCCTCAGCTCAGATCCAGAGTGACAGAAGAACCGTGTAAAACGACCTTGGAGGTGAAGGTAGAGTAGAGAATGTTTGCTTGTCAGTGTTGACAAAATACAGCACACCTAAGCAACGAGATTGTATCTTCACATAGTGAAAACTCCAGGATCATTATGGAATGAGATGTTTATGGTTCTTCATGAAAATTTTCAGAATAAGTGAAAAACATGAGTCTTTTTAAGGTCCTCCTTAACAAGATGGACACCCCCTTTGACAAAATCATGGCCACGTGCTTGGTACAATCGAGAACATGTAAGAAATCTCAGAACATAGAAGACTTATTCAGAAGGAACATGTCAGTTACGTAACACATGAAAATACATGTAAAATCTCAACGTAAAATGCCTGACTCGTCACACATAAAACACCTATTGAAACAATAACACATGAACTGCCCGGCACATTACACATACACAATGCGCATGGCACATCAACACAATCGGAAGATTGGTTAAAAGAGAATACATCTTGATCACCTAACACACAAAACTACAATCACACTGTCTAAATACATAAAGGAATTTAACTGCCATATACTTAAAGAAACACTAAATAACTTACAATGAATACACCACCTCGTAAAGTATGCTACGTCCATAATTTGTGGCATGGTTACCTGCACCAGACTTACTCTAAACCCCATTTTTCCATAATTTATTCCATTCCATTGTGGGGCGGTGGTGCACCAACCTTCCAGTACGATCAGCATGGTTGCAGGAAGCTCTTCAGTGACTTCAGAAGGACGCGTTTCAAACCATATAGGGCCTTATCACGTTATCTCGCGCTTTGTGGAACATCAGTCATAGCAGCGCAGAGTGAGGCCACGCTAAAAATAGTGTAAGCATAGCCTCAGAGCAATTAGCTGTGTTGCCGATCCCCGCTAATACATTGTATACATAGCACCGTATATTTATATCTGAATTAACGCCTATTGGGTTCTAAATGTTTTTCGTGAGGCATCACGCAAGCAGATATATGCTGCAGTGCCTATTGAAAACCTCTGACATCAAATCCATTAATTCCTATTCGCTGAAGAATTCCTCTTCTCTTGGGATCATTGTCATAAAACAAATCCAGCACGCCCTCAGTCTCATTGTGCGACAGATATAATAGCATTTTAATATTCAGCAAAGACATGACATGTTTGGAGCCCTTCGTACTCGACGGGACAATATTAACTGAACCAAACACTTTGCTATACAAGGAGTCACAATAGTTATGAACTCATTTTTCTTTGAAACTTCTTCCTCTATTTCCTCATTTTGAGTACAGTGCCCAGAGATTTTATCTTTAATTCATTCAATACCTCTACAGTCGTATTAACAAATAAATCGCCTTTATTTACTGCAGATGGCTCTGACTTCCAATCCTCTATTTGCTCTGATTTAACATATACCGTGTAGACAGTAGGAACATCCACAGACACCTCTTGAGCAGTTGTTACCACCACTAAATCAAAGCACTGGTTGGCTATGTGCCATCTGTGCTCTGTTTAGCAATAAGTGCAACTGTTTTTCGTAGCAACACACCCGACACTCTCGGGGGTTGGGTATACTCCGAAGCATTGATAATTATCATAGAACTGAAAGCAAACTCGACCATTACTACCACCGCCAGACGCAGAATCACAGCGCTTCCCGAGCCTTTCATGCATGTTAAAATCTTTTTTCTACTTTGATATTGGTTACACCCAATCTGCTAAGTTTAGGGCTTCCCTCACGTCCAGGCGAGACGTAATACTTTGTGGCGTCAAGGGTACATGTGTGGTCCTTCTTTTCCGAAAGCCCATGTCGATGATGTGTCGTTGAATGACACGCTGACACTTGTTGATGGCCCAGCATTGGAATCTGCGGCAATTTGCGGAATAGTTGCACTTCTGTCACGTTGAGCAATTCTCTTCAGTCTCGGTCGGGCACGCAGTTTTAATCTGCCAGGAAGTTTCTGTAGGTGTGAACTTTGGATATGACAGCTGTCAACTACGAAAACTGTGTTGATGTTTGATAAGGAGTCATATTACGACGTTATCGTCCCCTAGTAGGAGTTAATTTGGCTTTTGCTGTCATCACTAAATGAAATTATAGTCGTTTCCTTAATTATACCACGAATTTATTTGCGAGACTTTTCGTGTCATATATTCCTTCGATGTTTGTTGCGAAACTCTGAGGCGGTTAATTTAATTAGGTCTGGGCAGTAGAACGGGTTTCTTTTGAGTTTAAATAATCGAAATTCATCGAAGAAATTACGCGTATCTTTGCTTGGCATGTGTTCCTCCAGGCGGTTACTCCATTCTTCGTTCCATTCCTTATCGGATAGGCCAGTTGGATGTAGCTGTTTACGTACAATTTCAAGTTCGTGCGTGTGCGACGTTACATACCCACGTGCCTGTTTCCAACGTTCCGCACACAGTTTTAAAACAGCTGATAGCGATATCACAGTCCGCACACCTTTAGCACTCACGATTCCGAAGTTACAGTTGTGCCGAATACAGTGCCACACATTACAAACAGTTCGGAAGTCTCCAAGACTACTTTTAACGTTTTACCGTCCATAGCAGGTTATGAAACTGCAGAAGAGATAGTACCTCGATAGTATACTAGTTTTAGCAGTTCGGTTAGCTGCAAACAGTTCAGTTCTCAAAATTGCAATCAAAGTCCATTCGCGGCAAGCATTGTCGCTACTGTTCATAGTATGCCGTCAGATTCACAGGACCCTCGGAGTCTAACATTTTGTTCCATAACGTCCACGTTGAAGTTTAAGCTGTGATCGAAAAAAATAGGAATGTAGCCATCAATTTTCCTGTGATTCTGTGTAGCACGATTACAGAACGTAAACAGTTCGTAAGCCGCTACACTTAACACCTCCCAGATGTTTTCATTCTCCGACTGCAGCATCGCTCTCGCATCACAGTTCGTACAACATTGCTGCATGTTACATTCGGTTTCATACAGCACCGCTACGCATAAGCATTACGAAGAAAATGAGACAGGTACTGGAACTTTTGCCTACTCATTTAGAAGGAGATTCATGTAACAACTATTCATATTACTGAAGAGAAAAAATATTCTAGACCATCAAAGATACACGTACAGAGCAAATAAGCAGAAGACAAGAAAGAAGAAAAAGAAAAATATATAGCTCATAATAAGCAATATCTTCACACTGTGCGACGAATCTTTCTCCGAAGTCAGTGCTCTATGCCTGCATTTCGGTTCTTTGTGCTGTTCTCTGCCCATCGAAGTTTGTTATCAGGATCAGTAATTGTTGTAACATAACATTTTGGAGTTCAATCAAAACCGGATAACGGCTATATGATGATCGTTGACACAGCTTCTGTGCCAGTATCATACATCGGCTGCTAGGTTTACTTGGCTTGCCGCCGAAGTCAAATTACAGACGCCCGTTCTTGTGTGGTTTCTCACGGCCTGCCTAGAAACGCTCGAGGACGGGGCTTCTGTGATCGTATCGCTCGAGGGCTCGACTTCCATTACGATAGCACGTCCAACACTGGAATAATATGGCTCGTGCTCTCTTGGCCGTTACACGCCGCACTAGTATTCTGTTCGCGACGCATTTAAAAAAACCGCGTCATCTGCGGTTTCGTACATTCTATGCATACAATGCTACACAGAATAGCAAACAAAAATATCTCAAATGAATTGTAAAGAACGAGGTAACCTTATATTCCACTGAAGTCATCAAAAGCACTCGCTGTTTCGCATACCAGATATGTTACCAATTGTTAAATTTACAGTCTCTCCAAACAAAACAAAACAAAACAAAAGCACGTTAAAAATTACACATATACGACGCTGATACGACGCCGGAAATGCAGCACTGAAAAATTTGCGGCACAGAAATAACATCAACCCCGTAAGAAAAAATTACAAGATAAATAATTCCCTAGCATCTAACGCTTCCCAGAAATTCCACGGAGTCTAAAATATACTGTCTTTTGTCGTGAGATGAAAGATGTCCCCGCTTTTTATACCCATACATATTACAAAAATGGATGTCCCTTTATATCTCTGTACACTATGTGATCAAGAGTTTCCGGACATCTGGCTGAAATTTACTTACAAGTTCGTGGCGCCCATTAAGGTAATGCTGGAATTCAATATGGTGTTGGCCCACCTTTAGCCTTCATGACAGCTTCCACTCCCGCAGGTATACGTTCAATCAGGTGCTGGAAGGTTTCTTGGGGAATGGCAGCCCTTTCTTCATGGAGTGCTGCACTGAGGAGAGGTACCGATGTCGGTCGGTGAGGCCTGGCACGAAGCCGGCGTTACAAAATATACCAAAGGTGTTCTATAAGATTCAGATCAGGACTCCGTGCAGGACACTGCATTGCAGGGGTGTTATTGTCGTGTAACCACTCCGCCACAGGCCGTGCATTGTGAACAGGTGCTCAATCGTGTTGAAAGATGCAATCGCCATCCCCGAATTGCTCTTTAACAGCGGGAAGCAAGAAGGTGCGTAAAACATCAATGGCCGTCCTCTGTGACCGAGCGGTTCCAGGCGCTTCAGTCCGGAACCGCGCTGCTTCTACGGTCGCAGGTTCGATGGTGCGTCGGGCATGGATGCGTGTGATGTCCTTAGGTTAGTTAGGTTGACGTAGTTCTAAGTCTATGGGACTGATGACCTGAGATGTTAAGTCCCATAGTGTCTAGAGCCATTTGAACCATTTGAAAACATCAATGTAGACCTGTGCTGTGATAGCGTCACGCAAAATAACAAGGAGTGCAATCCCCATCCATGAAAAATACGACCACACCATAACACCAATGCCTCAGAATTTTACTGCTGGCACTAAACACACTGGCAGATGACGTTCACCGGGCATTCGCCATACCCACACCCTGCCATCGGATCGCCACTTTGCGTACTCTGGTTCGTCACTCCACACAACGTTTTCCCACTGTTCAATCGTCCTATGTGTTCGCTCTTTACACAATGCAATGCGTCGTTTGGCATTTAACAGCGTGATGTGTGGCTTATGAGCAGCCGCTCGACCATGAAATTCAAATTTTCTTACCTCCCGCCTAACTGTCATAGTACCTGCAATGGATCCTGATGCGGTCTGGAATTCCTGTGTGATAGCCTGGATATATGCCGCTTATTACACATTATGACCCTCTTCAACTGTCGGCGGTCTCTGTCAGGCAACGACGAGGTCGGTTTCGTGCTTTACGTGTCCCTTCACGTTTCCACTTCACTAACACATCGGAAATAGTGGATCTAGGGATGTTCATGAGTATGGAAATCTAGCCTACAGACTTATGACACAAGTGACACCCAAACACCTGTCCACGTTCGAAGTCCGTGAGTACCGCGGAGCGCCCCATTCTGGTCTCTTACGATGTCTAATGACTACTGAGGTCGCTGATATGGAGTAATGGGCAGAAGGCTGCAGCACAATGCATATAATATGAAAATTGTAGGTTCTTGGGGGTGTACGGATACTTTTCATCACATAGTGTATGTATCTTCTACATCTCCACGTAAACCATTAGACTGATTTCAAGCAATCTTGGTATACATGTCACTTATTATCTTGAAATCGTTAAAAACACCTACTTATCGAAGGCGTGCAGGTGGGGGTGGTAAAGAAGTGCAGCCCACGATGTGCCAATACCCATATTTCGATCGTACAGTAATAGAG
Source organism: Schistocerca americana (assembly GCF_021461395.2). Taxonomy (NCBI): domain Eukaryota; kingdom Metazoa; phylum Arthropoda; class Insecta; order Orthoptera; family Acrididae; genus Schistocerca; species Schistocerca americana. Next base: position 154,321,565 of record NC_060120.1, on the reverse strand, counting down.
ATCGACAGCAATTAGAGACTTGGACCAACCTTCACATATAAATTCAGACGTTCACCAAACTTTTTCTCGCTGGTTACCTCCACAAAATAATTAAAAGAGAAATGTTTATCGCTTAGTACGTTTTCTCTGTTGAAGCACTAAAGCTGCCACATGAAGCATAATGTTATGATTTACTACTTCTTTAACAATATGTTCACGACAAATATTTCGACACTATTCACACGCAACAATGAAAGTACCAGCAAAATTTTATGTTGGACGACACACTGTTCAGGAAATACGATGTCATAAACAGTTAGATATGTGAAACCCAACCGCATCATGCAACACGTTTACATTTATCACTTCTTTGTCACCATATCTGTTCAGAACAATTTCCATAGACAGTATCCACTTATGCAACTGAACATACCTACGAAAATATCATTGTACGATGTACAGCTCAGGAGCTTTGACGTCAAATACTGCGATCCGTGAAAAACAGCCGAATCTTTTATGGCATGTTAATCAGTGCCACTTTTTGTTTTGAGTCATGAGCCATCTGATTGGCTGGATGCAACCCGTCAAGAATTTCTCACCTGTGCAGAATTTTTCATCTCAGAGTAACACTTGCAGTCTATGTCCTCAGTTATTTGCTTGATGTATTTCAGTCACTGTCTCCCTCTACAGGTTTTACCCTCTACGGCTTCGTTAGTACTAACTCTGCTCGCAAGACATTTTGCATACAGTATCCACATATTGCGCTGATTGTAACTAGAATTACACATCATTGTAGAGCACATAGTTCAGGGGTACGACGTCATAAATATCAATTTGTTTGAAAATAAAACTGCAGGGTGAAATTCGCTAGAGGTAAGAAGAAATGTGTATACGATTACGTGTGAAATATGTAAATATAACTGACATGTGCGTACGTTGGCAAAGCTATGGGTAAGACGCACATCCTAAACACCTGGAACGATTTCAACCCGATTTGGGACACACATTAGTTAGATCATGAAAAATACATTTGAGGGTAAAAATCACAAGCGTCCCACTGGGATGAGCATGACAGAGTGCGAAGGGAGGAGGCGAAGATGGATGACAGGGAGGAAGAAGGAGAATATGTACAGGGAGCGATGGAGGGACACATGAACAGAGGAGGAAAGATGAAAGGATTGATGGAGGAGATGAACAGAAAAGGGAATGGGGGATATGCAGAGAAAGGGAAGAGGAGGAGATGGACACTCACAGAGTGAAGAGACCGATGAAAAGGAAGAGTGTGGAGAGTATGGACAGTGAGTGTGGAAGGAGGAGATTGACAGAGAGGGGCTGATGAATTAAATGGAAAGGGAGCACTGGAGACAGAGACTGACTGTTAGATGGTTGAAGTAAATACACACCATGCAATGTGGGTTAGCGAGCTAGTATATAGTTATTTGTGGTCAGTCGCACTTTCAGTCTATACAGAGACTTTTCGTAGCCATAAACTTCCCACAGAACAGTTAAGTGTTTAACATTATCTATCAGCCAGTGAGTGCCAAATCGTCTAATCATATATATTAAACGAATATATAGCAATAGTTTCTATTACAAACAACAATAAGCACATCAGCAACGTCACTACTGAAATTCAGATCGAATTATAATGGTTTAGATTTCCAAGATGCTACTCCAAGCGATTGTAAAAGGACTGTGCGCAACGGAAAATAATGAATGTGACAATGAAGATTTGTCCCTGTCTGGCTACCCCGTGAACGAGATCTTAGGATCTCTTAATGGTAATATTATCTCCTCCTTCTTGCTCTTTAACATATAAATCACAACATAAACATGTATGAATGATTAATGGAACTAGTAACTACAAATGGTAAATGCTGTTTATGCTTATACATTTATTTGTAGATTAAAACCGCTTTATATATTACAAATGTTTATATATATATATATATATATATATATATATATATATATATATATATATAAAATGGACATAAAGAGATAATAATGGATTTACTAACTAATATGATTTATCAGTTGCTCAAATCTGCCTCTTTTTATGGCTATGCGACCTACTATAAATAATGCGAGATGACTGACATCATCTACGTATCAAACACTAGAAGACACTTCGTTCAAAGATGATCCACAGTGGTGTGCAGCCTCATTGGAAATAAAATTTTGATGACACAGCTGTTTAGCTTTATTGCCCTAATAAGCAGAAGCAATTAGCAATGTTACCATACGTACTGCTTCCAGTGCATTAGAGTAATGGTTCTTGTTCACGTCTGCGACGATGGAAAAACTCCAGCCACAAACTACATAAAAAAAAAACTTATCCAAACACTAGGACAGCAAAAGAAGGTCCTCTGACTAGTTTAATCTAATACTGTCTCCTCTTCTCTGTGTTCTAAAGACAAGAAACGCGAACTCCCAGCCAAAAGGATGGAGTTCAGATAAAGTCTCAACGTGAGTATAGGCAGAAGAAGTGCTCTCAATCACTGAACACTGCGTGCTCAACGACGACTCCCTATCCAGAGGCGAAGCCCAGAATCCTATAAGTTCACAACAGTACAGTGCCTAACCTGTGTAAATTTGATGTGGTCATATTTATGCTCTTGGCTTGCATTAAAAAAGAAATATCACACTACAAACTGATTGTACAAGTCTAGTGTTTCCCTAACGTGTATACTCTTTAAAAATTTCAAAAATCTTATGATCTAAAGCGTTATTTGAGAAACTGTACTTACATTTACTGTGACAACTAATATTTGTAATAGGAGTTCGGATCGACCACCACTTTTGACTAATGTTCTTGTTCACAGTGTATAAAAATGTAATGCATTAAAATGTTAATAACCACAGCATCAATATCAAAGAAAGTGACAAACAATAATTTTACATAAATAAATACACAAATATATAAAAACGCTGAAGCACGTAGCATCATTATCAAAGAGAATGACCAACAATAATTTTACATGAATAAATACACAATTATCTTCTTAGGAATACACCACAAAAATAAGGACAAGATATTTACAAATATGATAAATATATGAGAAACTGTTAGTTCGTGGGTGTAACTGTTCAGTATTCATCAAATTATATGCCTTTTTTTATGAAGTCACACACTGATTCGGATTTCACAACACACTTTAATCTTCATTTGTGCACAGGGATGGAAGCTATAGTATTTGGTGAATTTTAGGTAGCAAAAATGATTCAGCAACGTTTGTGAGATTGAACATGGTGGCTTTGCAAGTCAGTCCTTGGACCCTCAGCTCATTGTTGACCCAATCAGGTTACATGTCTCTTGCACAGTCGATGATGTGGAAGGATCCTCAGAATATACGGCAAGGTGGGTGTATGTTTTGGAACAGCCAAATTTTCGTCGAATTTGCACACAGCATGAAGGAGATACAGTCAGGTAGGACCTTTATAGGTCACCTAAAATTCTTCTGCGTCAGCTAAGAGAAATGTAATAGTACCTAGTCTTCAGTTATTTGTGTTCCTTCGGTTTACTATGTTTGTGTTCCTACTCTTCTGTTCTTCATGTCGCTTCTTTCTCTTGTTATAAATATTATATTTTGGATAAGGACCTTTAACTCTAACGTCGATCAGTTGTAGAATTTAGGAACACGTATTATGTTCGAGTATAATGACTTTTCTGGAGGCTAGAAATCTACTCCGTAGGAATCAGCATGGGTTTCGAAAAAGACGATCGTGTGAAACCCAGCTCGCGCTATTCGCCCACGAGACTCAGAGGGCCATAGAGACGGGTTCCCAGGTAGATACCGTGTTTCTTGACTTCCGCAAGGCGTTCGATACAGTTCCCCACAGTCGTTTAATGAACAAAGTAAGAGCATATGGACTATCAGACCAATTGTGTGATTGGATTGAAGAGTTCCTAGATAACAACGCAGCATGTCATTCTCAAGGGAGAGAAGTCTTCCGAAGTAAGAGTAATTTCAGGTGCGCCGCAGGGGAGTGTAGCAGGACCGTTGATATTTACAATATACGTAAAAGACCTTGTGGATGACATCGGAAGTTCACTGAGCTTTTTTGCGGATGATGCTGTGGTATATCGAGAGGTTGTATCAATGGAATATTGTACTGAAATGGAGGAGGATCTGCAGCGAATTGACGCATGGTGCAGGTAATGGCAATTGAATCTCAATGTATACACGTGCAACATGCTGCGAATACACAGAAAGAAAGATCCCTTATCATTTAGCTACGATATAGCAGGTCAGCAAATGGAAGCAGTTAATTACATAAATTATTTGGGAGTATGCATTAGGTGTGATTTAAAATGGAATGATCATATAAAGTTGAGCGTCGGTAAAGCAGAGGCCCGACTGAGATTCATTGGAAGAATCCTAAGGAAATGGAATCCGAAAACATAGGAAGTAGGTTACAGTACGCTTGTTCGCCCACTGCTTGAATACTGCTCAGCAGAGTGGGATCCGTACCAGATAGGGTTCATAGAAGAGATAGAGAAGATCCAACGGACATCAGCGCGCTTCGTTACGGGATCATTTAGTAATCAGGAAGACCCTGCAGGAGAGACGCTCAGTAGCTCCGTACAGGCTTTTGTTGAAGTTTCGAGAACATACCTTCACCGTGGAGTCAAGCAGTATATTGCTCCAGCCTACGTATATCTCGCGAAGAGACCAAGAGGATAAAATCAGAGAGATTAAAGCCCACACAGAGGCATACCGACAATCCTTCTTTCCACGAACAATACGAGACTGGAATAGAAGGGAGAACCGATAGAGGCACTCAAGGTACCCTCCGCCACACACCGTCAGGTGGCGTGCGGAGTATGGATGTAGATGTAGATGTAGAGGTAATTGTGGACGGGTTGGTTATCTGTTTGGCGACATTATACATGGAATTTGAATCGTTGTGTGTGACTCTGATTTCTCGTAAGTCAGTGCCAGGTGACTGATTGCTACAGATTATGCTGTTTATCTGCCTCTGTCTGTCAGAGAACAGCAGAAGGAAAGCAAATAGAGTTCACAGTTCCGCACAGCTATTAGCAGTTGCTCTGTAGGATTAACTGACTTTATCAAGTGCACAATTTGCTTATCTCGTCTCCACCATTTAATACTACAGTGGAGGCAAATCATTAGTGGCCTTTTAAACACCCATCTTGATCCAACCCTGCAGGTGTGCCACGGATTGCCGCATACTACCTGCTCAGTCGTTGCCTACCGCCTGATGTCTTGAGGTAGCCATATTTGAATAGGCCTGCTGTTTGCACAGGTCTGCGACATGACTTTGGCTTACCGACAGCGTCTCTTGCTTCTACTTTTCTCTGCAGCTGTGCTGTTAGCCCCCTGTTCGATCCGCACATCACACTGTTGCTTCCAGTGTGTCTCACAAAACTTTCTTTTGTGAAACCTGCACTCACGATTACATACAATTAATTTCTGATTTACACAAAAACTATATAAAACATAACACAAATCGTTGACGTGTTTCTGCTGGAAATACAGTTTTCTTTTTGAGATGCACTCACCATTGAGGTCATTTATCTTTACATTTGTTATTGTTCTAGTAGTATCATCAGCCAAGATGCTCACATATTTTCTCCTATTATTCTGATCAAAATTTCATGTACAAAATTAATCTTAAAGAAACATATTCCTCAACCTACGTAATTTAATTATTATATATCTGTCATCACCAGATCCCAATGTTAATAACAGTAAATACTACTTGTTAAACTACTGTCCAGTAGGATGTTTTTCTCAGTCTAACCACAAACCGATTCTAATTACTACACTGTCGTTGAGTATCGCAAGATCTTCTGACCTCATAGCTCTTAGTATAATTGCGGATGTCGTCATGAACACCTGTGAACAATAATGTGCGTATTTGCACAAAACGTACACAAATGAATGATTAGGAGGGCCTCTTCTTCATTTCATGCTTACGCGGGTTTCCTGTGGATAATCATAAACCACATAGCACGTTTAGTACAAAATTACTGATAAATGACTGATACTTTCTTTAGCCATACTGCCACACATCTTCTTCCATGTTTTTACTCACTAATACCTTCTCCGTCGCTGTCCTTTTTCCGGAGCTGCTGCTGTTACCTTTATCTGTCGTTAACTCTTTCTTTTATGTTAATAAAGTTACATTTTATTTTAGTAATGGTATCTGCAAACGTAAAAGATTTTAGTACATTATATAAAATCACAGCTCATCAACACGGCTGCCATGACCTTATGTATTACCCACAATGTCATACGCTTTGAACGTATAGCAGGTCTTACTTTCCTTTGTTAATATTTACGTGTTTATATCCCCTTATTACACTTTCATTTCATGTCGCCATAACACTCAAACAATATTTCGGTGCGCTCATACGGTATTCTGCAGAACTGGCCACCATGTACACAATTATTACGTCTCTCTGAACAGCACAAATACAACACTTTCATACACAAATAACAGTGCGCTCTCACGTAGCCACGTGAAGCAGGCCACCTACTGACCTCTCGTTTCTCCGTGTCACTGCAAACCATTACTAGCAAATCACTCATTTGTGATGGCATTGCTAAACATGGAAATTAGACACTCATTTCATGAAGTAGTTCTAAAATTTTTTTCAAAATGCAGACAGTCTCTGCTAATACGTTCCTCATCAATTGGTTAATAAACTTACCTTTTCACACATTTTTACATTTTATTTTTATTTGCTTAATTTATTTCTATTTTCTTTTTTTTTTTTTTTTTTTTTTTTTTGCAGTACCGTACGTTTCTCATCTTTACTTAATTCCTTCGTGGACAGATAGCACATCTTAAACTCCAAACGCCTTTTTAATTGTACGCTCATCTTGCTATGCATATAGTTTTAGCGTACACAAAGAAACATATCCTAAATATCTCACTCTCGTTATCCTGCCCTTTTATGCACTGTAATACCCCTTGTAACATGATAATAGCGTAGAAAAAATTGTCAAATCTACATCTCCTTTCAGTGGAATAACTTGAATTAATTGCTAACTGCATGCAATACACTTTACTTTCAGCATACACGCCCCTTTAATTCTTCCTACTTATTCTATGTCATTTTGCTGTACTCTAGGGGGTCTAATTTCAATTAATTGTTCCCGATTCCTGTTGTTAATCATTTCCTCCTTCCTTGGTCAGACCGTTGACGAGTTTCTCTATTGTCGCCCCATGATGCGCCATTACTTTGTGGCTCCCATCTGCATTAATTTTGTTGCCTGTATTCTCTGCCGTAGTTCTCCCACTGTACATTGTTACCACTACAATAACTGTGGTCCATGTTTTGGTGAGGCGGCCGATTTACATTGTTTTGCCAATTGTGGCTTCTATTATTCCCTCCGTTGTTTTCTCTTCTTTCACTTTGCACGTCTCTCTGCCTCCGTTTTTCTCGCACGTGATGCTCGTTGAAAGCGAACTACAACTCTCTTGGGATACCCTTGAATCCTTCTACATCACTTCCACATCGGCAGACGAGCGTTTGCTGGTAGGAAATTGGTAAATTCATGTAACACAATCTTGTGATCTCAGCCGGTGGGCATGGGTCGTACAAATACTGATTTTTCTTGGTCAAGTTTTCGAAATACTTCATCGGACTACGGGACCCTGAACTCCGCTCATCATTATTTCCTGTTTGATCTTGTCCTGAGTCTCCATGGGCCTGTATTTGTTTAAAAATGCGTTACTAAACTCTTCATACGACTTGCTCGTTTTTTAAATGTTCCGCATGCATTCATCGGATGTTCCCTCGATATGTGAAAACACGAAGTCCTGTTTGCACATCAGAGGCCAGCGAGGAGGTAATGATGAATTAAATTGTCCAACAAAAGTTTTTGTGTTTAAAATGTAATTCTGGAAATTTCGTAAAGAGATAAAATTCTTAAAATCGAAAATGTCATTAGAATTTCTACCTTCTCGGCCTACCATATTCTCACTTGGCGATAACGTTTTCTGTCAACCGTTACCTTGGGCATCCACTCTTTTACTCCCTGTCACGTTTTCAGATGATTCAAATGGCTCTGAGCACTATGGGACTTAACATCTGAGGTCGTCAGTCCCCTAGAACTATTTAAACCTAACTAACCTAAGGACATCACACACATCTATGCCTGAGGCAGGATTCGAACCAGCGATCGTAGCAGTCGCTCGGTTCCGGACTGAGGCGCCTAGGACCGCTCGGGCACAGCGTCACATTTTCATCACTGTAAAAATGTCCCATGGTGCGCATTATCGGGTGGCAATTATGCATATGAAATATCTCATTGGTTTTCTCCGTATTCGTAATTTGCGACCAAGTTGTGCCCTGTGTAAACGCGGGGGCCATATCTCTAGCTACATTTCGTTGCTCTGCATATACGCTTTCAGTCTGTAGTTGACGAGCAACTCTAACATTCGAGCACATTCTAATACCGTCTGGGATTGGACATGATGATGCTGAGTTTCAACTGGCTCTATCGGTTTCTATTATTTCCAAATCGCCTGCTATTTGTTTTCTGCGTTATGATTTTTGAGTAGGTTATTACCGGACGTCCTGAGATAATTGCTTAATTTCGCTTTCTATGTCTTGTTTGAATTGGGAGAGCTTCATGGTCAATGCCTTATTTGGCGCAATTTCTGTCGTTTCTAGCTGCGTTATTTCTACATGTTTCAAGTGCCTCTGCAACTTCGTTGCTGCAAGTCTACCTGTCTTTGTCGTTTTTCCTGTCTTCTGCAGTGTTTCAAGAGCAATCCGCTTTGCTCTCCTCGAGAGTAATAGCGCCTCATTCGCGGTTCTTCTGACCTCCGCAATCTCTCGTTCAGTTTTGTTCGGAGCATCGCTACCTCATTTTTCACTTCCCTCGTTTCTGGTTTTATCGACTGAATCTCGACACTAAGGTTTTGAAATTTACTTCCATTTCAGCACTAACGGTTTGAATTTTGCTTCCAATTTCAGAGAGTACTTCGTCATTCTCCTATCTTATTTGGCTTCCTATTTCAGAGTTGACCTTTTGAATTTCATTTCCCATTTCACTTCCCATTGCTTTTAGGTATGCAAGGATGTCCAACACACCTGTGTTATCTAGATCTTCTCTCCTATTGTGACTTTCTCTTCCTCTTCTCTTAGGTGATCTCCTGCTCTTTTCCCTTTCCATTTCTTTTTGTTCAAGAAAGTCATCACCGCTTGCCCCTGATATGCTGCCCTGTTACGATGCCACTGACGGCGATCTACCATGATTCTTAATACTTCCGCGTTTACTTGGACTCTCTACACTACACTACAGTACCGTATCTTTACGATTGTCTCAGTGTGTCTCTTTTCCTCATCTTCGCTATCAGATTGCCCGTCACGGGCTTCACCGTGTCCATCACCCTCAAAAACTTCCCCTGGATAAGTGTTCTCTTCACCTGTGCCTAGTGTTGCTAACAGAGCTACCTCTTTCTCATCCCATAGGCTTTCTTGACTGCCCCACGTATCTACCATTTCGATAATGTTACAACTAGTGATCTGTTGTCCTACTAAGCGAGCTTTCGACCTAGTTATCATGGAGTCTTTCCTGATAACTGTTCTCTCTTAAAATTACACACAATTTACTATACCCACATTTATTATGTAATGGGCATGAAACATAAAGTATCTACAGCAACAAGCTAAACTAATGGCAACATCGTGAATGAGCAGTGTCTTTACCATATAAGCAAAATACAACAACAAATGACATAACATCAATATCAATAAATTGCAGCCAGGAGACTGACGCGCAACACCTCTGAAAAGAAATAGAATAAAATACACAGATATTATTGTTAATGTTACCACATGACTTTACCACTGCAAACTATACACGCGAGCTGGTGATCACTATTAATAACATCTAAGCATTAGACATGGGCAAAAAAATAATTTTTTTGAAAATTTTCACGCTTTCAAACCACTTTATGACTGCTATCAGAAGACTCTAAGTGGGATCCTGGTAGGGTAAGCCATATCCAAGATGCTACTCCAGGTGAGTGTAAAATGAATGTGTGCAAAGGAAAATAATGGAAGCGATAGTGAAGATTTGGCCCTGTCTGACTACCCCCTGAACCAGATCTTAGGATCTCTTAATGGTGATATTATCTCCTCCTTCTTGCTCTTTCACGTATAAATTACAACATAAAAATAAGTGAATGATTAAGGGAACAAGTAACTTCAAATGATAAATGCTGTTTTGCTTATACATTTATTGTAGATTAAAGGCGCTTTATATATTACAAATGTTTGTGTATCAATCTCCAATGGACATAAAAAGATACAAATGGGTTTCCTAATTAATATGATTGATCAATTGCCCAAGTCTGCCCCTTTCCATGACTGCACGATTTAAAATAAATAACGCGAAATAACTGACATCATCTAAGAAACAAACACTAGAAAAAACTACTTTCAATGACGATCTACAGTAGTGTGCAACCTCAGTGGAAATAAAATTTACGTGATCACAGCTGTTAAGCTTTATATCCCTAATAGGCAGAAGCAATTAGCAATATTACCTTATGTACAGCGTCCGGCGCATCGGAGTGAAGGTTCTCATACATGTCTTCGATGATGGAAGAACTCCACCTACAGAATATGAACAGAACACATTCAAACACTATGACGGGAGAAGACTGTCCTCTGACTAGTATAAACTAATACTGTCTTCTACTCTCTGCGTTCTACAGACGAGAAACGCAACATTCCAGCCACAAGGACGGAGTTCAGATAAAGTCTCAGCGTGAGTATACGCAGAAGGAGTGCTCTCAATCACTGAACGCTGCGTACTTAACAATGACTCCCTATCCGGAGGCGAAGTCAAGAATCGTAAAAGTTCACAACAGTGTAGTGCCTAACCGTTCTAACTATAAAATCTCCTGAGAGCAAAGACAGCAAGTCTGTCTGTAGCAACAAAGCTGATACTGAGACACCGTCAAACTCGGGCGTTCAAAACAGAAGACCTCTTCTCTCCACTGCTGGATTCCCAGCAAAGCTCGGCTCCCCTGCCTTGTAAGTGCAGACGGCGAATCATATTCTCGAAACCTCGGAATATTCTCCTTCTCTACAGATTCTTCCGAACGCCGACCAACCATATTTTACTGTTTTATCGTTCAGCGAGGGAAGTTTGCAAGGAAATACCTATACTTGTTAATTTAAAATACATACAATGGTACCCTCCTCAGGTTAAAAACCCTTGGGAATAACCGACCCCGTGTGATTTCTGAGGTAACGCTTCCTCGATCCTCTCTGCTGTGTCCAAGATTTTCTGGTGATCCTTCCGGCCCCGCTACAATACCGGATATCCGCGGCTGTATTGTGTTTCAGCGTTAAGGTGCCCCAACTGTCCATTTTGGGCTACTTCCCGTGTAGCAGACCAAAACACCTGTATTGGCTTTTCCACCCAGGGCCCAAGTTAGGACTGCCACTTCATTTCCAATGGTGTTTCAACCTCTGCTAGCATAGGCAATCACTCATTACGCCATTTTTATAATAAAGACAATCCATCACCTTTCGTGCAGTAAGCGTTAACAAGTGGCTACAAGGTGTACGTGACAATGTCAGTCTCCTTTAAATATTCATATATACGATATACAACCTATCAAATGGTACATAATTTCAGTTGTGAATCACCGTAAAGTATGTATAATAGTGCTTGTAAGGTGCGAAATTATAGAAAATTACGTACTTTACTACATGTTGCCAAGTACTTCTCTCATACAGATTACTTGGGGTTAAGGAGCAACAGCGAAGAGTACGCATTCTGGTATGCGCAAAGTGGCAAAGTTTAATTAATTACATAGCTTGATGACAAGCAATTGCTTACAGTGGTAGATCGTACTCCTGAAACAAATGTAAAATCATAACGCTGTTGTCCCTTACAAACAGGTACGGCAACCACAGCTATGAGTAGTCATCTTGGGTATTAATAAACCGATTCAGCTGTATTTAGTTGTTTATTATAACATATAACATGACAGGTAAAGTTCCGCATTTCTTACCTCTTTTGTTTTAGTCATATGTTCACCCGAAGATGTGGCTTTTAGAGCCTTTAGTGATCTAATAATAAAGGAACGAATAGAGCCGTAGCGTTTTATTAATTCCCAAGAAGACTATAATAAATTAACTGTAATCATTATTCAAGGATTAGGTTGAATAAGAAACGCAATATATAAACGTAGTTGCCCACATACAATGATTCGGATTCACAGTGAGACACAGAAAAAGATCCACCATTTTCTAAACTCGTCAAATCCAACTTTTAACTCGTAGTAAAATGAATCATGAAAGTTAACAGGACATACGATGCATGAAGTGAATCAAGGCTGATTAACGAAAAAGTTGAAACCCACCTGAATCCCAGTAAAATCGTAGAAAAATTACCACTCATGGGAAGCCTGCACTGCTCCAAGCGAGAAACGTTAAACGTAGGAAAATCCTATTCCAAAACTGAGCTAACTCCCACCAAAAATCGCCATTCAGAGGTGCACAGTAGTACGGCTCTCTGATGCGAGACGCCTCGTGTATGCCATGGTTAATTCCGTCTACCATTCAAACAGCCTCACTTCTGCGTACGGAGAACAAACAATGATGAATTTGTTATTAACAGCAGGCGTCTCCTCCAGTCAGAGAAGAGGTTCCTCCGCCTCAGAATTTTCCAGCAGATTCATGGTCTAAAATTCGAACACGGCGTCGCTAGCGCGTGGTATAGAGGAACCAACAACTTCTCTGCACATTTAAAATGTTTTGCAGATGTGCGTTGTAATTAGACCAACATTAATTTATTGCAGCTGTCATCCATGTTTAGGAGATGTGGTCACATGTGTATGGAGTGCTGAATATCAAAATCGTAAAAATGAGAAGAAATCACACTTAATTACGGTTTCCAACTTTATATTCCTCCCTGGCGCGCGAAGACAGGAGCAAATGCAGTCTGAGGAGTGATGCTCTTTCTGTTTGATCAAACCTCTAAATTATAAAGCCACAAAATTATATGAATTGTGGATGAACTGATGCATTTCAATCCCACTGGATTCTTTCATCATTTTGGAATCTCCACACCAGCTCGGTTTTCCACCGACAAAGGTAGTCTTTCCTCTAAGTCGGAATACAGAACAGACTCCTCCATGTGAGAACACTATACACAACAGGGCAGCAAATGTTGTTTCTAACAACGATAACCTCGTGGCTTCTAGCCTTGCGAAGTGTTCCCATTGGTCGAAATACAAAATGACTCCCCAGACATGTGGAATCGCCGATGTAGCCATACACAAAGGTTGCTCACATAGCTTTTAGCAATCACTGGAACTTATTAGACATGTGGAAAGTTGTGCAAAGGTATCTGCTGCGATCTACTAAAAGTAAAATATAACGGAACAAGTGAAAGTGCTAAATGAAGAGGCATCTTTCATCACCAGTTCCTAGGTAAAACGAACAGATTTGGAATCCGCTCTCGAGGAGCCCACCAGAGAATAATAAAAACTGGTAGGTCTGCATCACACCCTCACGCATTCCGAAAAATCCAAAGTTATTTAATAAAGAGATTAAATAAAATAGTATTAACTGATAAATAAATTAGGGTAACGTCGTGGCAGAGCCACTTAGTTTGATGTTGCACAATGCAAGGCCATGGTTTCCTAACATCTAATCTTAATGATTCTAGTAAGTCACCATAGCAAGACCTTCAGGTCTGTTCATACGCAGATCAGATCGTGTGTATCTAGTATTTGGAAGCTGAATTTTACATTGATTACTCTGACATAAAGAAAAATAATAAGTATAGATGGCTGAATATGAACTAGTAAGAACTACGGTATCTTTCCTCAAGACTAATGTAAAATCGTTAATACATACAGATCTACGTCTTTTTCTGGAGGACTAGGATGGCAAAGGCAGTTTGATGCAGCGGCTAACTGTTTTGTATAGTGTTTCCCGAGCACAGGACCCACATAACATGTTTGTTAATTATGATTTTATCTCAAAATTGTTAGGTATGGTAGCACAGACGGGACAAAATACTCTCGTTTGTGCTGGTGCTGGATATGAGGTACTGGTAGCATATGTGACTGCATAAGAAATAGTTCTTGACATGGTCCACGCAGTGCAGAATCACTGAAGTTTTATTGAGGGATTCAGGACTCAGCATCCTTAGTGCCAATAGTGCAGCTAACATTCAATTAGGACAGCAAAATTCCCGCTACGTGATGAATTCGATTCCACTTGGCAGATTCATTGCCCTCCGTACTATAGACGGCCAGAACCATGGCCTCCGTGGTTGTCAGAACGGCAAAGCGAACCTTGTAACAAGCGTGAAGGTATCTGTAAGACATTGGCAACACAATACACAATTATTGTTCGTGGATACGTAGTTGTCTTCTTGATGGTTGTAGGTAGCCATCCAAGTAGGCAAAGCTTCCGGAGGGTCAGTATGCGCTTCACAATCTCAGCCGCCACAGGGATAGGGCCTCACACGCAGCGGACAGCTACGTCACATACGGTTGCTGACTGGACAGACTGCGAACGTTGATGGCGTGGGCCCGGTGGTCAGCTGCACGGCTAGCAGGTTACCAGGGCACTGACGCTGAAGTCGTGGACGGCAGTGCAGGATAGGCACCAGACGGCTCTGCACGAGGTGACTCCTCGTGGCGAGTAGTCACGGCCTCTCTACAAGAGAAAGGCCGGCGGCGCTGGTGTCTGCTTGTAGATGCTGGTCTGGTCGGCACCTGCCTTGCTCCCAGAGGACGATATTGGTCTCGCATCTCCCCAGATACCTTCTGTTACGCCAGCAGGAGCATGGTGGTAGTAGGCATTCAAGTCTTCTCATCAGTGGAGGCGAAGAAGGCAAGAACTTCAAGACCATGATGGATGTTGAATCGTTGATCGAAGTCATCTAGGCTGACGTATAGTAATCAGGTTTAATTTATTTTTCAGGAAAGACAAATATTGGTTAAAACATGGAACGCCAGGAGTGTGGGCACCACAGAAAGGGAAGTAGAATGAAGGTTTACCTCAAAAGAACATCTGATCTTAGATTATCAATATATATTTCAGAATAAAACTCAATTGCCAACTGCACAATGAAGATTTTTCTTGTGTTGCATACCTTAGTTGATTATTCTGTCACCTTCAGAAGTCTACAAAGCTGTGAAATGTTATAAATTTTTAGAATCTGACCAAACATATATGTAAAGTACAGAAATTGTATTACAAAAACTTACTTAATATTGGTTTACCAGAGGGAAATACTTTATTCACAGAAGCATGATGAAATGACATGATGAAAAAATGTATTTATTGTAGGCGTTAACTACTAACACATATTTACAGATTAGAGTCCATGAATCACATTTTTATGTAAATATTTAAGTTCTGTGTCAGCAGCAAGAAACATACATAAACGCATGTAAAATGTATAACTGAGGAATACAAATGAAGATATGCTTAATACTAACGAAAAACACATCCTTGCAAGCTACTGCTGATATTAAGATCTAAAAGAAATTTATAAGAGCTGTTACAAGCCATGCAGTGTCTACTTTTTAATGTAGATTGATCATTCAACATATCCCTGTAATATAGAGAGGAATGTTTTTATGTTTCAAACTCATATCAGAGCTTTATTTTGTAGCTCTTGTCAGCTGCACGCAAAATTTCCACAATAAGCAAAGATGGCGCAGGAAAAGTGTATTTCTCGATTTTGAGGTATATTGCACAAGCTGCCTTATACGAAGTTTCATTGTCATTGTCAATCAAGTGCTGATGAAAGTGGGTCTTAAGTGCCCTGTATGTCCTACAGAAACCCAGTACAATGAAAGCATATCGTGAATGCCAGCCCTCTATGTTCTATAGAAACGGAGACACACATTACACAGAATTTTAAAATCCAATTATTTGAGAACTCTGCTAGTAGTATACTTCTCTTTCTGTATAGAAAGCAGCTTGGTGATGTTATTGGTGGTAATGGTCGCAGCGATGTCATATTTTTTCAAAACAAACGAGCTACATGATATGAAATGGTAACATAGAATTGGTTCATAACAGTAAGGTCATTTCTATTGAGACTAGGGTAGTTTGTATTGTTATTACTTTTATTTTTATAAAGTCTTGTACAACACTTTATAAAATTTAACTAATGAGTGTATTAATTCCTCCATATTTAGTAAAACGACGTTACAGTTAAACAATAGCTTACAGTCCCATTTCTAGTCATTAACGATCAGCTTTTGGAGCACTTGCTCAAAAGATACAAAAAATTCAATTAAGGCAATTCTTGCAGAACATCTCTGAATTGAGAATCTCTCCCTTCACTCACTGTCTTTGCGTGATATGGTCATTTTGCATATAATTAACAAGAGCAGCAGAATACATCTCTTAGAACGTTTTTGAAATACATAATCATTAATATCTACATTCCAAAGATTTGTGGACCGATCAGCTTCTATTGAATAATAGATGATTTTGATTTTTTAGCATCTCTCATATAATTGTGAAACGTAGTCCATTTCTCTTCGATGTTAATGTCAGTTATTTGGACATTATATAATTTCCTTCATGTACATCCATTTTACTGGTATATGTTTTTGTATATGTGCCTTGCTACCAGCACAACAACTTTAATAGCTTGAATAACTGATAAACCAATATCAAGTCCATTTTTGTAATAGATTTCTTATTCTCTACCCATATCTATGGCCAGCTTCACATAACTTACAATATTCCAAATTTAGTAAGCTACTGAAGATGATGGCAATCTAATGAGAGAGAAGTGAATTCCCTAATTGTGCAATTGACCACTGAATTCCATTGACAAAAAACTGTCAAATGCAAGTTGATACAGACTGAGGTCTCTCTGAATGAAATAACATTGCTGGTGTGTTGTTAAAATTGAACTGCCAACATATGGTTGATATGTAAGGAAAGGAATTTTCTTCAATACCTACAAAATAACAGAAATTTAATATATCAATTAATTTATATGAAAATAGCGAATAGAAAACATATGAATGGCTGAAGTAAGAAATTTAAGTATTCATAGTTGTCAGCATATATATGTTAAATATATTAATAGACGCATATGAAAACTTATAACCTATGAAACCATAGCATTTACGCAATGTTTGAATTTAGCAGCTATTGACAGGGAACAATACTGTTTCCTTTCTTAGAATAATAAACCCAGGATATGCTACACACACACACACACACACACATATATATATATATATATATATATATATATATATATATATATATACACTGTCGATCTGAGATTTTTAACTCCATTTGTCATTTGATTATTAACAAGAATCAGTGGTTCTATGGTATATGAATAATCTGCTCGTATATGCTGCTTAGGTAAGCTGAGATAGTATTAGCGCCAGGGCCCAACTATACGGCATCACATTCACTTGTCGAAACATAAAGTGCAATATATGTTTAATTTTTGTTGATGGCTTGTACTGTTGTCCTTAGGTAAGGTACTGTGTGTAGGAGGTAATATACTTAAGGTTCACGTTTCTTACTCATACGATAATGTGCCTTACACAAGGAGGTAGCTTAATTCTGTCTTATTTAATTTATTTAATGAAGGTAATTTTTATATACCTTATTTACCATGCAGATTTTGTGGCAAAGTGACGGCAATCGGTTTATCGAGTACCATTTCCTGATTTTGGCTTGCGGGTATTCCGATTTGAGAAGGCCGTGAGTTGCCAAAAATGTAGTGTGAGTATAGTTGAGTTGTGTTTACATTTGGAGACAGTTTGGAGGCACGATATAATTTGTTGTACAGAGCACGGCGCTGCCGACATCGGTCCAGCAAAGTCGGCAGATACTGGAATACACGGTTGTCGTGCAGTTGTAGTCACTTTGGACGACCGTTTGAAACTGCACAAACGGCGGTTCATGCGTAATTCTTTCAACGTGCGCATTCGGGTTCGTGTGTTGTAAATTTTCGATAATATTTCTGTTAACTGGAGAGAGTACTTAAGGTATAAAAGTATGTTGATGTCTTGTGACGACATTACTTCGAAACTGTGTAGATAGATTCATGTTAGTGGCGGTTCACATCATATTTCTATTCACCCTGTGAAATCGCATTTGTCTATTGTACTACTGAAATTTAACGTCCTGTCTATTTCTGTTGTACGCAGACGGTTTGCCAGTTATGGTTTCTGTATTATACCGTGGTACTTAAGAAAAGGCCTAGGTGATAGTCAATTTTGTATTAAATTGTTCCTTCTGATTTTAATAATGTACACCATTGTATTTTGGATGGTTTGGTAAATGTTGTGTTGTATGTTTCACTTATGACCAACTTGTTTTAAATGAACTAAGGTTGACCACTGCCTTGGGGTTGATGTTTGATTACCTTAGTGGCGTGAATCTGAGAGAGCGTAAAAATTAGCTTCACTTCTTGCTAGCCTGTGAAAAAAATGTGTATTTGTTGGTACACTGTTTTAATATCAATATCAGCAACCTTTTTCGTTGTGTTCTGAGCGCAAGGTTAACTACCATTGAGACTTGGCGCCTTTTGGCGTGCTTATTTGTTATGTTTTGACACAGCCTTTCGTCGGTTAAGCAGTTGTCTGCGTTAAAAAATTAACTGAGCCGTTAAGGCTCAACTGAGAACTGATTGGCTTGTCATGATTTTTTGTACTGAATTGTAGCTTGAAATCGTCTCATGGACCTAGGACTGTAAAGTTTAAGAGCTTTCAGATTTTTAGAATGGTTGTGACTAAGGGTCAATATTTGAATACTTTTAAGTTTTCTAAGCTTGATTTAATTTCACTTAATGATTCTTCCATTTATTTAACATATTATTTCATCCTATTTGAATTCAATTGAATGTCTTCTTGGTGTAAAGTTTAAAGCGGCCACTACTGTTGATCTCTGAAATCTGAGTAATCTCTACTTGATGACCTTACAGTAAAAATTACTGTTAAGTTTTGTTAAGGTGTGATTGACTGTCGGTCGTGTGTCATGCAAAATTTTTTAATCATATGTGAGTATAATTTATGAAGGATTGTGTACATTTGCGCACCAATACCTTACTGTTCTAACCTGGCTCTCTACCGGATGCGGTATTTTACTCGTATAATGCTAATTCACGTTTCCTTTCTCGCGTAATGCACGACACTCTGCATTAGCATTTCAATTACAAATTTCAACGGAAATTTCTACAGGTGAATGTCCTCCATTTTGCGATTCACTCGAGTGGCTTTTCCAGCATTGCTGGTATTCCGATAATGTGCGGTTTCTCAATAATTCCGTTGCCATTTCCGATTTCAATGTAATTCACTTATGCAGCGGGCGGGTCGTTGTTACATACATCCTGCGAGTCGCATCCCGCGAGTCGCTTTTCATCCCACTCTGCTGTACCTGTAACCGCTACTTTGCGTCTAATGTACTACTCGATACGGTGGAAAGCTGTTAATGAGATTATAGTTTACAAATTTAGTTATAGTGGCTACAGAGAGAGGTATTGTTCTCAGGGATGCTCTCAATCCGTACACGTGACGTTCACCGACCACTGGAAACAGAGTACGGTGTTTAATTACTAGCCGTTGGGAGTACACTGGTCACCTCTGATCCGGCTACCAATGACATGGTGCCAGCTTTTCAGAAAGGGAGCACGGGCTGTCGCGGACACGGAGCAAATACAATTACCTTGCTACGGTACAAACGTTCAACAGCGCGCATGTGTCGGCTTTTGTACAGGGCATAGCACTGGCATAGCATTATCAAGGAGAGTAGTTCTCTGGTGCTTCGGTCGCTGCTGCGACTGGTGAACCCCACACAATTTTACATCTGGCTGCAGGTGATTTGTTGTGATATTGTTTTCTTTCGTCATAATACTGGTTTGAATCTGGTCTCCACACTACTCTGTCTTCTGCAAGCCTCTTCATCTCCGAATTATTACTGCAGCATACATCCTTGTGAACCCACTTACCGTATTCACTCCCTAGTGTCCCTCCCCAACTTTTATCCACCACGGTTCTCCCCAGTACTATATTCGTGATCCCTTGATGTCTCAGAGTCTATCCAACAAACAGATCCCTTCTTTTATTCAAGTCTTCCCACAAATTTCATGTGCCCACAATTCTCTTGAGTACTTCCTTTTGAATTAGGCGACCTATCCGTCGAATATTCAGCACTATTCTGCAGCACCTCATTTTAAAAGCGTCTGTTATCATCATGTCTGAACTGCTTGTAGTCCACGTTACTCTTCCGTACGAGGCTACGCATCAGGCAAATACCTCCAGAAAGTACTTAAATTTTTACACGCTTCTAACAGAAAACGGTCTTCAGAAAGCTTTTCTGGCAGCAGACAGTCTACTTCGGCCATAATCAGTTCTTTTGCCTCCCAAACAGCATATTTCATGTTCTAAGAGTACAACGTGAAATATGCGTCTCATTTCCTAACCTAATTCCCTCCGAAGCACCTGTTTCAATTAGACCACATGTCATTATCCGATTTATTGCCTCCATTCCAGACAGCAAAATTTCAATCCAAATCTCACATCTGAGTGTAAAATTCTATTCTCAGGTTCACTGATACCAGCTACGAACTTTAGTGACGCAAAATTTGAGTGAGTTATTGACACTTGTAATATTCCAAATTCCTGCCGTACCATCTCTTTAAATCCGGGATGTCTGCACAGAAATTTGTGCGCAGGTCATAATGAGTTCTACTTATGGCCTGTTTTCAGGATATGAGGTTCATCTCTACAAAGTATTCACAACGATCAATCATATAATTTCATTATCCGAATAAAACGTTACGCTTGGAGACGCATTCTATACAAAAGTTTAGAAAAAATTACTCTCTGTTGCTGTATTAACTTTTCAGAGTTGATTCTAAGTAAGTGTTAAGTAAAATGTTACAGGATCCTAAGTGAATTTGTCTGAATAAGATATCTGCATATCCAAAAAGTATCATAAGCATTTGACAGTCACAGTCCTCCTTTCGAAACTGAAAATTTTCTCACCGAAATCAGTGACACAGTGAGTACATGAAGTTCTCTTGAACATGGAGAACAGGGAAATGCTACAAAATCATATGTGAATTGAGGGCAATTTTGCACGCAACGGCCAACAAATCCAGCATTGCTGTTATCGTTTCCCCTTGCGTGTTGTCACCTCGTTGACATTAGAAAAAATACACTATATACGAAATTTAATTTTGTTCTGCATTTGGTTTGTAAATGGTTGCATTTACCTAATTTTGGGGTGCTGAATACAATGGTAAAAACAGATTTTCTGTAAGACGTCAGATTTCCTAGATACACAGCAGAATAAAAATGGTAATAGCGAAAATAGACACAATTAATTCATACAAAAATACACATACAACACGTTTGAAGTCAATACATATGGCATGATGCCTATAAATGGGTATGATGCCATTAAAATGTTCAGATTAGTTCAGAACATATTTTCACCTTTAACCGTCTTTGGTTTTTAAAAAATGTGACGACAGAGCTCTTCTTATGTTTGTCGTTTCATCACTCTCCCTAACAAAATGGTTCAAATGGTTCAAATGACTCTGAGCACTATGGGACTTAACTGCTGAGGTCATCAGTCCCCTAGAACTTAAAACTACTTAAACCTAACTAACCTAAGGACATCGCACACATCCATGCCAGAGGCAGGATTCGAACCTGCAACCGTAGCGGCCGCGCAGTTCGAGACTGTAGCGCCTAGAACCGCTTGGCCACTCCGGCCGGCCCCTAACAAGATCCTAGCAGTAGTCACCCGTCATCGAAGGCTTCCAGTGGACTTGGTAACGGTGTTCCATGGTAGGAATGTCTTGGTCAAAGCGTTCACCATGCTCTTCGCTTACGTTTCCCAAACTTACCGGGAAGAATGCAAGGTGAGAAAGTAAAAACTGAATTTTAAGCGACATTCTACACCCCATGTTCTTAAAATTGTCCAACCCGAAAAGCTCTTCACAGTTACTTTAAAAGAAGACCAAGGAGGTAATAGGATATCTGTTAGCTTAGTATCGAAGG
Organism: Schistocerca americana; assembly: GCF_021461395.2. Lineage (NCBI taxonomy): Eukaryota > Metazoa > Arthropoda > Insecta > Orthoptera > Acrididae > Schistocerca > Schistocerca americana. Next base: position 154,299,557 of record NC_060120.1, on the reverse strand, counting down.
TTGGATCTTTCAGTAATTTTCTTATTTGTGGTCCAACAAATATACCCTTTTCAGCTTTGCCTCACTTAATTTGAGAGACTTTTCTTTTAAATGATTGAAGGCCTCACCTTCATTATCCAGAGCCTTTACACAGTTATTGATAAGGCCCAACTTGATAGGAAGGGAAAGCAAAATGATTTTATTGGGCTAAACCAATGGGGTATTGTTCACATTTACTTTTACAGGAACATATGACTTCCTTATAGGCCATTCCTTGACTGTGAAATGGTTCCTGGTGTCAAGGCTTTCTCAAAGACACAAAAAGCAGCAGTATTTCGTGAATCCAACCTGTAATCCTGTAGGAGTGTAACAGCTTTTAAATCACAGCAAAGCAGCCATTCATGATCCTTACATCTGATTACCTCTAGCAGCAAAGTCATGAATTGACAAGATTCTTTCACGTCTACTGCGTAAGCCAAAGGTACCGATGGAAATGCATTTCAATTATGCAGTAGTACTGCTTTCAAGCCGGTTTAACTGGTGTCAAGAAATAATTGCCACTCCTGTGGATTATGTTGTACTCCTAGCTGCATCATCAGACCATTGACATCTCTACATACACACACTGAATTCTGCATATCGAAATACTGAGCCAAGGAAGCTCCTCTTGATCTGATACAGGAAATTTTTGTCCCTGGAGCTAGAAGGTTCTTTAGACACGTACTACTTATTACAATCTTCAGAAAGACTCACGAAGTAGTTAGGCTATAATATTTTTTTTATTGCAACGGAAAGCTCATATTAACATTGAATCAATAACAACAGAACTATTATATATAATCAAAGAATAAACAATCTGTCCCTTGTGCGCGCCGCCACGGAATAATGCTATCCTACACTGTGCGTCTACGGATGTTCTGCTGGCGACTCCCACACAGCCCCCTCCTCCGATAGAGTGGAGCTCCGGGAATGTAGGGGTATTTATATTTTACCCAACGCCCAGCTCTTGTGTGTACTGAAGGCATTGGTTGAACTTCTTCAGCTTCTGTTGCTAGTAGTGGCGGTACAGCTTCCTCATGTGGTGGTGAGGTGGTGTCATCCTGGTTCAGTGGTGTGGAAGGTGGCACTTGGTGCCTTACCTCTGTGTCCTCTTCAGTCGGTAACATATGTGCAGGTTTAAGTCTTTCCAATGATACAACTTGACTCTTTCCAATTAGATCTATCTGCATGGTATGTTCATCCTGCGAGAGCGCTCTGTAAGGTCCAGAGTATGGAGGCTTCAGCAGTGACTTGACAGCGTCCCTCCGTAGAATCACATGTGTACATAAGCGTAGATCATTGTGCACGAACGTATTTACCGCTCCATGTCTCGAGACAAGAGATGGGCGAAGTCTGACCATATCCTCGCGTACCATTTGCAATGTAAACGGCATTTCGGTCTGTCGTGCCCCTTCTTTATGGGTGAAGAATTCTGCCGGCAGTCGTAAGGGTTCACCATAAACCATTTCTGTGGTGGATGCCCCTACATCCGTTTCAATGCTGTGCGTAGGCCCAACAAAACTAGTGGTAACGCTTACGACCAAGATTGTGCATGGCACATTAATGCAGCTTTTAATGTTCTATGTCAGCGTTCCACTATTCCATTGCTTGCTGGGTGGTTCGCTGTGGTGCGAAGATGTTGGAACCCGCACAGGTTGGCCAATTCTGAGGACAACCTCGATTCAAACTGACTCCCCTGGTTTGTGGTGACATGTAAAGGGCAGCCGAAAGGTGCGATCCAAGATGAAAGAAATACGCGTGCCAGGGTTTCTGCTGAAATATCCGATAACGGAGTCGCCTCTGGCCATCCCGTGAAGCGGTCCACCACATTGAGGACATAACGGTATCCTTCCGACGGCAAAAGCGGTACACGATGTCCAGGTGCACATGTGTGAAACGTTTTGTGGTAAGTGGGAAGTTTCCCACCGCTTTGTACACGTGTCGTCCCACCTTGGCCCTCTGACAGCCCAGGCACGTTTTTGCCCAATTACGGCAGTCTCTATTTATACCGGGCCACACAAATCTGTTTGTCGTTAGTTTGACGCTGGCGTTTATTCCTGGAAGAGCCAGTCCATGGATGCTATCAAATAACTGTCGTCGCAATCTCTCAGGTACGAACGATCTGTGTTTTCCTTGCATTACGTCAAACCAAAATCGGAAATGTTCACCCGTAGGTTGTATTTGTTGCAAGCATAACCCGGCCGTACTATCACGAGAGAGTTTAGGAAGTTGCTGGTCTGTTTCCTGTGCTGCAGCTATTTCCTTGTAGTCAATAGTCTAAGAGATTGTTTCCATCCTAGACAGGAAATCTGCCACGACGTTCTCAGCTCCTTTTATGTGCTGCTGGTCTTTCGTAAACTGGGCGATAAACTCGAGTTGTAGTGAGCTACCATCCTTGTTCTTACTGAAGGCTTGTGGTCTATGAAAACAGTGAATGATTTGCCTTCTACTTGCGGTCGGAAATGTCTGATGGCTTCATAAATTGCCAGGAGCTCCATATCATAGGCACCCCATTTTACTTGTGATGATGTAAGCTTGCGGGAGAAGAAACCTAGGGGCTGCCAATTGTTTCACACCTTCTGGCGTAGAGCTGCACCTATTGCCTGCTGGCACGCATCTACAACAATTGCCAGTCGTGCTTGAGGAACCGGATGTGCCAACATTATTGCCTGACGTAGACAGGTTTTGATCTTGTCGAATGCCATCTGCATCTCTGATGTCCACTATAAAGGTCGTTTGCCTACTGCATCCTTGCCGACTAGTGCTGACGTCAAAGGTGCTTGGATGGCCGCCGCATTAGGCAGATGGTGTCTGTAGAAGTTAACTGCTCCAAGAAACCGGCGTAGTTGGCGATAGTCGATGGGGCGAGTCATCTCTTCGATAAGGTCGAGTTTGTCTTGCAGTGGGCTGATACCGGCAGCTGTCACTGAGTAGCCCAAGAATGGCACCTGACGTCATCGAAGTAACCACTTTGATTCATTGACCAAAATGCCATATGCCTCAATACGTTGGTAAACGGTTCTTAGATGTAGTTCGAGCAATTCCTCAGACAACGAAAAATCCAAGATGTCGTCGAGGTACGTGAAACAATATGATAAACCTTAGAGGTCTTCGTCAATGAAACGCTGCAAAGGTGTGCCGCATTTTTTAACCCGAATGGCATACGGAGGTATTCGAATAAACCGAATGGTGTTGTGACAGCCGTCTTCGGTATATCAGCAGGTGCGACCGGTATCTGGTGATACGCTTTTTTGCAATCAATGACACTAAAAACGGTCGCGCCTGCAAGAGCGTGCGTTAAATCCCTGATATGTGGTACCGGATAACGATCGGGGATGGTACGAGTATTTAGTGCCCTGTAATATCCGCATGGTCTCCAAGTCCCATCTTTCTTCTTTACCAGGTGAAGTGGCGATGACCACGGGCTGTCGGATCTACGGACGATTCCCGAGCGTAATAATTCTTCGAACTCTTCCTTCGGGGTTGACCGAGTGTAGTCCTGATGTGATGTACCGTATTGTGCTTTATTGTCTGCCCACCAGACATGGATTCGCAGTTTGCTACTTGTCTGTATACAGACGTGGACATAGGGCTTCGTCCTAGGGTGCCTCTAATGCACTGTGTCCCACGTCGAATGCTCACTGAGCTAATAGATACCTCAAGTGCATAATGAAACAATAAATCAGCATCCAATATTGCGCCTGACACATCGGCAATTACGAAATTCCATGGTAAACTTTCATGGAATCCGAGGTATACCTCTATCTGACGTTTTCCATAAGTCGCTATCGACGTCTGGTTTGCTGCTGTGAATTTCGACTGAGATGGAGGGAGCTTCACATCACAGTTTCTAACAGGCAATGTACTAACGTCCGAACCTGAGTCCGCTAGATAAGCACGGCCGGACTTAACGTCTGTAACAAACAGCCGATGGGACAGTGAAGGTAAAGAAGAAAGGTTACTCACTCATAGCTGCCCCTTGTCGATCTCACCTCGTACCAGTAGGCGCTGGTGCTTGAACTCGCGACCGGCGGCCCTAACGCCGGCCGCTGTCGCCATTTGGGTGATTGCAGGGTGATGTGCAGCGCGTCGCCTCGCTTCCGAATCGTCGATGGTACCAGCAGATACGATCCTTAGACACAATGTCATCTTCCTTGCTCTTCTTGTTTGTGCCTGTCTTGCCTCCAAGCAACGTCGATATCTGCTGCTTCAATCCGTCAATTTGTTTTCGTAGGTTATCCAGTTGTTGGGAAACGTCCGGCTGTTGGCGTCGTTGTATCGCCGTTTCCTGTGAGTCAGTACTGTTGTGTCCGAACTTCACCGTCGACGTATGCACTGCGTCTAACGAAGTGTAGACCTTGTCGGCTAATGAGATCAACGATGAGATATCTTATGCGACTGAGAGCGCCACAGCCTCTGGCAACTGCACACGCCTTATATGTTGCAGTGTCGTATCTGGCAACTCGGTGTCGTTGACTAAACTTCGCAGGTGCCGCCAAAATTCCGAAGGTGACTTATCTCCTCTCTTTTCACCGTCCAATACTTGCTGGATACGTTGTTCCACCGGCCGACGTAATCGCGTAATGAGTAACTGCTTAATACCCGTATACTTTCGCGTGGCGGTCGGCTGAAGTATTATTACTGCGCTGATTGTTGCTGTTTTATTGTCAAGTGCACAAACGGCGATCGTAAATTTTGTCTCTTCGTTTACAATGCCATGATGATGGAAAGTCAGATCAAGCATTGCAAGCCACAGTTCAGGTTTATCAGGTATGAACTGCGGTGGGCGTTATTTCATCTTGCTACTGTTCTCTGTCGAAAGGCCGTTACTTGATGGCGCAGAAAAATTCAATATAGAGTTTTCTTGTTCTTCAATGTCGCATCGCAATTCCTCAATGTTCTTTAGCACAACGTCTCCCCGATCCGTAACACTCTGTGTGCCGCGCGGACTCACCCATCTCCTGGTAGACGAAATTGAACTGGGCTGCATTTGTTCGTCTACAACGAAATTCTTTGTACGGGGTCACCACTTTAGCTACGTACTACTTATTACGATCTTCAGAAAGACTCACGAAGTAGTTAGGCTATAATATTTAATTTTTTATTGCAACTAAAAGCTCATATTAACATTGAATCAATAACAACATAACTATTATATATAATCAAGGAATAAACAATCTGTCCCTTGTGCGCGGCGCCAAAGAATAATGCTATCCTTCACTGTCCGTCTACGGATGTTCTGCTGGCGACTCCCACAGTTTCATTGTTGCAGTATCGACCCCAAGAGATCAGTTTGCTGTTTCCAAGCTTTAAATCGCGAAACAAATCGTTCAGTTCCTTTTCATCAAAGAGCTGAGGCGAAGTGTCGTGATATTGAGGGCAGTAGTCTTCTATATGTTCAATACTTTCTGACTCTCTTGACATGGTGTCTTGTTCCTTGAATTTCTAGTTACAGACAGGAACAGGCACCGTCTCATCATGGGGCACAGGCAAATGGACTGAAGATACATTTAGACACTTTATTTTATGTCTAGTTTTCTTGAATGTTCCGAAATATTTGTAAGACAGAAGTAACAGTGTCAATAATGGTCTTTAGGCTCACACCACACCATCGGAAGACCGAATGGCATGGCTCGGCGCTTTCCTTTCAACCACTTGTTTATGGTTGTAGTAGAGGTTATGCAGGCATTATGAAGTGCAAAATTTTTATCTTGATCATCAACAGGACAATCAAAATACAATTTATATACCTTCTTAACCAAATCAGTGACAGGTTTTCTTTGGGCTTTTGGAGTGAATTTCCCACACACGTAACAAAAGTTGAGGCAGCAACGAGATTTACTAGTTGCAGTTTTTCTTAGTCTAAGTTTTAAACAAAAACAGTTTCCACTATCTTTCACAGGAAACACTCACTGAGGATCTCTTTCACACCACTGGATTACCACACGACCCATTACTGACCGTGTGTATATCTTCTAGCTCGCCTCTGCAAATTAAAAACAAACAATTAAACAACAAAACAGAAGAACAGCAAACAGCGAAATACTGAATACGAAAAATAAAAAAAAAAAATTTAAAAAACCAAAAATGGTACGTCCTAGAACATTTTTAAAGGTATATTCGGGTTATACTCACCAAAATACGTACTAGTTGATTTATCACATCCCAGATGAAAAACGCCTGTTGACTACTGGTATTTAATCAGTAAAACGTCTAATCTGCAAGCAGGCTGTTTTTACAGTGTAGGGTGCAGCGCCCTTTCTAGCAAGATAGGAACTTCAGCCAGAATCGGAGATTCGCCACGGAGTAACATCCTTGGATGATGCACCTGGCTTCAGTAAACCACTCAAATTTGGGCATATGATGGCCTGATTCGCACTTTCTATCTCAGAAAATGAGATAAGCAAATAGTTGAAATACTCAGTTCACCAAAATTAACGATTAACTCTCCTTGACTCTTATTGCAACGTAGAAGCTTGAAATTTGGACCAAATTTGCCTGCCACCTCCTCCGTAATGGTGTATAATCGTGGTGTCATGTGACGTTACTCTGGGACTCGACGACGATTCAGATAAAAAAGGTGTCGAGACACATATAAAAAAAGCCAGAGCTCAAAAGTTGATGTGATATCACATTGGTGCCAAATGTCACAACAACTCTGCCCAGTGCCTCCGTGGACGTGTCATGCAATGGGCAGGTTGCCACACCCCTTCTTACCAGCCTTTCGCGTTTCATGCTGAGATGCTGAGACCTCAGCGATGGAGATCAGAGCCGCGACATTCAGACTTAAAATCAAGCATTTTGCTTACCGGTGGCCGAGGAAAACATTAAGAAACACAACAGTTCACAATCGACATCTGAAGGCGCCACAGGGTGGCGCAAAGCGCGTCGATAAAACAACCAACTGCCTTGGGCCGTTGAGTACTCTATCGAAAACGACTGTTCGGCGCGATGAGCAACAAGACGACGTTCCCGACAACCTTTGACACAATGAAATCCCCTCCTCCCCTCCCTCCCGCCCCCGGCAATTTAACCATTCACTAACTAGATCGTTGGCCTGCAGCACCATTGTATGTGGTCGCACCCCTTTAAAGCGTAGCCAGAACACAATTTTTGCTCTGTCCCACTGGGGGAGTAGCTAGTAACGTTGCAGTCCATTCGACGAAACACGAATGCTGTCCAAAGTAGCAAAGTGTGCTTATGCTTTCGAAGCGCTTCTCCTTCCGACCCTTCTGTGAAGTTATTATGACGGAGGGGGGTGAATAAAATTCTAGTGATTCCGTCTATGACCCCCTAGTTCGGCAACGGCTTCGATGCTAACTGTGCACCTTTGTGGGAACTCCTTAGAAATGTCCATGTACAGCCATTCACGCCCCGGTTCTCCTTTCGACGCGCCTGACGTTTGCGATAGGGTTAGCATGCGCTAGTTGAGTGACACGGCGCCACTCAGGGAAGGTATGTCTAATTGGTTACCTCTCACATCAGCACACAGGTATCAGAGGTGTAGTAACAACACCAACGCTATACTATTGTACATATGAAAATTTTTTCTTCTGATTTTCTATAAATTAGTGTAAGCAATGTTTTCATTTCATTTCTTTTTCTTTTCATGTTATTATGTTAAAGAAACTGGAAACAACTTTCGATGTGAATATTAATATTTATATCAAATTACAAGCAATGCTATAACAGAATTGAAGTGTAACCCATGTTGAATCTATTGTAACATGTTTAAAATTGTAATTGTGTGTCTGGTCCATACGTAGGCAATGTATTAGGATATGTAGAATGCGAAACCTAGGGTGAATACCCTGTCTTTAAGGGGAGCGGTAAAAGGTGGATGGCAGGCGAGCGCGGGAAAGTGCACACGGGCGCGGCACGGCATAACGGGCTCAGCAGTGGTAGTCGGAGTTGGGCATCGGTCTCAGAAACACGTTCTGGATCGAGGAGGCTCTCCTGGAAAACGTGATTTCGTTGAGCCTCGAATGTGCCGTTTCCGACGCCTATACAGCGTGGCAATATTCCATAGGCACTAAATGGAAAAATATTGCGACGCTATGAAGAAGTAAAGTGCCGATACTTCAAGAGCCATTGCAGTGATTGTATGTGTGCTCTGCGCCTCGCCATCTCGCCGGCCGCCAACCGCCGCATCAATACGAACAGGTTGAAACTTCTAGTACTGTATTCGTATGGACCAGTGTTACTTTTGTTCCTGACTGTTCAATAACAACTTAACTTTTACCAGAATTGTCCTATCATTTAATTATCCTCATCACTAACCTAGACAGGGTCATTTCCACATGTTGTGCAACCCGAGTGTCCCGAAATGAAGATTTAAAGTTTATGTTATTAATACTTACCTGTAGACCAATCTATGTTAAAATGATGTTTAAAGAACTTTGTTGTTAATGAATATATAGGTCTGGCAAAGTTGGAAGATAATGTTGAAATTGGTTTAGTAATGAAGTTTAATTATTTGAGGCAGATAAAATGGTAATTAAATGTGCAGGAAATAAGCTAAAAAGAGTAGTAACTCATATATTGGAAATCTTGAGTGCTTAAACTTTCCAATCTATACTTCTCATGCAGCGTCTGACCCGGAGCGGGCGGCTGCAAAAGGCGTCTGTATCCCATGTTAGGGGCGGCCCCCAGAACTGCGGAAGGCAACGGAATACCACCGCAGATTATCTTCCCTGCATAATGCAGTCTTCATTTTATGCACAAAAAATGGCTTCCTCTCATGTTAAATCAGTGTCCGGAGGTAAAATAGTCCCCCATTCGGATCTCTGGGGGGGACAACTTGAAAGGAGGCAAAAAATCAAAACGAGAATTTGTACCTGGAATGTCCGAACTCTGCTACAAGCAGGAAAACTAGAAAACCTTAAAAGAGAGATGGAAAAGAATCATATAGACCTTGTAGGAGTTGCTGAGGTAAGATGGGATGGACATGGAGAGTTGCAGTCAGATGAATACGTATTCTACTACTCAGGAGGAGAAGTAAAAGGAATTAATGGAGTTGGAATGATTATGACAAAGGAATTGGCTAAATGTGTGGAATATGTAGACTATGCAAATGACCGGTTTATTGGTGTAAGGCTGAAAGGAGCACAAAAAGATTTACTGATTGTCCAGGTGTATATGACAACTTCAGAACATAATGACCAAATTGTAGAGGAAACGTACAATGTAATAGAGAGAATAATGGAGGAAAATAAAAAATGCTGCAAAATAGTAATGGGAGACTGGAACGCCATTGTGGGAGAAGGGAAAGAGGGAAACATAGTAGACAGTCATGGTCTTGGAAAGAGAAATGACAGAGGTGAATGGTTAATTGACTTCTGCAGGGAAAGGCAGCTGATGGCGGCAAACACATGGTTCAAGAACCATAAGAGGAGGCTCTACACTTGGGAATCACCAGGGGATAAATATAGAAACCAAATCGATTTAATACTGGTAGATGAAAGATGCAGGAATGGAATCAAGAAGGTGCACGCATTACCAGGTGCAGATATTAATAGTGACCACAGCTTACTTACGGCAGAAATAGAAATAAGAATGAAAAAACTGAAAAAGGCAACAATGGTGAAGAAATGGGATCTAGAGAAGATAAGGTCCAACAAAGAACAAATTACAGATATGCTGTCTCGAGACTTTCTAAACACATTACGAGACAAAGAAGCACCCGATAATGCCAACGAGTACTGGATTATGCTGAAAGAAGGAATCATTAAAGCAGGACAGCAAAATATAGGATATGTAAAAAGGGAAAAGGTATAAAAAACCATGGGTCACACAAGAAATGATTTCCAAGATGGAGGAGAGAATAAATTGAAAAACAAGAACACTGAAGATGCAAGAAAGATATACCGAAGGTTAAATAACGAACTGCAAAGAGAAACAGAGCAGGCTAGGAAAAAATGGCTTAAAGAGGAATGTGATGAAATTGAAGAACTGGACAGGAAGGGAAGATACGACTTACTATACAACAGAGTAAAGACTATGACATGGGAACAAAACAGAGCAGGAAGTGCTACTATGGAAATTTTGATTAAAGACGAAGAGGTAGTGTACAAAGATCGTGACGATGTCCTCCAGAGATGGGAAGAATATATAAAAGAGCTATATGACACAAATAGCAAACCAGAAACTCTGGAACTTGAATCACACAACAGTGTAAGTGATGAAGAGAAAGGACCGAGCATCATAATGGAAGAAGTAAAGTCTGCCATTGCTGCAATGAAAAATGGCAAAGCAGTAGGTACAGATACAATACCGGGAGAAATACTAAAATGCTTGAACCACAATGGAATAAGAGAAATATTGAGGTTATGTAATAAAATATATGACAGTGGTGAATGACCTGAGGACTTTTGACAACAGTAATGATTCCATTACCGAAAAAACAAGGAACCAAGAAATTCAGCGAGCACAGGACAATCAGCCTCATTTCACATGCAGTCAAAGTGATGTTAAGAATAATTAATAAAAGACTTGGAAAAGTAAGAGAGGAGAATCTCGGCGAGGAGCAGTTTGGCTTTAGACGGAATACGGGCACCAGAGATGCAATAGGGATCCTACGAATCTTGGGAGAAAGGTTTATTGAAAAAGGAAGAGACCTATATATGTGCTTCATCGATTTAGATAAGGCATTTGACAATGTGGTTTGGGACAAGCTAGCGACTGTTATGAGGGAAAAGAGAGTGGACTGGAAAACCAGAAGACTTATAAACTCATTATACCTTAATCAAAAAGTTTCAGTTAAAGTGAGACGAGAAAGTACAAACTGGATCAGACTAGGGAAAGGAGTAAGACAAGGATGCTGTTTATCACCTACTCTTTTCAACCTGTATTTGGAAAATATGTTTGACCAATGCTCATTAGACGACAAAGGAGTAGAAATTGGAGGAAGAAGAGTAGGGTGCTTGAGATTTTCTGATGACATGGTCCTTCTAGCCACAGGGGAAAAAGAATTACAGGATTTGGTGGACACCATTGCAAGTAACGGAAAAAAATATGGAATGAAAATTTACACAAATAAAACAAAAGTATTGGCAATAGGAGGAAATAAGGAAATAAAAATTGTGCTGAATGGAGAAACACTAGAACAGGTGCAAAATTTTAAGTACCTTGGATGCAGGATAGACACTGACTGGAAGTGCGCCATAGAAATTAAAACAAGGATAGCAATGGCAAAAGAGGCGTTTTATAAGAAAAGGAGAATCTTCTGCTGCGGTATGGACAGAGAACTCAGAAATAGACTCATAGAATGTCTTGTATGGAGTGTTCTTCTATATGGCGCTGAAACATGGACTATGAGGAAATAAGACAGAGAGAGGCTGGAGGCTTTTGAGATCTGGACATGGCGGAAGATGGAAAGAATAAGTTGGATGGACAGAGTAAAAAGTGAAGAGGTACTGAGAAGAGTGGGGGAGAAAAGGCAGTTACTAGATGTAATAAAGAGAAGAAAAAGAAATTGGATTGGGCATATATTAAGAAAGAATGACGGACTGATAAAAACAGTTTTAGAAGGTTAAGTAGAAGGGAAAAGGAAGCGAGGAAGGAAGAGATTCAAGATACAGGATGACATGATGGTCGGTACAACATACAGCAGCCTTAAGAAGGAAGCAATGGATCGAAGAAAATGGAGAGGCAAAGGATCTGCTAATATAGCAGATAACTGATGATGATGACTCTACTTAGCTTATTTCCTGCTCATTTAATTACCATTTTATCTGCCTCAAATAATTAAACTTCATTACTAAACCAATTTCAACATTATCTTCCAACTTTTCCAGACCTATATATTCATTAACAACAAGGTTCATTAAACATCATTTTAACATAGATAGGTCTGCAGGTAAGTATTATTAACATAGACTTTAAATCTTCATTTCGGGACACTCGGATTGCACAACATGTGGAAATGACCCTGTCTAGGTTAGTGATGAGGATAATTAAATGATAGGACAATTCTGGTAAAAGTTAAGTTGTTATTGAACAGTCAGGAACAAAAGTAACACTGGTCCATACGAATACAGTACTAAAAGTTTCAACCTGTTCGTATTGATGCGGCGGTTGGCGGCCGGCGAGATGGCGAGGCGCAGAGCACACACACAATCACTGCAATGGCTCTTGATGTATCGGCACTTAACTTCTTCATAGCGTCGCATTATTTTTCCATTTAGTGCCTATGGAATATTGCCATGCTGTATAGGCGTCGGATACGGCACATCCGAGGCTCAAAGAAATCACGTTTTCCAGGAGAGCCTCCTCGATCCAGAACGTGTTTCTGAGACCGATGCCCAACTCCGACTACCACTGCTGAGCCCATTATGCCGTGCCGCGCCCGTGTGCATTTTCCAGCGCTCGCCTGCCATCCACCTTTTACCGCTCCCCTTACAGACAGGGTATTCACCCGAGGTTTTGCATTCTACTTATCATAATACATTGCCTATGTATGGACCAGACACACAATTACAATTTTAAACATGTTACAATAGATTCAACATGGGTTACACTTCAATTCTGTTATAGCATTGCTTGTAATTTGACATAAATATTAATATTCACATCGAAAGTTGTTTCCAGATTCTTTAACATAATGACATGAAAAGAAAAAGAAATGAAATGAAAACATTGCTTACACTAATTAGTCGAAAATCAGAAGAAAAAATTTTCATATGTACAATAGTATAGCGTTGGTGTTGTTACACATGCCCCTGTTTCCATTAAATTTCACTAAGTGCAAATTTGATGGGAACACTAAATTTTACATTTATACAGTGGTTCTGAATCTTTATGTGAAAGTCCAAAAATGAAAAATTTATCCCACAAACTCCCTTTCACTCACATTATATAGGTGTACACTTTTTAACATATCAAGAACATTTACTTGTCATTTACTTAAGTGCCTTTTGCACAGTCCAACCTCCTATCACAACATTATTAAAATAGCAAATTACTCATTTTTATTAAATTTCTCAAAGAAATAATTTCATAATCTGGAACACAAACATTTAACTACAAAAGCAAATGCAAATATCTATATACACTATAAGACAATTTGTTGCTGCTTGTATTGAATGGCAGTCCATTTCCTTACTTACTAAAAAAAACACACACAATAATATTTAGAAAAATCACTACAAATAATTGCTGCCTATTATTCAGATTTGGGCAGTCCATTTCGCATCGTTTTAGCACATCACCAGTACCACACTTATAATTCTCCATTGATTATTTATCTGCCCTCCTTGGTGTTTGGCAGTCCTTTATATTATGACTCATATACTGCCCACTTTGATATTTGACAGTCCCATGTTTTATTTGGCTTGCAGCATTTACCCTTTCTTTTCAGCTCTTATCTCCAGACATCTTTGTATTTACAGTACATTTGGTAATCTGAAACTCACATAACTACATTAGCACACTGACATTGGTATACATACATTTTCAAAGATTTGTTACATTTGGAATAAAATAGTTTCAGCATAAGAATACAGCACATTTACTGCAAATTGCTCTCTGAGTGTACATAGGTCACTCACTCCTAGGAACATACAGTTGCAGGTCCACAACATTTCTTACACCTAAAAGTCTTTTGGATTATGGGTAGATCAGGTAGTAAGCATTATCGTGTGGAATGTTCTGTATTATGTAAGTCCATTATAAATATATTTAAATTTGGAAATTTCATGGTTCAGTCCACTAGCCTTTTCATGGGTTTTTAAAAGAACATAATCCCCAATTTTAAATTTTGACACTTTCAGATTTTTATCATGTCTTTTAGATCTAGATTCAGATCTTTGTTTTGCCCTTTTTCTGACTAATTATTTCTTTTGACTCAACCCCAAGCTTGTACAAGGTGGAAACTCTAGTTTTTCTTCAATTAAACCTTTACTCCTGCTGCCTAACAAAATTTCATCCGGTGGGAACCCAGTAGATTCATGATGTAAGGTGTTCATGACATTCTCAAAATCCGATATAAATCTACCCCAGGCTCTATGGTTATGACTGCAGTACGTTCTACACAATCTCCCTATTTATTGCATGTACCTTTCAACCGGGTTGCTAGCACGATGGTAAGCTGCGATATATTTAACCTCCACACCATTTTGCTCCATTCCTTCTTTCCAAATTTTGGATATGAACTGGGGACCATTGTCAGATAGTACTGCGTTGGGTTTCCCGATGGTTCTGAAGTATTCGACCATCCTACAAAATACAGCTTTTGCTGTTGCTTTTATCAAGGGGTATAATTTCACAAACTTTGAGAATACTTCCAAAATTACTAAAATATATGCACAATTTCCCGAAGTCTTTGGGAGGGGACCATACAAATCTACAGACAATCATTCTAGGGTGTCTTCAGGTAATGTACTTTGCATTGGACCTCTACTGGTTCTGTTAGGTATTTTGGCCTTTTGATAGACATCACACAACTTAATCCGTTCCTTTACCATTTTACTGACGCTACCAGCAATCATTACTACAGTATTCAATTAATCCAAACATTTCTTTGGCCCACTATACCCCAATGGTATAAGAAAATAGTCTATGACATCAGTATCTAACTGGTGTGGCCAACATATTCTCCATTCCTCAGTGACTGAATCTTTCCTCCTATAAAAAATGCCTTTAAAGATTTTGTAATATTTCTTAACTTGAGGATACTGTACAAAAATTTACCATCACAGATTTCCATGTCAGATGGTATCTCATATTTTTACATATTTGCTCAATTTTCCTTTTTCCTGAAACCTCTTTCATATACCTGATCTGAAAAGTACCCTCTTCACCATTTTCATCGGGCACTTCACTCATACCACTAGGCAATCGAGATAAAGCATCTGCCACATAATTCTCAGTACCCTTAACATAGCAAATCTCGTAATCAAATTGTTGCAGGTATAAAGCCCAACGAGTTAGCCTGCCATTAAGTAAACGACAATCTTTAAGAAAAGTTAAAGCTTTGTGGTCAGTATGTATGATGAGCTTATGGCCCCACAGATAATTTCTGAATTTCTTTAACCCCCATATAATGGCTAAAGCTTCCTTTTCCGATATAGTGTAGTTTCTCTCGTATTTTGTTAGAGTTCTACTTGCAAACGCAATTTGTCCTGTGTTCGATTTCTTTGCCATCAAAGATTTCTTGAAAAACTTCTATACCAATTCCGTAAGCACTGCTGTCAGTACTCATATGGAAAGGTTTTGACAGTATGGGGTGATGCAAAATATTGTCATTCAAAAGTTCACTTTTTAAATTTTCGAAATCTTTCATACATCCTTCAGTCCACACAAAAGCACTATTTTTCTTAAGTAGATTATTCAAATGAGGACTATTAAAAACTTGCCCCTTGACGAATTTTCTATAGAACCCACATAAACCTAAAAAGGTTTCCAAATGTTTTCTATTTCTACGAGCTGGACACCCTGCAATTGCACTTAACTTTTCCGGGTCCTTTCCAATACCGGTCGTAGTAATAATGTGCCCCAGAAACTTTATCTCCGACTTCATGAATTCACATTTTTCCCACTTAGGTGTCATGCCCCCTGCTTGTAGAGCAATAAAAACTTTCTTTAATAATTCACAATGTTCTTGCCATTCTTGTGGAGCAATCAGTAAATCATCTACATAAATGGTTAGCTGGGAACTCAATTCTCTCCCTAATACAAAGTCCAGAGCCCTAATAAATACTGCCACAGAAGTACTAAGCCCAAATGGCACTACTTTATATTGATAGCATTTCCCAGCGAATAGAAAGGCGGTATATTTACGGGATTCTTTGCTCAATAGGTTTTGCCAGTATCCGGCGGTCATGTCCAGACTGGTTAAATAATTCACGTTATAAAATTTTTGGAGCATTTCATCCTGATTTTCAGGTCTGTCTATTTCCTTCTTTACAATTTTGTTCAAAGTCCTGGCGTCAATAACTACTCTTACTCCCCCATCCCTTTTGTTCACGATGATAAGGGGACTATTATATTCGCTGCTACTCCATTCGATTACACCCCATTCTATCATTTTTTCTATTTCCACTTGAACAGCCTGCCTCTTTGATATAGGCACCGAAAACGGTCTTACAAAGAAAGGTTTATGCTCTATTGTCTCAATCTGGTATTCGAAGTTCTTAACTAGGCCAGGTTTGTCCGAAAATACGGTACTATTACTTTCTAAAATATCAAGCAATTCTGTTTTCTGATCAGAAGATATCTCCTTCAAATTTTCCACAATTTCTTTAAAATTATGCCCCTGCTTGTCACTCTCATCTATTAACCTCTGGACATAGTACACCTCATACATGTTTGTCAAACCATCATTCCCTCGGTCGATCTCCAACAATAAAGAATTAATTCCTGAATCGAACACATTCCCATGTTCCTCAAATTTTAATTCCAAATTCATGGATGCATTATTAATTTTAATCACTTCCTGGTTACAATCAATAATCACCTTTACTTTATCTAACCAATCTATTCCCAGAATCATATCAGTACTGAAGTCTGGCACAACCAAAAAATCGTGTTCAAATTTTTGTCCTTTTATACTAAATTCAACCAAAATCTGGTTCTTTACCGGCTTGCTAGTCTTGCCAGTAGCACTAACAATTTTTACACCCGTCACTGACATAATTACTCGTCCAGGCTTATCACAAATGTGTTCGAAAAACGACTGGGAGATTGCACTTATCTGAGATCCAGTATCAAGAAGTACTTGCAATTTCACATTATAAATTTCAACTGGTATTACAGTTTGTTTAACCGTCAAATGCTTTTCATTGTGGTGGTCTTCCCTAAGCAAATCCGGGTCGACGATAACATCGTCCCAAGATATGCTTTAACATTCACATCACCTAAATCTGGCGGTTTCTTTGGTCCCGGGAGTTCAAAATCATTAATTACTTGAACTCTTTGTAAAATAGGCCCTGAGTCGTCAGGTGGATCTTTCTTTCTTTGTTCAGTCTCGACATCCGGATTTTGTTTTGAAACTTCGTCATCATTAGGTACAATATCGCAATTAGTTGTATCCCCATTATTTTCACTAGTACCGAAATATTCGTCATCTGAACTATCGTCAGAATCCGACCATTCTGGATCGCTTTCAGGTTCTAACACAAGAGCTTTTCTGAGACAGGCACTAAATTCTCCCTCTGCATTTTCGTCAGGCTTTAATTTTAATTCAATATCCTCTTTTGGCAAAACGGCCTCATTATCAGCTTTACTCACATCCATTTTTACTTCATATTTTGTGTAATCCTCGTGGACTTCAATTACTTTTAGGTAATCACCTGCTTCTTCCCCACGGTGCCTTTCGGTAGCAGCTTGTACTATTGGCGGATCATTAACAGAAGTTACTTTCTCGTCAATGCTAAGGATTTCATCCTCCAATTCCTTCCTATCTTTAACCTTCGTCCTATCGGCAGCACGCGTACTTTGCGCGGCGCTATTTACTCTCTCCTCTTTAAATTCGGGCCACGTCACCTTATCGACGTCCCTACTATCTCCTTTTTCACTAATTAACCTCCTTGCCTCATATTCCTTATTAAAATCCTCCCACTCACATTGCATAAGGCCTTTGTACAGATCGTCGATCTGCACACGCCAATCAGTTACTTCTGCTAATTCATTTTCGCCATTTGCTTCATTACTAACACTGCTAACCGTACCTCTCTGTGTATCCACAGTTTCATCTATTATGTCCTTCGCCACGGAATTACCACTCATAATGTATTCAGCAGCTCTTACAGCAATGTTCGTACCTAATGCGGCCGCATTGCTAGCGGCTTCTCTCTGAACAGCTGTTCCGCTAGGCTGGGCCGTTGCCCTCTGATGCTCCAGTCGCCTGTTTACAAGTATTGCTCTGCGCAGCGAAGATGACTCATTCGCGCTCGCACCTGACGCTTGTTTCGCAACAACACGTTGCGTCGTTCCACGCCTGTCTCTAACCTGTCTCATAACTTTACTGGCAGTCCGGTAACCTTTCTTAAATCGGGGCCGGTATATACTGTCTGCTTACGTTTGGCCCGCAACGTTCGCGGAAATCAGTATCCCGCGTTGTTATTATTTTGCGCGAACTGGATAACTCCCTCTTTCTCTGCCTCTGCCTCTTCCTCTCTGTATCACGTTGACGCGAAACCCTTCGCCGTCATTTCTCTCGTCATTATTGCGATTATTCCTGTTACTAAAATTTTGAAAATTGGCACGACTTTCGCGCCAGTGGTCTTCGTCTTCGACCCTTTCGAGAAATGCTAGGAAGCTGCGATGATTGCTTCCCACGTATCTCTTTGAATCTTCTGGAAGCTTTTTATATAGTTCCCATATGATTTCTGAATCGGATCTTCTTCCTCTTAAATGCGTCAACTTTCGGTACCAATATTCGCAGAAATCTTTCAAAGAATTCCTGCCCCGGTTATCATGAAGTTTGGCCATGATAAACTCGCGCCACAAATGATCCTGTTTTTGTTCGGACCAATATTCTTCCGTAAATTTTTGCTTAAATTCTTCGAACGTCATTCGTTCGGTATTCAGATTAATTCCCCAGCGCTTAGCGTCACCTGCTAAGGCGCTAATTACTACGTTTATCTTTTCCTGACCAGACAAGTGCTCAGGAAATATTCTCTCGCAATTTTTGATGAAATCTAACGGAAGCCATCCGTTATGTTTCTTGGCGGGATCGAAGCGTTCCTCACCTTCCAACAGCTTCTTAAGTAGTGTGCCATTATAGACAACACCAGGTCTATCTTTAAAATGGCTCTGAGCACTATGGGACTCAACTGCTGAGGTCATTAGTCCCCTAGAACTTAGAACTAGTTAAACCTAACTAACCTAAGGACATCACAAACATCCATGCCCGAGGCAGGATTCGAACCTGCGACCGTAGCGGTCTTGCGGTTCCAGACTGCAGCGCCTTTAACCGTCTATCTTTAATTTTACTCTCAAGATCGTAAATTTTGCCATGAATTTTCGAAGTATTTTGTTCACACTTTTGTACACATCCGGTAACTTTCTCAC
Organism: Schistocerca americana; assembly: GCF_021461395.2. Lineage (NCBI taxonomy): Eukaryota > Metazoa > Arthropoda > Insecta > Orthoptera > Acrididae > Schistocerca > Schistocerca americana. Next base: position 154,280,528 of record NC_060120.1, on the reverse strand, counting down.
CTAAATCTCTTTCAGTGTCTGAAATTGCCTTTTTCAACTGTGATATTCCATGTTGACATTCGTTTACGATCTCAGTTATAAGACCGAAAACTTTTTCGTCTACCCTTGTTTCGACTAGAGGCTCTACTTTATGTTGGATGCTGAGAATTTCAACATCAAACCTACTGTTAATGCTGTCAATTTCCCCCTGCATAGTATCCATATTCTTGTTAATTGTGTCAATTTAAAATTTCATATAATTTACTACAGAGCTTAAACTACCCACTTTTTGTTCTACCTGTTCTATTTGTTTACTAATTTTAATTCCTTGTTCTTCTACCTGTGTTTTAAGCTGATCATTCTGTGTTTTGAGCTGATGGCTCTGTGTTTTAAGCTGCTCGTCAACGTTTGTTTTAAGCTGACTAACCTGACTGCTAACTTGTTTTTGAAGCTGATCATTCTGCGTTTTGAGCTGCTCGGCAACGTGTGTTTTAAGCTGATCATTCTGCGTTTTGAGCTGTTCGTCAACGTGTGTTTTAAGCTGATCATTCTGTGTTTTGAGCTCATCAACATGTGTTTTAAGCTGATCATTCTGTCCTGCAATTTGTTTGGTCAATCGTTCAAATAATACGTTCATGCTTAAAATTTTCACACTATTCTGTTCTACGGAATCGGTGTGTTCCGATCCTACTTCAAAAGTTTCTTTCGGTTCTTTCTTTATCTTTGGTGAATCAAACATGTCAGTGGATTCATTCACATACCCACTATCATCTACAAAGTCACCCTCTACTTCTTGTTTTATTCCTTGCTGTGTTCTAGGCAATCCCGACATCTCAATCTGTTTGTTAACATGTTCGTGGTATTGTATGTACGCCAATTGTCTACCGCTAATGCCATCTGTTATCTGGCCGCGTACACTCCTGTCATTGCCAGCCGCATTTTCCATTACGTTCGGCACATCTACTGTTTCTACGTTCTTGTCCATACTGAACGCAAATCACACCACACTACTATACTTGACGTTCACTGCTATTTACTTTACTAATTATTATTGCAATTCGTGCCACTGAACATCCACTGTTCGGTATTCACATTAATTTGTGACCGACAACAACTGGATGTCCTGTCACCGGGAAGCCACTTGCAACCCTACGCTACCGTGCACGATACTTATTAAAGCCTGTACTATTGTAATTTAACGGGCTTCAAATTATGAGAAAGGATTTTGGTGTAATTATTGACCGCGTGTACCTGAATGGAGGCAAAATCAGTTACGGGATTTCAAATAAGTGACATTTTAATGGTGATGCGCCTCTTGCGATCACATGTGGAACAATGTTTACAAATAAACAGAGAGGTGAAGGATACGATTTCACTCCTTTAGGTAAGCGACCACTGCCGCGATGGGAAGGGCACCAGGCCGCAAGGTAAAACAAAAATAAATTTGCTAATACAAGGGTATAACGGACCCCGTAATTAAAGAGGATAACGCTTACGGAAAAGAAACAAAGAATGATTTGCAAATTATATGCAAATATGCATACATGGAAGAAGCCTGGAGAAACTGACAGATTTCAGATAGATTGTATAATGGTAAGACAGAGATTTAGGAACCAGGTTTTAAATTGTAAGACATTTCCAGGGACAGATGTGGACTCCGACCACAATCTATTGGTTATGAACTGTAGATTAAAACTGAAGAAACTGCAAAAAGGTGGGAATTTAAGGAGATGGGACCTGGATAAACTGACTAAACCAGAGGTTGTACAGAGTTTCAGGGAGAGCGTATGGGAACAAATGGCAGGAATGGGGGAAAGAAATACAGTAGAAGATGAATGGGTAGCTTTGAGGGATGAAGTAGTGAAGGCAGCAGAGGATCAAGTAGGTAAAAAGACGAGGGCTAGTGGAAATCCTTGGGTATCAGAAGAAATATTGAATTTAATTGATGAAAGGAGAAAATATAGAAATGCAGTAAATGAAGCAGGCAAAAAGGAATACGAACGTCTCAAAAATGAGATCGACAGGAAATGCAAAATGGCTAAGCAGGGATGGCTAGAAGATAAATGTAAGGGTGTAGAGGCATATTTAACTAGGGGTAAGATAGATACCGCCTACAGGAAAATTAAAGAGACCTTTGGAGTAAAGAGAGCCACTTGTGTGAATATTAAGAGCTCAGATGAAAACCCAGTTCTAAGCAAAGAAGGGAAAGCAGGAAGGTGGAGGGAGTATATAGAGGGTCTATACAAGGGCGATGTACTTGAGGACAATATTATGGAAATGGAAGAGGATGTAGATGAAGACGAAATGGGAGATACGATAATGCGTGAAGAGTTTGATAGAGCACTGAAAGACCTGAGTCGAAACAAGGCTCCGGGAGTAGACAACATTCCATTAGAACTACTGACGGCCTTGGGAGAGCCAGTCCTGACAAAACTCTACCATCTGGCGAGCAAGATGTATGAGGCAGGCGAAATACCCTCAGACTTCAAGAAGAATATAATAATTCCAATCCCAAAGAAAGCAGGTGTTGACAGATGTGATAATTACTGAACTATCAGTTTAATAAGTCACGGCTGCAAAGTACTAACGCGAATTCTTTACAGACGAATGGAAAAACTAGTAGAAGCCGACCTAGGGGAAGATCAGTTTGGATTCCGTAGAAGTATTGGAACACGTGAGGCAATACTGACCATGTTGACTGGAATACTCTCTTTCAAATTCTAAAGGTGGCAGGGCTAAAACATCGGAAGCGAATGGCTATTTACAATTTGTATAGAAACCAAATGGCAGTTATAAGAGTTGAGGGGTATGAAAGGGCAGCAGTGGTTGGGAAGGGATTGAGACAGGGTTGTTGCCTCTCCCCAATGTTATTCAATTTGTATTTTGAGCAAGCAGTAAAGGAAACAAAAGAAAAATTCGGAGTAGGTATTAAAATCCATGGAGAAGTAGTAAAAACTTTGAGGTTCGCCGATGACATTGTAATTCTGTCAGAGACAGCAAAGGACTTGGTATGGCAGTTGAACGAAATGGATAGTGTCTTGAAAGGAGGGTATAAGATGAACATCAACAAAAGCAAAACAAGGATAATGGAACGTAGTCGAATTAAGTCGGTTGATGCTGAGGGTATTAGATTAGGAAATTAGACACTTAACGTAGTAAAGGAGTTTTGCTATTTGGGGAGCAAAATAACTGATGATGGTCGAAGTAGAGAGGATATAAAATGTAGACTGGCGATGGGAAGGAAAGCGTTTCTGAAGAAGAGAAATTTGTTAACATCGAGTATAGATTTAAGTGTCAGGAAGTCGTTTCTGAAAGTATTTGTATGGAGTGTAGCCATGTATGGAAGTGAAACATGGACGATATATAGTTTAGACAAGAAGAGAATAGGAGCTTTCGAAATGTGGTGCTACAGAAGAGTGCTGAAGATTAGATGGGTAGATCACGTAACTAATGAGGAGGTGTTGAATAGGATTGTGGAGAAGGGAAGAATGTGGCACAACTTGACTAGAAGAAGGGATCGGTTGGTAGGACATGTTCTGAGGCATCAAGGGATCACCAATTTAGTATTGGAGGGCAGCGTGGAGAGTAAAAGTTGTAGAGAGAGACCAAGAGAAGAATACACCAAGCAGATTCAGAAGGATGTAGGTTGCAGTAGGTACTGGGAGATGAAGAAGCTTGCAGAGGATAGAGTAGCATGGAGAGCTGCATCAAACCAGTCTCAGGACTGAAGACCACAACAACAACATGCAATAATGTGAAAACAGTAAAGCCAAGTATCCACCATGGTGAGTATTCCATTTCTCTATAAGCCACGAATGTATTGACAGTATGCCATGATTCGAACTTAAGCCTGACTTTAATCCTTGTTTTCAATATTTCTAGGAAGATGGAAAACTGTAACGGGGTGGGGGATTGATTTATAACGGGTATCGATGTCTACTAGCTCAGCACCCGTGGCCTCAGTCCCAGGTATGATGCACGCAACCGCTTAAATTTGTAATAAATATTGTCAACAATGGCGGCCGAATTGTATCGGGTTGTACCCGTGGTGCAGGGGTAGCGTCTTTGATTCATAATCAAAACCTCTTAGGTCCCGGGTTCGATCCTCGCCACTGCCTAAATTTTGATAAATAGTCAGCATTGGCGGCCGAAGACTTCCGGCATAAGAAGTCAGCCTCATTCTGCCAACAGCCTTGTCAAAGAGGGCGGAGGAGCGGATAGAGGTTCAGGGCACTCTCTTGTCCTAGGGGTGGGAAATTGCCACTAAAGGCGGAAGAATCAGCAATGATCAACGACATGAAAATGCAGAAGGCAATGGAAACCACTGCATTAAAGACACGTAACGTGTATCCACAGGACATGTGGCCTCTATTTGAAGAAGTGTCATGATGATCTCTCCATTGGCAAAAGATTCCGGAATAGTCCTCCAATCGGATCTCCGGGAGGGGACTGCCAAGGGGGAGGTTACCATGAGAAAAAGACTGAATAATCAACGAAAGGATGACATTCTACGAGTCGGGGCGTGAAATGTCAGAAGCTTGAACGTGGTAGGGAAACTAGAAAATCTGAAAAGGGAAATGCTAAGGCTCAATCTAGATATAGTAGGGGTCAGTGAAGTGAAGTGGAAGGAAGACAAGGATTTCTGGTCAGATGAGTATCGGGTGATATCAACAGCAGCAGAAAATGTATAACAGGTGTAGGATTCGTTATGAATAGGAAGGTAGGGCAGAGGGTGTGTTACTGTTAACAGTTCAGTGACCGGGTTGTTCTAATAAGAATCGACAGCAGACCAACACCGACAACGATAGTTCAGGTGTACATGCCGACGTCGCAAGCTGAAGATGAACAGATAGAGAAAGTGTATGAGGATATTGAAAGGGTAATGCAGTATGTAAAGAGGGACGAAAATCTAATAGTCATGGGCGACTGGAATGCAGTTGTAGGGGAAGGAGTAGAAGAAAAGGTTACATGAGAATATGGGCTTGGGAGAAGGAATGGAAGAGGAGTAAGACTAATTGAGTTCTGTAACAAGTTTCAGCTAGTAATGGCGAATACCCTGTTCAAGTATCACATGAGGAGGAGGTATACTTGGAAAAGGCAGGGAGATACGGGAAGATTTCAATTAGATTACATCATGGTCAGACAGAGATTCCGAAATCAGATACTGGATTGTAAGGTGCACCCAGGAGCAGATATAGACTCAGATCACAATATAGTAGTGATGAAGAGTAGGCTGAAGATCAAGACATTAGTCAGGAAGAATCAATACGCAAAGGAGTGGGATACGGAAGTACTAAGGTATGATGAGATACGTTTGAAGTTCTCTTACGCTATAGATACAGCAATAAGGAATAGCGCAGCAGGCAGTACAGTTGAAGAGGAATGTACATCTCTAAAAAGGGCCATCACAGAAGTAGGGAAGAAAAACACAGGTACAAAGAAGGTAGCTGCGAAGAAACCATGAGTAACAGAAGAAATACTTCAGTTGATTGATGAAAGGAGGAAGTACAAACATGTTCCGGGAAAATCAGGAATACAGAAATACAAGTCGCTGAGGAATGAAATAAACAGGAAGTGCAGGGAAGCTAAGACGAAATGGCTGCAGGAAAAATGTGAAGACATCGAAAAAGATATGATTGTCGGAAGGAAAGACTCAGCATACAGGAATGTCAAAACAACCTTTGTTGTCATTAATAGCTACGGTGGTAACATTAAGAGTGCAACGAGAATTCCACTGTTAAATGCAGAGGAGGGAGCAGATAGGAGGAAAGAATACATTGAAAGCCTCTACGAGGGTGAAGATTTGTCTGATGTGATAGATGAAGGAACAGAAGTCGATTTAGAACAGATAGGGGATCCAGTATTAGAATCGGAATTTCAAAGAGCTTTGGAGGACTTACAGTCAAATAAGGCAGAAGGGATACACAACATTCCATCAGAATTTCTAAAATCATTGGGGGAAGTGGCAACAAAACGACTATTCCCGTTGGTGTGTAGAATATATGGGTCTGGCGACCTACCATCTGACTTTCGGAAAAGCATCATCCACACAATTCCGAAGACGGACGAGAGCTGTCAAGTGTGAGAATTATCGCACAATCAGCTTAGCAGCTCATGCATCGAAGCTGCTTACAAGAATAATATACAGAAGAATGGAAAAGAAAATTGAGAATGCGCTAGGTGACGATCAGTTTGGCTTTAGGAAAAGTAAAGGGACGAGAGAGGCAATACTGACGTTACGGCTAATAATGGAAGCAAGGCTAAAGAAAAATCAAGACACTTTCATAGGATTTGTTGACCTGGAAAAAGCGTTCGACAATATAAATTGGTGCAAGCTGTTCGAGATTCTGAAAAAAGTAGGGGTAAGCTATAGGGAGAGACGGGTCATATACAACATGTACAACAACCAAGAGGGAATAATAAGAGTGGAATGAACGAAGTACTCGTATTAAGAAGGATGTAAGACAAGGCTGTATCCTTTCGCCCCTACTCTTCAATCTGTACATCGAGGATGCAATGATGGAAATAAAAGAAAGGTTCAGGAGTGGAATTAAAATACAAGGTGAAAGGATATCAATGATACGATTCGCTGATGACATTGCTATCCTGAGTGAAAGTGAAGAAGACTTAAATGATCTGCTGAATGGAATGAACAGTCTAATGAGTACACGGTATGGTTTGAGAGTAAATCGGAGGAAGACGAAGGTAATGAGAAGTGGTAGAAATGAGAACAGCCGGAAACTTAACATCAGGATTGATGGTCACGAAGTCAATGAATTTAAGGAATTCTGCTACCTAGGCAGTAAAATATCCAATGACGGACGGAGCAAGGCGGACATCAAAAGTAGACTCGCTATGGCAAAAAAGGCATTTCTGGCCTAGATATGTCTATTAATATCAAATACCGGCCTTAATTTGAGGAAGAAATTTCTGAGGATGTTCGTCTGGAGTACAGCATTGTATGGTAGTGAATCGAAGCATTTGAGATGTGGTGCTATAGACGAATGTTGAAAATTAGGTGGACTGATAAGGTAAGGAATGAGGAGGTTCTACGCAGAATCGGAGAGGAAAGGAATATGTGGAAAACACTGAAAAGGAGAAGGCACAGGATGATAGGACATCTGCTAAGACATGAGGGAATGACTTCCATGGTACTAATGGTACTAGAGGGAGCTGTAGAGGGCAAAAACTGTAGAGGAAGACAGAGATTGGAATACGTCAAGCAAATAATTGAGGACGTAGGTTGCAAGTGCTACTCTGAGATGAAGAGGTTAGCACAGGAAAGGAATTAGTGGCGGGCCGCATCAAACCAGTCAGTAGACTGATGAAAAAAAAAAAAAAAGTCATCCTCACTGAACAAACGGCCTTCTCAGAGAGGGCAGAGGAACCATTACAGATTCAGAACAGTCTCTTGACCCTGTAGTAGGAAACTGCCCCTAAAGGTGGAAGAATCAGCAATAATCAGCGGCAGTAGGATGCAGAAGGTAAATGTTCAAATATGTGCGAATTCCTACGGGACCAAACTGCTAAGGTCATCGGCCCCTAGTCTTACACACAACTTAAACTAACTTAGTCTAACTTATGCTAAGAGCAATACTCACACGCACACCCATGCCCGAGGGAAGACTCGGCGCTCCCACTGTCTGGCGGACCATGGGAGGGTGGTCGGGAGGGGGGGGGGGAAGCAGCACGAACCGTGGTAAGATGCCTTACACCACACGGTATAGCAAGGTAATTAATCACAGCATTGAAGACACATGATGCGTATCCAAAGAACATGAGGCCTATAACTGAAAAAGTATCATTATGATCTCTCCATTGGCGAAAGATTGCGAGATAGTCCCCTATTCGGATAACATTCTACGAGTGCGGTAGGAGGGAGGTGGAATGTCAGAACTCTGAAAGTGGTAGGAAAACAAGGATATCTTAATAGGGAAATACTAAGACACGGTGTAGACAAGTGTAGTGTAATATCAACATCTGCACAAAATGGTGTAACGGGAGTAAGATTCGTCATCAATAGGAAGGTGTAGCAGAAAGTGTGTCACTGTGAACAGTCTAGTGATAGGGCTGTTCTCTTCAGAATACACAGCCAACCAACACCAACAGCGGTATTTCATTCGTACATGGCAACGTTGCAAGCAAAAGATGAAGAGGCAGAGAAAGTTTATGACGATATTGAATGGGTAATTCAGTACGTAAAGGGAGATGGAAGTCTAATAGCCACGGTGCACTAGAAGGCAGTTGTAGGGGAAGGAGTAGAAGATAAAGTTAAGGGAGAATATGGGCTTGGTAGTAGAAACGAGGGAGGAGAAAGACTCCTGAATGAAATTTTCACTCTCCAGCGGGTTGTGCGCCGATATGAATCTTTCCGGCAGATTAAAACTGTAGGCCGGACCGAGGCCGAAATAGGGACCTTTGCCTCTCGCAGGGAGGTGCACTACCGTTTGAGCTAGCCAAGCACGACTCACGACCCGTCCTCACAGTTCCAAATTCGCCAGTACCTCGTTACCTACCATCCTAACTTCACAGAATCTCTCATGCAGACCTTTCAGAACTAGCACTGCTGGAAGGAAGGATATTGCGGATACATGGCTTAGTCACAGCCTGGGGTATGTTTCCAGAATGAAACTTTCACTCTGCAGCGGAATGTGCGCTGATATGAAACTTCCTGGTAGAGCACTTGCCAGCGAAAAGCATAGGTCTCGATATCGAGTCTTGGTCTGACACGCAGTTTGAATCCGCCAGAAATTTTCATGTCACCCTACACTCCACTGCAGACTGAACGTTTACTTCCGCAAACATCCCCCGGGCAGTGGCTGGGCCATTTCTCCACAATATCCTTTCTTCCAGGAGAGCTACTTTTGCAAGGTCTACAGGAGAGCTTCTGTGAAGTTTGGAAGGTAGGAGACGAGGTACTGACGCAATTGCAACTGTGAGGACTGGTCGTCAGTCGTGCTTGGGTAGCTCGTAAGGTACAGCACTTGCCCGCGAGAGGCAAAGGTCCCGAGGTTCGAGTCTCAGCCCATCACACAGTTTTAATCTTCCTGGCCCGCGCGGAGTGGCCGCGCGATTTGTGGCGTCATGTCACCGACAGCGCGCCCCTCCAGCCGAAGGTTCGACTCCTCCCTCGGGCATGGGTGTGGGTGTTGTTCTTAGCATAGGTTAGTTTCAGTAGTGTGTAGGTCTAGGAACCGATGACCTTAGCAGTTTTGTCCTTTAAGAATTCACACATATTTGAACGTCTTTGAACCTTCCTGGAAGTTTAAGGTTAAAGACTAATAGAGTTCCGCAATAAAAATCAGCCTGGAATATCGAATTCTCTGTTCATGGATCATAAGAAGAGGAAATATACTTGGAAACGGCCGGTAGATTCGCGAAGAACGCAGTTAGATTACATCATGGACAGGCAGAGGTTTCGTAATCATTTACAGGATTGTAAGGCATATCATGGAGCAGACATAGACTCAGATAACAATATAGTAATGATAAAGAGTAGTTGAACGAAGTACAAAAACGTGCAGGGCAAGTCAGGAATACAGAAAAGTATTTCACTTAGGACTAAATATGAAGTGGTGAGCTGGCCGGTGTGGCCGAGCGGTTCTAGGCGCTTCAGTCTGGAACCGCGCGACCACTACGGTTGCAGGTTGGAATCCTGCCTCGGGCATGGATGTGTGTGATGTCCTTAGGTTAGTTAGGTTTAAATAGTTCTAAGTTCTAGGGGACTGATGACCTCAGCAATTAAGTCCCCTAGTGCTCAGAGCCATTTGAACCATTTTTTGAAGTGGTGAGAAGCTGAGACGAAAAGGCTGAATGAAAAATATGAAGAAATAGAAAAAGAAATGATTATTGGAAGGACGGATTCCTCATATACAAAAGTCAAAATAATATTCCGTTAAATTAAAAGTAATAGCGATAACATTAAGAGTTCAACGTTAATTCCACTGTTATGTGCAGAGGAGGGAGCGGACAGGTACAAAGATTACATTGAAAACAAATATGTGAGGGGACGACTTGTCTGATAGCGTGATAGAAGAAGAAACAGGAGTCGACGGGGAGGAGATAGAGGATCCAGTATTAGAGTCAGAATTTAAAAGAGCTTTGGGAGAAACGGCAACAAAGCGACTATTCGCTCTTGTTTGCAGAATGAGACTGGCGATATACCGTCAGATTTCCGGACAAACATAATCCACACAATTTCGAAGACAACAAGAATCCACAATTGCGACAGTCATCGCACAATTAGCTTAGCAGCTAATGCATCCGAGTTTCTGACAAGGATAGTATACAGAAGAATGAAAAAGGAAACTGAGGATGTGTTAGTTGACGGTCAATTTGGCTTTAAGAACGGTAAAGGTACCAGAGGGGCAGCTCTAGCGTAGCGGTTGATAATGGAAGCAAAACACGTTGAAAGAATTTGTCAACGAGGAAAAAGTGTTTGACAACGTCATATGGTGCAAGATATTCGGAAAGATGTTATGAATTCTGAGGAAAATAGGGACAAGCAATTGACTAAGGTGAATAATATACAACATCTACAAGAAGCTGAACATTTATTAAAGTGAACTCCATGTAAAAAACACTATTAATATTCCTCAAGCCGGTAGCTGACAGACAGTCATGAATTACGTTTGCAGCACTTAAATTTATCTGACCACCGGAACTTTTCAAAAAGACGATATAAGGTAGCATTGTTCACGAAGCTAGTACTTTCAACTTTTCGGGTAGGTGTAAGGAGAAATACTAACTGGCAGATATTTGCTTCAATACTATGTTCATTCAGGCCGGGAGCTCCCCACATTAAGTTGAAATGATTGAAAAAATGGTTCAAATGGCTCTGAGCACTATGGGACTCAACTGCTGAGGTCATTAGTCCCCTAGAACTTAGAACTAGTTAAACCTAACTAACCTAAGGACATCACAAACATCCATGCCCGAGGCAGGATTCGAATCTGCGACCGTAGCGGTCTTGCGGTTCCAGACTGCAGCGCCTTTAACCGCACGGCCACTTCGGCCGGCAAATGATTGAAGGGGCATGGCACTTCAAGTCATATTTAGTCAGCAAAGTCTTGTTGGGGGGGGGGGGGGCACTAAGTCACTGCGTATTTATTTGCTGTCATGTAACTCTAGTACACTCCTGTAGTGAGAATTTCAATATACGGTGTTGGGAGGGTACTGATTCTGCTAGTGCTTGTCGGTTAACACCGGAGCCATTGTAGAGCACTTTAAAGACTTACAGGTTCCACAAAGTGGCACAAAACTGACTTACCCTGTGTGGAAACAGCAGTAGAGGTTAATAAGACCGAAGGCGGGAGTAGAGTAGGACGGTTTACACAACTGTTTAACAGACGTTGAAAATACCGCTTCAGTTGTAAGATTCTTTTTATTTAAAACCTAACCGGTTTTGGGCCCTTACATGCCGTATCATAAGGTAACCCTGTTAATTGTAAAATCCAATAGTCAACAAATACATTTCCATATTATATTCGTACACTTAATAATCAGATTCCATCCTTTTGAGTGGGGAGTTATCACCATGCGAGCAACTGCACAGCTAATGTCTGTCTACAGGTGGATGACACAAGGTGAGACCGTATTGGCGTATTTCTTTTATATGTACGAACACTGGCAGTTCGATTACTTTATGTCAAGTATTGTATTTAGAATAACGCATTACGGTCATTCTTTAATTTTATGATTCCCTTGTTTTCAGGGCCTTTAACTCGTATCTTCAGAGGGCGATCATGTTAACTACGTGACCTGGCAATGTCTGTAATAGACGATGGCCTGATGCAATTTATTTAATTTTTAACTACAGTACCAAACTTGCCATACAAGTTGCAGTAAATAATTTCGTGAAAGAGACGTATTCCAAAAATAGCAAAAAATTTTTAGTTTTTTAGAAAGAGTTTTAATCATTAGTGAATATCAATGTTCTCTGTTTCAAACTCGTACCCGTTAGACGTTAAACTCGTATGCCAGTTCCTTTTCCAAACGCAGAAACACTTCTTAAACTCTTACCTTTCATGTAGATATCAGCTCTCAGCGACACGCTTTTAATCTGAGCTACACATCCTTAGTATTTAGGATCAGAAAAATGTCACGCCATGTGCAGCTAATATAGCAGCTGGGAGATCATTGTACTATTATTTCTGTACAAAATTCATGGACAAGCAACGAAGTGCCAACATACATGAATTGCTTCTCCACAAACACGAGAGTTAAACTGGTAAATGGTACCCATTATTGATTGTTCGACCTTTTGGCAACAAGACGGCCGATGTGACCGAGCGGTTCAAGGCACTTTAGTCTGGAACCACGCGACCGCTACGGCCGCAGGTTCGAATCCTGCCTCAGGCATGGATGTGTGTGATGTCCTTAGGTTAGTTAGGTTTAAGTAGTTCTAAGTTCTAGGGGACTGATGACTTCAGATGTTAAGTCCCATAGTGCTCAGAGCCACTTGAACCATTTTTTTTTTTTTGGCAACAGTTCATGCTTCACTATGCCTTTAAATCAAAGAACATACTAAGCATAATCTTCAAAAAATCACCGCACCTGTCAAGTTTTCTTCGTTCTCAATTATTCAGAATGCCTTCACTACGACGAACGGGCCGTAGGTTCGACGTCATACCAAAAACATTTGTTTCAGTACCTGTCATGAGACGTTTCGGTAGTTCGACGTCTTTGTTGACTTCATTAAGAGACTCGTGAGCAACTTGCATTCGAAGTTGTTTTTCTTTAAAAAAAACCAAGAACTTTGGAAAAAATTTTGCTGTCACATATTTCATACGCAAAACAGTCCGCAGCTCGTGGTCTAGTGACGTTGCTGCCTATGGGTTCTCTGCCCGGCGACTTGGTGTAGGTCTTATCCTCATCGTTTAATCGTTATCATCACAATCATCATTCGTGACAGCGTCTAGACTGGATTGAGTAAAAATTGGACTGTGTAAAAGATTGGGATTTTGTACGGGCGCAGATGACCCCGCAGTTCAGGGCTCCACAAACCAAACATCATCATCATCATACCCAAAACATCAAAAAAGTCTGTGGTATGAACCAGTTCATATGACAGAATGTTTACCTTCTTCTCTGATTGCGATTCGGTGATCGCTCGTAATCATTTTTTTTTTTCAGTTTTTTCGCGACTCCACCTGTATATGATGTGCTGTTGCGTCCAAGGCGCTCGTGATCTTCGACACCTCATTTCTCTTTTTATAAACGCTTGTACTACCGGTATTCATTAAACTTTGTTTTATTCATAGCAGACTAATTAAAAGCAGTATTTAAAACTCCTAAAACTATGCTATACATTATTCTGTTCGAGTAGCAAATTTTAATACTAACCCTCTGGTGCATTTTGTTCAAAATAAGGCGCACTCGGTAACTAAGTTCCAACTCGAAATTGAAAACACTGTGATAATCCAATGGAACTTTGCACAGATATGTTGGGCAGTGTCTTAAGTGTGTCAGTCGATCGCTTCATGTCGCTCTTCTCAGTTCAGAGCGCAAAGTGATCAAGTAGAAGTTCCTAAAACAGCAGTGTCTCCCGGCAAGTACGTGTATCTGGTGAGAGATTTCGCCTGAAGCTGTGCAGCCACATAACGTAAATATCATGAGTTTCTTTCTTCAAGACAATTTTCAGCCGCATTCTGCAGGGACAGTGGAGACTCTCCTGCAGCTTTTCGATGGTAAGTGTTGGATCACCCACAATACAGTCCGTAACTGCCTCCCTCCATTTTTCGTCTCTGCTCACATGAACCGCTAGCCACGAAAACAAAATTTTGACACAAACAACGGAAGGCACACCAGCGTAGAGAATGACGGAAAGCACAGGCGGTTTTCTTTGACGAGGTTACTGGAAAGTTTGTGCAACGGCACGACAAATGTCTAAGTCGGAGCTGCGATTATTTAGTGAGGTAGCTGGTAGGTATGGCTAACTGCTGCAAATAAAAAATTTTTGATTTTCGATGTGGTTTTCATATCGCGCACGAATGGACCTTAGTTTCCGAACAGCCCTCGTACATGCAACCTTTTGATGCAGCACTGAGTAATAATGAAGAACTAGTATTCCTATAGATATCTGACAACACAGTAAATATCCGACATGAATAACACTGTACACATACTATTCAGGCACGTATACCATTACAAACACAAAAATCCGCTCGAATCAGACTAACACAACACTCGAAATTACAAAATTCTCGATACTTTTGGTTGCATTAAATTCGAAAGTTTTGGTGGGCTTGGTCACAACACATTGTTACATTATTAACTGAGTGATAACTTCACCTCAGGTGCTCTTGCTGTTGCTACACAGAAAGTCAGACAATGATAAGATGATATAATCGGGTTGTTGACAGATTTATTTCAATGGAACTATGAAGCGTGCGACTGAACTGAGAAGTATACATATCTACGTATTTTGACTGCTTCTTGTAGCTTATGGTAACAGCATTAACCCATTTCTTTTCATATGAGCATTGACTAGGCAAATAGATGCACACAGAGTATAATGGTTATCTGATCACGTGGATCAGGGCTATGCTTTTGAGGGAAGTAACGATGAAAAAGACCTCGGCTGAGGAACGGCGTTCCTCTAAGCGGCACTTTTCACTAAAGAGTAAAAATTTAAAAAAAAAGGAAAGAAAACAGAAAAGATCTGAGAGAATTAGTGAGGCCCTTCACAGGCGATTTAGTGGCTTTCCCGTTAATTACGAGATTGGAATTCGCGATAATGACCTGTTGGCCGCATGGACGGCTCATTTAGTCTGCCGAACAGTTCGGTCAGCCGGAACTGCGAGCATCCAGACCACAGCGTGAAGTGAGCAGAACGGTGAAAACCGCAGCAGATCACTGGCGGCGCGCAGCGAAAGGGCCCGCAAATCCCGCGCGCTCTGCATCGCATCGCATTAATCGCGTGAGCCGCCATCGCGTCAGCTGAAATCGCTACCTTGTCAGTCCGTAGACTACCCGAATCGTCATCGCACGTCCCCGTTAAATAAATCCTAATATAATATACATATATGGGTGTTGCGAAATTATTCGTTCAAAATAATGCAGGCGGTAGAGAACATCAGAACAAATACACTGACGAAGGAAATTTTTTTACACCCGTCTAGACGTTTCCACGTAACTCAAGATTTAATATTACGACAGTGCATATAGAGCACATGAGATTATTATATTTACAAGGGGTTCTGAGGTGCAAAGTGTGCCACCCGGTGTGAACGAGCGGTTCTAAGCGCTTCAGTCTGACCGTTACGGTCGCAGGTTCGAATCCTGCCTTGGCCATGGATGTGTGTGATGTCCTTAGATTATTTAGGTTTAAGTAGTTCTAAGTTCTAGGGGACTGATGACCTCAGATGTTGTCCCATAGCCGGCCGAAGTGGCCGAGCTGTTCTAAGTGCTACAGTCTGGAACCGCGTGACCGCTACGGTCGCAGGTCGGAATCCTGCTTGGGGCATGGATGTGTGTGCTGTCCTTAGGTTAGTTAGGTTTAAGTAGTTCTAAGTTCTAGGGGACTGATGACCTCAGAAGCTAAGTCCCATAGTGCTCAGAGCCTATTGAACCCTTTTGTTAAGTCCATAGTGCTCAGAGCCATTTGAACCATTTTTTGCATAATGTCGACATATACTGAAACACGTACGTAGTGTAGCATCGATGGGCGGCAATGCAGGCGATGACTCTGATAGCCTGTCGATCGTACAGATGACGAATACTGTCATGAGACATGCTATGCGACGACTACTCTACCTGTTCACGTAGTTTGTGGATGATAGTTGGCGAGTAGCAAGAGCCACTTCTCGTACCATCATATCCCACAAGTGCTCAACTGGAGGCAAGTCTGGAGATTGTGATGCTCACGGAAGTTGCTGCATTACGTGCAGAGCACGTACAGTTTCAATGGCAGTGTGTAGCTGAACATCAAGCTGTTGGAAACACACAGCACCGTTCTGTTGCAAGAACATCAAAAGAAGGGGTCTAACACGATGCTACAAGTACAGAGAGCTGGTTACAGTCCACTCTAGAACGAGAGTTGTAGTGCACCGTAGCCCAGACTATAAGACCTGGCGTGTGGCAGGCGTGTCTTGGAAGAATGCCCTTTACGAGACAGCGTTCACCAGCTCTGTGTTGTACGCGCAAACGTCCTTCACTTGCATGCGGGCTGAATTCGGCTTTCATCGCTGAAGACCACAACCTGCCACTACATCTTCCAAGTGATCCTCTGACGGCATCAGCCGCCACTCGCATTTCGATGGTGTGGCGTGAGTGGACAGGCTAGAAGTGCGCGTGCCCATAGTCCTACCGCTAATAACCGGTTCGCAACAGTTCGTGTTGACGCGAATTGCCTCATAAACCCTCTCATCTGTGCCGTGGTAATTGTTCGATCTGCCACTGCCGCCCAGACAACGACATTGGCGGGCGCATGTGCTGCGTCGACATCCAGAACCTCGTCTTAGTGGTGTGAGAATCTGCAACTTCTCTGAAGTCTATTTCGAAATACATGAATCCGCATTTGACACAATGGTGACTTCCTCGTAAAGTCGCCAATTGAATCACAGTGATTACTGTCTTGCCACAACACTAAAGGTGTAGAGGTAGCGACTTTGATGCGTAACCAAAACATCTTCGATCACAGGTCCGAACCTTACCGCAGCATACATTTTGAATAAAAATCATCAACAATGGCGGCCGAAGACTATCGGCATAAGGACTCACACTCGTTATGTCAATGTCAGTATCAAAGAGAGCGGAGGAGCGGACAAAGCTTCACGGCAGTCTCTTGCGGTTGAGGAGGGGATATGCTCCTAAAGGTGGAAGAATCAGCAATGAACAATAGCGCTATAGCGCAGAAGCCAATAGAAACCACTGCATTAGAGACATATAACGTGTATCCACAGGACTTGTGACCTGTAATTGAAGAATAATTATGATGATCGACCCATTGGAAAGGAATTCCATAATAGTCTCTCGTTCAGTTCTCCAGTAACGGATTGCCAAGGGGGAGATGACCATGAGAAACAGATTAAATAACCAACGAAAGAATGCCCTTGGACGAGAATGGGCTTGGAATGTCAAAAGATTGCACATGGTAGGTAAGCTAGAAAATATAAAACGGCCAACGCTAGGGATCAATATAGGTACACCAAGTGATCAAAGGTATCCGGATACATGGCTGGAAATGACTTACAAGTTCTTGGCGCCCTCCATCGGTAATGCTGGAATTCAATATGGTCTTGGCCCACCCTTAGCCTTGATGACAGCTTCCACTCTCGCAGACATACGTTCATTCAGGTGCTGGAAGGTTTCTTGGGAAATGGCAGCCCATTGTTCACGGTGTGCTGCACTGAGGAGAGGTACCGATGTCGGTCGGTGAGGCCTGGCACGAAGTCGGCGTTCCAAAACATACCGAAGGTGTTCTGTACGATTCAGGTCGGGACTCTGTGCAGGCCAGTCCATTACAGGGATGTTATTGTGGTGTAACCACTCCGGCACAGGCCAGGCATTATGAACAGGTGTTCAATCGTGCTGAAAGATGCAATCACCATCCCCGAGTTGCTCTTCGACAGTGGGAAGCAAGAAGGTGCGTAAAAAATCAATGTAGGCCTGTGCTGTGATTGCGCCAAGGAAAACAACAAGGGGTGCAAGCTGTCTCCATGAAAAAGACAACCAAACCGGTAACACCACCGCCTCCGAATTTTGCTGTTGGCACTACGCACAATGGCAGGTGACGTTCACCGCGCATTCGCCATACCAACACCCTGCCTTCGGATCGCCACATTGTGTACCGTGATTCGTCATTCCACACAGCGTATTTCCAATGTTCAATCGTCCAATGTTTACGCTCCTTACACCAAGTGAGGCGTCATTTGGCATTTACCGACGTGATGTGAAGCATATGGGCAGCCGCTTGACCATGAAATCCAAGTCTTCCCACCGCATGCCTAATTGTCATACTACTTGCAGCGCATCATGATGCAGTTTGGAATTCCTGCGTGATGATCTGGATAGATGTCTGCCTATTACACATTACGACCCACTTCAAGTGTCGGCGCTCTCTGTCAATCAACAGACGAGGTCGGCCTGTACGCTTTTGTGCTGTAGGTGTCCCTTCACGTTTCCACTTCAATATTTCACAATCACTTCGCAAACAGCGGACATAGGGACATTTAAGAGTGGGAAATCTCGCGTACAGACGTGTGACACAAGTGACATCCAATCACCCGACCCCATTCGGAGTCAATGATTTCTGCGTTGCGCCCCATTATGCTCTTTCACGATGGCTAATGGGTACTGAGGTCACTGATTTAGAGTAACTGCCAGTAGGTGGCAGCACAATGCACCTAATATGAAAAACGTATGTTTTAATGGATGTCTGGATTCTTTTGATCACACAGTGCGTAGTGAAGGTCAGTGAAGTGAAATGGAAAGAAGACGAGAGTATATGGTCACATGAATATATGATAGTATAAAGATCTTCGGAAAATAGTAAAATAGGATTAGGATTCGTTATGAATAGGAAGGTCGGGCAGAGAGTGTGTCGCTGTGAACAGCTCACTGATAGGGTTGCTCTCATCAGAATCAACAGCAAACCAATTGCGGCAACGATAGTTCACGTATACCTGCCGACGTCTCAAGCCGATGATGAAGATACAGTGAAAGTATATGACAATGTTAAGAGGGTAATACAGTACCTAAAAGGGATATAAAAATCTGGTAGTCATGGGGGCTGGAATGCGGTAGTAAAGGAAGGAGTAGTAGAAAAGGATAAGGGAGGCTATGTGTTTGATACTAACGATTGGAGAGGAGAAAGACTAATTGAGTACTGCAGTGAAAACAAGTTAGTAACACCAACGAGGTATACATGGAGCTACGGGTAGATTTCAATTAGATTTCATCTTGATCAGACAGAGAGTCCAAAATCAGATATTGGAGTGTAAGGCGTACCCTGGGGCAGATATAGACTCAGATCCTGTAGTTCTGATGAAGAGTAGGCTGAAGTAGAGGATACTAGTAAGGAAGAGTGAGCTCATGAAGCAGTACACTTGAAGAAGAATGGACATCTCTAGAAAGTGCAATCGCAGAAGTTGGAAAGAAAAACTTAGATGATAACAAGGTAACTGCGAAGAAACCATGAGTACACACGAATACTTAGTTGATCGACGAAAGAAGGAACTACAAAAATGTCCAGGGAAATTCAGGAATACAGAAATGCAGATCGTTGTGGAATGAAATAAATAGCAAGTGCGGGGGACATAAGACGAAATGACTGCACGAAAAATGTGAAGAAATCGAGAAAGAAATGATTAACCGAAGGACTGACTCAGCATATAGAAAAGTCAAAATGACCTTCAGTGAAATTAAAAGCAAGGGTGGTAACATTAACAGTGCAATGGGAATTCCGTTGTTAAATGCAGAGGAAAGAGTGGATGGCTGGAAAGAGTATATTGAAGACGTATTTTGACGACGTCTATGAGGGCGAAGAGTTGTGTGATGAAGTAATCGAAGAAGAATTAGGAATCAATTGGGAAGAGATAGGGGATTCAGTATTAGAATCAGAATTTGAAAGAGCTTTGGAGGACTTAAGATCAAATAAGTCAGAAGCCATAGATAACCATCCACCTCAATTTCTAAAATCATTGGAGAAGGTGGCAACAAATCGGCTATTCACGACGGTGTGTGGATTGTATGCGTCCTGCAATATATCGTTTGACATTCGAAAAAGTATCATCGAAACAATTCTGAAGATAAAAACAGCGAAAACGTGCGAGAATTATCGCTCAGTCAACTTAACAGCTTATCCATCCAAGTTGCTGACAAGAATAATACACAGAAGAGTGGGAGAAAAACTGAGGATTGGTTACGCGATGATCAGTTCGACTCTAGGAAAGTTAAAGTCACCAAAGAGGCAACTTTGGCGTTGCGGTTGTTAATGTAAGTGAGACTAATGAAAAATCAATTTTTCTGCCCGTAAAAGCGTTCTGCACCGTCAAGTGGTTAAGGTGTTCGAAATTTTGAGGAAATTAGATGTCAACTGTAGGGAGACACGGATATCATACACTCCTGGAAATGGAAAAAAGAACACAATGACACCGGTGTGTCAGACCCACCATACTTGCTCCGGACACTGCGAGAGGGCTGTACAAGCAATGATCGCACGCACGGCACAGCGGACACACCAGGAACCGTGGTGTTGGCCGTCGAATGGAGCTAGCTGCGCAGCATTTGTGCACCGCCGCCGTCAGTGTCAGCCAGTTTGCCGTGGCATACGGAGCTCCATCGCAGTCTTTAACACTGGTAGCATGCCGCGACAGCGTGGACGTGAACCGTATGTGCAGTTGACGGACTTTGAGCGAGGGCGTATAGTGGGCATGCGGGAGGCCGGGTGGACGTACCGCCGAATTGCTCAACACGTGGGGTGTCAGGTCTCCACAGTACATCGATGTTGTCGCCAGTGGTCGGCGGAAGGTGCACGTGCCCGTCGACCTGGGACCGGACCGCAGCGACGCACGGATGCACGCCAAGACCGTAGGATCCTACGCAGTGCCGTAGGGGACCGCACCGCCACTTCCCAGCAAATTAGGGACACTGTTGCTCCTGGGGTATCGGCGAGGACCATTCTCAACCGTCTCCATGAAGCTGGGCTACGGTCCCGCACACCGTTAGGCCGTCTTCCGCTCACGCCCCAACATCGTGCAGCCCGCCTCCAATGTTGTCGCGGCAGGCGTGAATGGAGGGACGAATGGAGACGTGTCGTCTTCAGCGATGAGAGTCGCTTCTGCCTTGGTGCCAATGATGGTCGTATGCGTGTTTGGCGCCGTGCAGGTGAGCGCCACAATCAGGACAGCATACGACCGAGGCACACAGGGCCAACACCCGGCATCATGGTGTGGGGAGCGATCTCCTTCACTGGCCGTACACCACTGGTGATCGTCGAGGGGACACTGAATAGTGCGCGGTACATCCAAACCGTCATCGAACCCATCGTTCTACCATTCCTAGACCGGCAAGGGAACTTGCTGTTCCAACAGGACAATGCACGTCCGCATGTATCCCGTGCCACCCAACGTGCTCTAGAAGGTGTAAGTCAACTACCCTGGCCAGCAAGATCTCCGGATCTGTCCCCCATTGAGCATGTTTGGGACTGGATGAAGCGTCGTCTCACGCGGTCTGCACGTCCAGCACGAACGCTGGTCCAACTGAGGCACCAGGTGGAAATGGCATGGCAAGCCGTTCCACTGGACTGTATCCAGCATCTCTACGGTCGTCTCCATGGGAGAATAGCAGCCTGCATTGCTGCGAAAGGTGGATATACACTGTACTAGTGCCGACATTGTGCATGCTCTGTTGCCTGTGTCTATGTGCCTGTGGTTCTGTCAGTGTGATCATGTGATGTATCTGACCCCAGGAATGTGTCAATAAAGTTTCCCCTTCCTGGGACAATGAATTCACGGTGTTCTTATTTCAATTTCCAGGAGTGTACAATGCGTAAAATAACCTAGAGGGAATAATAAGAGTGGAAGATTAAGAACGAAGCGCTTGTATCAGAAATGGTGTAAGAGCAGGGTGTAGTCTTTAGCCCTACTGGTCATCCTACACCTCGAAGAAGCAATGAGAGAGGAAAAATAAAGATTCAGCCCTTTCCCAACCGACGGCCTCCACAACTCCCAATATTCGGACGTCTTCATCGCCTGCTACATTGCTACGTGAAACATGCGCGTTCCGTGCAAGTTTCCATGAGAGAAGTTGGAATCGAATAATGCGATCTGTGGAAATGGAAGACCAGATTTTGAGACATACTGAAGAAACGCCAACCAGAAGTACTCGACATATTCAGAATGAAGTATTCATTCTGAAAACATCTCCCAGGCTGTGGCTTAGCCATGTCTCTACAATAGCCTTTCTTCCTGGGATTCTAGTCCTGCAAGTCTCGAAGGAGAGCTTCTGTGAAATTTGGAAGGCAGGAGGCGAAGTACAGGTGGAAGTAAATTTGTGATGGCGGGTCGTGAATCGTGCTTGGGATGATCACTTGGTAGACCACTTGGCTGCAAATGGCAAAGGTCCCGAGTTCGAGTCTCGGTGCGGCATACAGGTTTAGCCTGCCAGAAAGTTACACGACGTATTCCTCACATTATTGGCGTTAGACATAGAGTTGTGCGGAATGTTTTATATGACCAACAGCTTCATCCTCTCGGTCCTCAGCGCGTGGTAGCTCTAGCACTTGAAGATCTTGCCCAACGCGGGCTGTTCGCACAATCGTTTTTACAACAGACTGCTCTGCACTACTTATTTCCGGCCGAGGTCCTCTGCTCCGACGAGGCTTTGTTTACTCGTGAAGGCTGTTTCAGTATCTACACTTCTCATGTTTATGCGAATGTGAATCCTCTAAGTTCTCTGCCTCGTGCTCGTCAATAGCGGTTAGGTATTGATATGTGGACCGTCATTCTCGGTGATCATTGTTTGGATCACACAGTCCATTCCACCTCAACGGAGAGAGATGTCGCATCTTCGTGTAACATGTACTGTCAGAACTGCTGGAGGATGCACGTACATCTGGATATTAAGCCAAGGACATAATTTCAGCATGAAGGTGCGCTAGCCCATTTAAGTATGTCTGTGGGGAATTATCTGAGATACGCTTCCGGGAATCGATGGATCGGCCCCGATGGTACTGCGGCCTGGTCACCCACCTCACCTGACGTCATGTGCCCGAATTGCTTTCTCTGAGAGGCCATGAAGCTGCTGATGTATGAAACCGTTTTGGAAACAAAAGACCTCGTCGCCAGCATTACCATCGCTGCTGGTAACGTTGCAGACGTGCGACCAGTATTCGATCGGACACTACAGGCAATGGCCCGATGATGTACTGCATGCGTGCAGGCCAATGGTCGCGCATTCGAGCAGTTCCTATGAATGTCAATGTTTTAATTAGCGTGATAAACTACTTTCTTTGCAAATCGTCCGTAGCACCATAAATTCCCATAAGGAACCGTATGTACCATAACTAAATATATTTGTTTGGATGCTTTCTACTTCCTGCATTATATAAAACATCCAATGTTTTATATGTTTAAAGTGTATATACATTACAGGGCATTGAAAATAAGTTCTTGTAGTTTGAGGGGTGGCAGTATTCATCGAAACTATTAAAATAAGTCCAATATACAAGGGTCCGTTAATACATA
The DNA here is from genome assembly GCF_021461395.2 of Schistocerca americana. Taxonomy (NCBI): domain Eukaryota; kingdom Metazoa; phylum Arthropoda; class Insecta; order Orthoptera; family Acrididae; genus Schistocerca; species Schistocerca americana. Next base: position 154,257,360 of record NC_060120.1, on the reverse strand, counting down.
CAGTACCTGTTTATAGAAAGGGCTACGCGACGCTTGGTTCTGGATATTAGCACGCTCATTGCACTAGTTGTGTTGGCAAGGTATAATTACGTCTTACTCACAGTACACTACCTACCATCAGGTGGTCTGCAGTCAGTTGTGTGATTCATGTTCTAGGCTTCGTTACTCTTCGTCATGTTTGTGTGCCTTACTGTACAGTACTGTAGAACCTGGGTACAAATCATGGTGCCTTACCTCCTTCCAAAGTCGTATTCACTTATGTGTTTCCTGTTATTGCACTGTTTGAATTTACAAAAAGCGTAGTACATTTAGATTTTCTGTCTTCCGCCATTTTTAGCAATGGAAGCCTACTACTCGATCACTGAAATGACTGAGGTGATATTCTGATATAGTTTAGCAAATTGTAGTAGACTGTGACCCCTTGCCTTCTACGGTGAAAAACACCCAGAGCGCAGAGCGCCCTCTGATAAGCTGTTTAGCAGACTTTTCCAGCGTCTGAGGAACACAGGTACCCAAGCATCTCGGTAAACCGACAGTGGAAAGCCACGCCCAGTCCGCACACCTGACATCGAGGAGCGTGTGCTGCATTCGATGGGAGAAACCCCTTGGACCAGTTTGCTATGATTAGCAGCACCAGAAGGACTGTCACATTCTCTTACCTGGGGAGGGGGTACTTCACGAACAATTGCTGCACCCGTATCCTCTACAGCGCTATCAGGCTCTAAGGCAACAGGTTCATCATGGCAGACGGTGGTTCCGTCAATGGCTGCTGCAGAAGTGTGCCGCAGATCCACTGTTCACATCTAAGTTCTTATTTAGCTATGAGGCAGAGTTCACAAGAAATATATAACATCGTCATACTTTGTGAATTCCTACAACCAGTATCTGTGGGGAAAGAGGGCTTCAGCATCGATTCTCAATCAACGTATGGGCAGGCGTACTTGGCGGTAGATCAGTATGTCCATACGTAATACCACAGAGATTAACTACGGCGAATAATCTGTACTTTCTTATTAATGTGTTTCCTTCATTACTGGAATAAAATGCAGTTCACGCATGATTGTGCACCACCACACTTCCGTCACAGTGTGCACGAACATCCGTCGCAGACATTTCAGAACCGCTTGATTGGTCGGGGGGCCCCATACCTTGGCCTGATCGTTACACAATCCCACAGACTTGAAGGCATTGGTCTACATCACGCCAATCAATGATGTGCGGACACTACAGGATCTCGTCATCAGTGCGTTTCAGGAGGTACAAATGGTTCAAATGGCTCTGAGCACTATGGGACTCAACTGCTGAGGTCATTAGTCCCCTAGAACTTAGAACTAGTTAAACCTAACTAACCTAAGGACATCACAAACATCCATGCCCGAGGCAGGATTCGAACCTGCGACCGTAGCGGTCCTGCGGTTCCAGACTGCAGCGCCTTTAACCGCACGGCCACTTCGGCCGGCTCAGGAGGTACAACAACAACCGAGTTTACTTCGAAGTATGTGTCAATTTCAAGAATGGACTCCACGTTGAAGACCCCCTGTAGACACGTATTCATTGGAGAATGTATGCATTTCCGGAACCATGTCTATCGGACTTATTTTTCTAGTTTAAATGAGTACTTCACCTCTCAAAGTATCCGGCAATTTATTCATACGTCCTCTATGGCTGAGTACAAAGAAAAATGTAATATCGCATAGTAGTAATGCAGGAAGAACTTCCATATGAAAGACATACAAGACTACTATAAATGATTCATTTGTTGTCTAAGTTCAATATTTTCCCAAGTGATACATTTACAAATATGTGTGATGTTGGATAGAACCGTAAACACACTGAGTTTGCACTTTTCCCACCACTTGGTGTTACGAGAACAATGCCTTGACAAAATGATGACAAAGTGAGAAATGAATCTTTGTGGCTTGGAATACGGCAATGTTTTACGTGTTAGATCAGTGCAGCGTGGATTTAGAATGAAATATGGAAGAGAATCATCATCTAAACAGAGGATTTGGCGTTGGTTTTGACAGTTTACAGAGACTGTTTCTCTTAACAGAAGAGTGTTAGTTTACCACTTTCGCCACATATAACCGTGGTGAAGGAAGAGGTTTCACACTAAGTTGAGAAAATTACCTAACATTGCCTGGCGAAAGTACTGGCTGTGCTGAGGGTGAATACAACAAAAAATTAGTAAACATTAAATATTTTATTAATTATTTATAGCCATAGGTTTCAAAAAATTTTGTTGACGTTACATTTTTCTACAAAAGACGCTTCATGCAGCAAGAATGTGTAACTTTGCTTTTAATACACAAGCTCTCATTTTTTTCTAGCTTCATACCATTAGTGATTCCTGTCACTGAAGGATCATTCCCCATACGAAATCTTCCCGGTAACATTTTTATGTTAATAAAATCCATATATATTATAAATATTTTTGTATCTAAGAAATACTTCAGTTGATTGATGAAAGGAGGAAGTACAAACATGTTCCGGGAAAATCAGGAATACAGAAATACAAGTCGCTGAGGAATGAAATAAATAGGAAGTGCAGGGAAGCTAAGACGAAATGGCTGCAGGAAAAATGTGAAGACATCGAAAAAGATATGATTGTCGGAAGGACAGACTCAGCATACAGGAAAGTCAAAACAACCTTTGGTGACATTAAAAGCAACGGTGGTAACATTAAGAGTGCAACGGGAATTCCACTGTTAAATGCAGAGGAAAGAGCTGATAGGTGGAAAGAATACATTGAAAGCCTCTATGAGGGTGAATATTTGTCTGATGTGATAGATGAAGAAACAGGAGTCGATTTAGAAGAGATAGGGGATCCAGTATTAGAATCGCAATTTGAAAGAGGTTTGGAGGACTTACGGTCAAATAAGGCAGAAGGGATAGATAACATTCCATCAGAATTTCTAAAATCATTGGGGGAAGTGGCAACAAAAAGACTATTCACGTTGGTGTGTAGAATATATGAGTCTGGTGACATACCATCTGACTTTCGGAAAAGCATCATCCACAGAATTCCGAAGACGGCAAGAGCTGACAAGTGCGAGAATTATCGCACAATCAGCTTAACAGCTCATGCATCGAAGTTGCTTGCAAGAATAATATACAGAAGAATGGAAAAGAAAATTGAGAATGCGCTAGGTTACGATCAGTTTAGCTTTAGGGAAAGTAAAGGGACAAGAGAGGCAATTCTGACGCTACGGCTAATAATGGAAGCAAGACTAAAGAAAACTCAGGACACTTTCATAGGGTTTGTCGACCTGGAAAAAGCGTTCGACAATATAAAATGGTGTAAGCTGTTCGAGATTCTGAAAAAAGTAGGGTTAAGCTATAGGGAGAGACGGGTCATAGACAATATGTACAACAACCAAGAGGGAATAATAAGAGTGGATGATCAAGAACGAAGTGCTCGTATTAAGAAGGGTGTAAGACAAGGGTGTTGCCTTTCGCCCCTACTCCTCAATCTGTACATTGAGGAAGCAATGAAGGAAATAAAAGAAAGGTTTAGGAGTGGAATTAAAATACAAGGTGAAAGGATATCAATGATACGATTCGCTGATGACATTGCTATCCTGAGTGAAAGTGAAGAAGAATTAAATGATCTGCTGAGCGGAATGAACAGTCTAATGAGTACACAGTATGATTTGAGAGTAAATCGGAGAAAGACGAAGGTAATGAGAAGTAGTAAAAATGAGAACAGCGAGAAACTTAACATCAGGATTGATGGTTATGAAGTCAATGAAGTTAAGGAATTCTGCTACCTAGGCAGCAAAATAACCAAGCAGGGCATCAGAAGCAGACTCGCTGTGGCAAAAAGGCATATCTGGCCAAGAGAAGTCTACTAATATCAAATACCGGCCTTAATTTGAGGAAGAAATTTCTGAGGTTGTACGTCTGGAGTACAGCATTGGATGGTAGTGAAACATGGACTGTGGGAAAACCGGAACAGAAGTGAATCGAAGCATTTGAGATGTGGTGCTATAGACGAATGTTGGAAATTACGTGGACTGATAAGGTACGGAATGAGGAGGTTCTACGCAGAATCGGAGAGGAAAGGAATATGTGGAAAACACTGATAAGGAGAAGGGACAGGATGATAGGACATCTGCTAAGACATGAGGTAATGACTTCCATGGTACTAGAGGGAGCTGTAGAGGGCAAAAACTGTAGAGGAAGACAGAGATTGGAATACGTCAAGCAAATAATTGAGGACGTAGGTTGCAAGTGCAACTCTGAGATGAAGAGGTTAGCACAGGAAAGGAATTCGTGGGGGGCCGCCTCAAACCAATCAAACCAGTCAATAGACTGATGACCAAAAAATTAAAGTGTGTGTGTGTGTGTGTGTGTATGTATGTTTTACATCTCTTCCTCATCTCTGCCTAAACTAATGAAGCGATTTTTGTCAAACTTCGTATGCGTATACATTACTGTCAGGCAACAATCACTTTTGGGGTAAGAACATCTGTCTATCAAAGCGGCGGGGGTGTAACGGAAGTGTAACTCACGACGCGTGAATTCCCAGATTTTATTCAACCACAATTTGAGAATGAGAACACTTAACCGAACTGAAACGAACTTTATATATAATTACCTACCTTTCTGAAATTTTTTCTTGCTAACAGCTCCTACAACATAATGAAAGGGTGAAGGTTTATCGCTTACTATTTTTCCGCTGTTCTTGCAATAAAAGTACCGGAAGAGGTATGTCATTAGAATATATTACTTCTTTATTACTAACCGTATTCGCGACAAATTTTGCCGACAGTATGCATACATATCACTGAATGTAAACACAAAGTTATATTATTTTACGACACATGCTTCAAGAGTTATGACATAAACAATGAGATGCGTTAAAAACGACGCATTGTGCATGACGTTTAAATATGTTACTTCTTTGCTACCAACTCTGTTCTCAGTAAATTTTGCAGACAGAATCCACATAATTGTGTCGCTGGATGTACCTGTAGTAATATATCGTTGTATGACACGTAGGTCAGGATGCATTTCATAAACGATGATATTCTGGGGAAAACTAACGCATAGTGCATGGCTTTTAAATTTATTACTGCCTTGCTAATTGCTCCATTCGCAACACATTTCGTATACAGTATTCACATATGCCGCTGTTTGTACCTACAATATTATATCACTGAACGGCTCACAGTTCAGGAGCTATGACGTCATAAATAGTTAGATGCGTGAAAAACGGCCGCATCATGCATGACGCATAAATTAATTCTTTCGTCCCTAATAACTTCATTAGCTACAAAAGTATTTCGTTGTGTAACAGATACTGTAGGAGTTTTGACACATTAAATATTAAGCGCACGGCCAGTCGCTGCATGCTATGTGCGTGTACGGAAAGCTGTAAATAAATAGCTGCCAGTCAATAAATAAATTAGTGATATGAATGGAATTTTACAAAAAGCGAACCGCACGTACCTTCTCTACCGAACACCGAATAAGTGGCTGAAATACGCAACAGTTTGGTAAAAAACCGAACATTGGGCAAACCAGAGTGAGACGGAAAGTTTTGCACACGTTCCAAACAAAATAACGGACCGCGAAAGCTAAGATCTTTGAATAACGCTGCAAACTACGTGGAAGTTTTGCGACGGTGGTTAAATTTCAAACAGTACCGTCTGCAGCCAGCGCGCCAATTAACACCGGAAGATCATGGCCGGCGGCTTCAGTTTTACATTATGATGCTGGCAGCGTTTGAGAATAAACATTTCGCCTCCAAGCTGACATTCAGAAACAAAGCAAACTTCAATGTATCTGGAAAGTTGAATCGCCACAATGTGGAAATGTGGGGCACTGAACATCCTTGGTACATAATGAAAGGTCAAAATTTCTGTACTGTATCACAGAAGCTGTATTGGCCGTATTCCTCTTATGACAAAACTTTGACGGGCACCTGTTAGCTTGATATTTTGAAGTTGTAGTTGTTTCCCAAACTGACTCCTCACTCCGGAAACTTTATCTGTCTGGACAGAACTTCTCACTGGAGCATCTATGTTTCTCCTTTCTCAAACGACCAACTTGGCATTGCTTAATTCGGCGTAGTGGTGAAGCTGATGTGGTTCTGTTCCCTCCCCCCACCCCTCCGCCTTGCTGCAACAGACCCCACACCTTGTAACTTTTTCTTTTGGGATTCCATTAAAGACTGGGTTGACATATTCCCGTTGTCAAGAACTTTGGAACAGCTCACAGGACACATTAGTGCTGCAGTGATGACTGTGGAGACGCGGTAAGGTATTATCCGAATGGGAGGGAAACTGTAGATGTGACTTAAATATCAGACAAAAGAATTATTACAATATCTGAAACAATGGATGATTTATTTAGAGAAAGAGCTTCGCGGACTGAGCAAGTCAATAACAGGTTGGACCACCTCTGATTGAGTTGTAGGATGTCCTCCTGTCCTATTAACATGTCACAATACCAAAGTGGTTGGAAGACTCTGCCCATAACCCTACACACATTCTCATTTGGGGACCAATGTGGCGACCTTGTTGGCCAAGCACAAAGAAGAGCAACAGGAACGCTTGGCGTATGGAGAAAGGTATTATCTAGCTAAAGTACAAGCCCAGAATGGCTTGCTAGGAAGATCAACAAAATCGAATATACAGTATCATCGATGTACCGCTATGCTGTAAAGGTGCCGTGGAAGACAACCGAAGTGGTCATGCTTTGAAATGAAATGGTGTTCCTGGTTTTCAGACGATGTGGGAAATGACAGTAACATAAGTATCCGAGCCCTCGCCATGTAGTCTACAGACACTTCTTCGCTGGTCATAAGGCCTGGAATCTAACTTCTCCAGTTTCCAGCCGAGTTCTGATTACCAGATTAAGGTGTCTGGAGACACCTTTGACAGCGTTGGGGTGCCAACTTGACTGTCACCTGCCATACAATCCCGCAACCAAGTTGATGGTCTGGGCTGCTTCCATAGCAGCACCCCTTAGGTTTTCTTTCGCAGCACCCTCACAGCAGAGTGGTACGTCGGCTATATTGTACGCCCAGTTTGGTTGCCCTTCATGTCAAGCCATCTATGCATAAATTTCAGCGAGTAAGGCCCTTCCACATAAGGCGAGAGTTTTCACTGCTTGTCCACTTACTTGCCAAACTGTAGCTTAGCCTACAACGTCCCCAGATCTCTCTGCAGTTGAGAACGTTCGGAGCATTATCGGCATGGTCTTCCCATTAGCTCGGGATTTTGACGATATAACGCTCCAATTGGGTAGAATTTGGCACGATATCCCTCAGGAGGACATCAAGCAACCCTATCAGTCAATGCCGAACTGAACAGCTACTAACTTAAGAGCTAGAATTGCTCTATATGTGAACCTTTTTCTCTTGAATAAATCATCAACTTTACTGAAATTTTAATCATTTGTTAGCCTGTATAACCACGTCGCATCTACCGATTTCTGTCCCATTTCGATAATCGGTGGTGCGTCGTTTTACTTTTGTTTAGGGTGTACATCTTTTCGTTCCCTTAGTTTACACGGTTTTTCATTATAAGTGACTTGTTTTAAATCTACGCTCATAAGCCTAAACTACAATATTTTGTGCGATTTGGGTACGTAGCAGACGAAGTTCCACGTTTCATTAACTGTGTAGTGCATAGAATAGTTGTTCGCATTGCACCAACCAATTAGTTTGAGTTTGAGGAGCCACATGCTGTAGCTAAATCCCTCTGTTTAGTGGTAGCTTTAGTTATTACAGCACGGTATCAGAATAGACTGTTTCGTCCTGTGAATTAACGCTGCTAATTTTTAAATTTCCTCTGTGCTCTCCAGCTTAAACTTCTATATTACGCGCATGTTTGTGTATTTATCAGGCAGAGTTCTGCAGTTTTTTTTTTGTCTGTGCAATGCATAGATCCGCTGTTTGCAGCGCAGAATCCATTTATTTTGTATATGAGGAGCCACTTGCAGAAGTGAGATCCCACGGTTGATTGGTAGCGTTTGCTATAGCAGCAGTGCATCAGAGTACAACGTTTCGCTGTGTAAGTTGACACAGCTTCTCATGAAAAGCTACTGATTTACAATTTACTTTGAGCTCTTTAGCCTAAACTTAATACATTTTGTGTGTGTTTGTTTATTTATCGGGTCATCATTGCTTTGAATAGGAATTATGACTGCTGTGTTCAGATGTGAAGTGTAATGGTGATCCTTAGCTCCTTAGCTCAGATCTCCAGGTGGTGTTGGCTTCGGTTACTCAGCTTGAGACTGCTGCGTACGGGGAGCAATATGCAGGCGTTTCCAGTGACGTCCAGGAGGCATCCCCCTACTGGTTCACAACTGTGACAGCCCCAGCTACTGCCTATACTAAGGTTGAACTCTCACATGTTGTCAAATGTCGGAGGTCTTTCCTGGGCTCAGACACTGATAGACATTGGGCTGGGGGGGGGGGGGGGGGGGAGTCTCCGCAGATCTCTTGGGTGCCGTCTAGGGCTTGAGGCTGATGAAGTCGCTCGCCCTCTTCCATAGAAGGCCTCTCGGCCCACAAGGTATGGAGGTCTGGGCATTCACAGAGAGTAGGACTAGTTGGGAGGTTGTTCAGAGAAATGGCTACGAAGAACCGGAAGGAATCCAGTGTGCTCTCTGTGTGCATGCCAGGAAGTGTCATTCCACTTTTGGAACGAGTGCTTCCAGACCCCTTGAAGATCACCTCTTACTTATCTAAACCGGACTCAGCTTCTCGTCGAAGGCAAAATAACACATCTGCGTCAAGATGTTGGGTGAAAGGTTTAATTTGAACCACACGAATAAGAGCTGAGAAACTCAGATCATATCCGTAGCTGTTGTGCTGGTTCATCAATTCCGATGATCTGGGACTATAAGGCGAAAGCAGATCTTAGCAGTAAACGACACTCTATGAACAAGTAGATAGAATTCACCTAATTCATTTATGAGTAGTGTTTTCTCGTCGATTTGTAACTATGGTGATCAGTTATCCCGAACCGTGTTCAGTCTTCGAAATATACGTGGTGAGTTCCTCTGATCCATTTTGGTCCAGATAAGACGGACTCACACCAGTGCCATAATTGGTGGCGTTTGTGGCCTAGAAAAATATGACGAGATATCTCCTTAATATCAGTAACACGGTTCGGTGGTTTCTATAGTCTCTAGCTAGGAACTATTTCTCCTGAAATGAGATGTCAGTGAGAATGGCAAACAGATTAGTTACCATAAACTCAATCACAAAAACAAGAGATTATTCATAAAATTTACATCTGTCAAGTAGTCATAAAACACATGACATACCAGTACCTACAGCTCTATGGAGGTGGACAAACCGTACAAACGAGTTGTGCTCCCACAGGCGCTTGAGCAGGCGCCAGGCTGATCTTGTGCCGAGATTTCTGAAGGTATATGCTCCACTCAGGTGTGTGGGTGGAACAGAGGATGCTCCCGAACTGGGAGAGGAGGGGTGTGGGGGGCGGTGGTGTTAGAGCATCACCTCTCGCGTTTTATTCACGCACACGTTAATTTGGTTCTCTCACGTGATCACGCCATAGGAGGGCGGAAAAAAGTAGTTTTAAAATAACATAATTACCCTTTGATACTTCAGATCACGTTATTTCGTCGAACTATCCCTTGCGGCTCCAACCTGTATGGGAGAGGAGAAATCGCGGTCGTGCTGCACTCCAAAGGATGCGATCACTTTCAATGGGTTTCAGCACCACAGTGTCTTCAGAGAAGGGTTGAAATGTCCGAGGGTGTCAGCAGTGCCAAAGGTTGTCAGCATCATCTTCGTGTTGCTCGATACACTGAGACGTTTCTTTTTCGACCACGAAGGGGTGAGTTCTCTGAGGCTCTTTAAGCCACCTCCTGAGGCGTCTTCGTGTATGAAGTATTTACCTTGGTCTCCAATAATGAAACCGTGTGATTTCAACGATGGGTGTCGCGGTGCTGACCTACGTCACAGAGACATCAAAAGAAGGAGTGAAATGTTACTAAGAGAGGCTGTGAGGACCTTGCCATGGTGTGAAACGTCCACGATGTCATTTAACAGAACTGTTGTGACATTTGGGTGGCAGTACGTCTTCATTGATCTACCTTGCAGATTACACGAACTTCCGAGCTGTAAACTTTTCTTCGCATGTGTGGACGCTTGTTGTCTTAAGCGTCACCGAGCCCGAGGATAACGTCGTTTTTGCACCATGACAGGGGAAGTTTGAGCCAAATTTCAGACTTATGTGTCGCAATGGGGGGCAATACGTGGTTTCGGAAACGTAATCCTTTAATTGTGTTGTGCAGTTTGCATTCTAATAGCACTTCGCCACAAAACTATAACGTTTCGCGCAGGCCGCGGTGGCCGAGTGGTTCTAGGCGCTTCAGTCCGGAACCGCGCGACTGCTACGGTTTCAGGTTCAAATCCTGTCTCGGGCATGGACGTGTGTGATGTCCTTAAGTTAGCTAGGTTTAAGTAGTTCTAAGTACTAGGGGACTGGTGACCTCTGATGCTAGGTCCCATATGCTTAGAGCCATTTGAACCATTTTTATAACGTTTCGCATTTGTTTTACTATAGGGATGAGATAAACTAGTATATAAATATAATGAAAGTCATTTCTCTTACAGTGAGTTAATACTATCATCTTCCAAAATGAGGTTGACATCTTTTCCTCAATGGATAATATTGCGACAAAATGTTATGATGCGCTACTGAATGATGAGTATATCCTTGGTGTTACCACTAACGAGGCAAAGTGCTTCCCACTCTTTATCTCTGTTTTATTTCATATCCACCCATTTACAGGTCGAGGTACAAAGTGAACGTGTGACGTTTTCTTCCTCGTCGCCCCCTTCCTCTTGATGTACCGAGAATTGCAGTATCACCAGTTAGCGGAGGTTATTTTCAACGTACTCCCGCGATTAGGTTGATGCTTTCACCTTTTATTTCCACGCAATTACATTTATTACTCTTACAGGCTGTTTCGCAATTCGTGTTACACCCTTCTAGAGGTTGTAGAGCGGACTTAGTTGTTCACGTTTTAAATAGGAAACCGTGTCCGGAAACGTAATCCGATAACGCTAAATAGCGTCAAAGTTGTGAACGTTGAAGGTGGTAGTATGGACCAAAATAAGGAAAAGTGTCAAATAAACACAAGCACTAAAATGCGTGCCTTAAGGTTCCTGAAAAGGGTCAACAGCCTTTTCAATAGTTAAGGGGGCAACAATCTGGATGAACGACTGATCTGCCCTTGTAACACAACCAAAACAGCCTTTCTGTGCTGGTAATACGAACAGCTGAAGGCAAGTGGAAACTACATCCATATTTTCTGCCGATGGCACATAGCTCTACTGTACGCTTAAATAATAATGGCATTCTCTTTGGTAAAATGTTCCGGAAGTAAAGTATTCTCCCACTTGGATCTGCTATTCACGAATCGGAGCCTGCAATGTCTGATCCCTTAATCGGTCTAGGAAATTTGAAAATGCAGTTAGATAGGTTACATTCAGCAGTGATGCTTCGTGAAGTTTGGTGGTGAGAGGAAATAAACTTCTGGTCAGATGAATGTAGGGTTATGAATACAAAATTAAATAGACCTAATGTAGGAGTAGATTTAATAATAAAACAAAATAAAATAAAAAATTGGATCGCGGATAAATTACTATAAACACAACAGTAAACGCATCATTGTAGTCAAAATAGACACGATGCCCGCACCCCCCATAGTAGTACAAGTAGCTTACCAACTATCTCCGCAGATGTTGAAGAGATTGACGAAATATGTGATCAGGTAAAAATGAAATCAGATAGTTAAGTGAGATGAAAGTTAAAGGTCATGTGGGCTGGAATTCGACAGTAGGAAAAGGAAGAGAAAGGAAAACAGCAGATGAATATTGATTGATGGAAAGGAATGGACGAGGAAACGCCTGGTACAATGATGCACAGAACTAACATTTGGTTTAAAATTCGTGAGAGAAGGTTGTAAGGGTGGAAGAGACCTGGAGACATCTGCAGATTTCAGATTGATTATACCGTGGTAAGACAGAGATTTAGGAACCAGATTTTAAATTATAACACATTTCCAGGGGCTTTGACCACAATTTATAGGTAATGAACTGCCAATAAAAACTGAATAAACTGAGAAAAGGTAGGAAATTATGGGTAAGAGACTTGGATAAACTGGAGTAACAATGGTTTTAGAGTGTTACAGAGGGTACATTAGGAAAAGTTTGACAATTACAGGGGATATGAATGCTGTAGAAGAAGAATGGGTAGCTTTGAGAGATGAAATAGTGAAGGCAGAAGAGGATTAAGCAGGTAAAAAGACAACGACTAATAGAATCCCTTGGGTAGCACAACAGATACTGAATTTAACTGATGAGAAAATATAAAGATGCAGTAAATGAAGCAGGCAAAAGGGAATACAAACGTCTAAAAATGAGACAGACAGAACGTGCAAAACAGGTAAACAGGAATGGCTGGAGACCAAAACTAAGGATTTAGAAACATATATCAGTAGGGCAAACACAGATTCCGCCTATAGGAAAATTGAAGAGTCCTTTGGAAACCACCTGTATGAATATAAAGAGCTCAGATAGAAAATCAGTCCTAAGCAAAGAAGGGAAAGGCGAAAGTTGCAAAGAATATATGGAAGGTCTATGCAAAGAAGATGTGCTTGAGGACAATGTTATGGATATGGAAGAGGCATAGATAAAGGACAGTGGAAGACCTAAGTCGAAACAAAACCGCAGAAGTAGACAACATTCCGTTAGAACTACTGATAGCCTTGGGAGAGCCAGCCATGACAAAACCGTTCCATCGGGTGAGCAAGATCTATGAGACAGGCGAAATACCGTCAGACTACAAGAATAATATAAGAACTCCAACTTCAAATAAAGCAGCTACTGAGAGGTGTGAAAGTTACCGAACTATGAGTTTAACAAATCATGGTTGCAAAATACTAACATTAATTATTTACAGAAGAGTGGAAAAACTGGTAGAAACCAACCACGAGGAACATCAGTTTCAATGCCAGAGAGATGTAAGAACATGCGAAGCTACACTGACCCTGCGACATCTCAAAGTGGATATATTAAGGAAAGCAAAAGCTACATTTATATCATTTATAGGGATAGAGAACACTTTTGACAACGTTGACTGATATACTCTGTTTCGAATTCTAAACATTGCAGGGGCAAAATATAGGGAGCGAAACGCTATTTACAACTTGCAAAGAAACTGGATGGAAATTAGCGAGCCGAGGGGCTTGAAAGAGAAAATGTGGTTGATAAGGAAGTGAGACAAGGTTGTAGCTCATTTCCTATGTTATTCAGTCTGTATATTGAGCAAGCAGTATAGGAAACAAAAGAAAAAAATTAGAGTAGGAATTAAATATTTGCGAGACAAAAAAAAAACTTTGATGTTTGCCTGTCCCATTGTAATTCGATCAGAGACGCCAGAGGACTTGGAAGAGCATCTGAACGGAATGGACAGTATCCTGAACGGAGGATATAAGCTGAAACCAACAAAAGCAAAACGAGATTAATGGAATGCAGTCGAATTAGATCAGGTGATACTGAGGCAAATAGATTAGGAAATGATACAAAGTAGTAAATTTGTTTTAGTATTTAGGAAGTAGAAAGGATATTAAATATAGATGTGAAATGGCAGGAAAAGCGTTTCTGAAGAAGAGAAATTTGTTAACATCGACTATCGATCTCAGTGTCAGGACGTCTTTTCTGAAAGTATTTGTATGGTGTAGGCATGTATGGAAGTGAAACGTGGACAATAAACAATGTGTACATGAAGAGAATAGAAATTCTTGAAATTTGGTGCTACAGAAGAATGCTGGAGATTAGATTGATATTTCAAGTAACTAATGAGGAGGTGCTGAACAGAAGTGGGTAGAAAAATTTTTTCGCAACCTGGCTAGAATCATGGATCGGTGGTAATACCCATTCTGTGACATAAAGTGTTCACCAATACAGTAAGGAGGGGAGAGTTGGGGGGGGGAGGGGTGTCTGAGGGGGCGGTAGAAGCAGAGGGAGACCAAGAGACGAATACAGTAAGCAGATTCAGAAGGATGTAGGTTGCTGCAGCTACTCGGAGATGAAGAGGCTTGCACAGATTAAAGTAGCCTGGACAGCTGAATGAAAGCAGTCTTCGGCCTGAAGACCACAACAACAACAGCAACAACAACAAGAGCTATGAGTAATTGTTCGATAGAGGAGACGTGTGTGCATTTTAGAGGCCATGCTTACTAAGCTTTTTTTTATTCTGTCCATATTACCAGTTCCGAAAGTTGCCTACCCTAAATTGTTAGTAAAGGCAGTACCATTACATGTATTCAAATGTTAGAGGTATCAGAATTGTTCTCACTTGTAAATTTCGACTTGTTCGTTTCCGACCAAGGGACCCTTACCACATATTGATAAATTTATCTGTCTCCATCGTCCCTGAAAGTCTGTAACATTCTAAGGTGTGGGGTTGATCTGTTATTCTGCGCAAGGTATTAATCTGAGATGTACCCTTTACCCTGTGGCTCCTGCAAGATGCAATTTCCACTCCCACACTACTGCAGAAGTCAGACAGACACTCCTAACGTTCTAAAGAGAAATTCCTGAAAAACGTTCAGCAATAAATATCTTCTGCAGTCGTCCGCTGTAAGGAAATGACACAAAAATTCACAATATTTCTTACGTAACTAGTGGGATACTTGGGTACTGGAGTAGTGCAAGTTATCATCATCATCATCATCATCATTTAAGACTGATTATGCCTTTCAGCGTTCAGTCTGGAGCATAGCCCCCCTTATACAGTTCCTCCATGATCCCTTATTCAGTGCTAACATTGGTGCCTCTTCTGACGTTAATCCGATTACTTCAAAATCATTCTTAATCGAGTCCAGGTACCTTCTCCTCGGTCTGCCCCGACTCCTCCTACCCTCTACTGCTGAATCCATGAGTCTCTTGGGTAACCTTGCTTCTCCCATGCGTGTAACATGACCCCACCATCTAAGCCTGTTCGCCCTGACTGCTACATTTATAGAGTCCACTCTCAGTTTTTCTTTGATTTCGTCATTGTGGACACCCTCCTGCCATTGTTCCCATCTACTAGCACCTGCAATCATCCTAGCTACTTTCATATCCGTAACCTCAACCTTGTTGATAAGGTAACCTGAATCCACCCAGCTTTCGCTCCCACACAACGAAGTTGGTCGAAAGATTGAACGGTGCACAGATAACTTAGTCTTGGTACTGACTTCCTTCTTGCAGAAGAGAGTAGATCGTAGCTGAGCGCTCACTGCAATAGCTTTGCTACACCTCGCTTCCAGTTCTTTCACTATGTGGCCATCCTGTGAGAATATGCATCCTAAGTACTTGAAACCATCCACCTGTTCTAACTTTGTTCCTCCTATTTGGCACTCAATCCGTTTATATTTCTTTCCCACTGACATTACTTTCGTTTTGGAGATGCTAATCTTCATACCATAGTCCTTACATTTCTGATCTAGCTCTGAAATATTACTTTGCAAACTTTCAATCAAATCTGTCATCACAACTAAGTCATCCGCATATGCAAGACTGCTTATTTTGTGTTCACATATCTTAATCTCACCCAGCCAGTCTATTGTTTTCAACATATGATCCATAAATAATATGAACAACAGTGGAGACAGGTTGCAGCCTTGTCTTACCCCTGAAACTACTCTGAACCATGAACTCAATTTACCGTCAACTCTAACTGCTGCCTGACTATCCATGTAAAGACCTTTAATTGCTTGCAAAAGTTTGCCTCCTATTCCATAATCTTGTAGAACAGACAATAACTTCCTCCTAGGAACCTGGTCATTGGCCTTTTCTAGATCTATAAACCATAGATACAATTCCTTGTTCCACTCATAATACTTCTCCATTATTTGCTGTAAGCTAAAGATCTGGTCCTGACAACCTCTAAGAGGCCTAAACCCACACTGATTTTCATTCAATTGGTCCTCAACTAATACTCGCACTTTCCTTTCAATCATACCTGAGAAGATTTTACCCACAACGCTGATTAAAGAGATACCTCTGTAGTTGTTACAATCTTTTCTGTTACCATGTTTAAAGATTGGTGTGATTACTGCTTTTGTCCAGTCTGATGGAAACTGTCCCGACTCCCAGTCCATTTCAATTATCCTGTGTAGCCATTTAAGACCTGACATTCCACTGTATTTGATGAGTTCCGACTTAATTTCATCCACCCCAGCCACTTTATTGCACTGCAATCTATTGACCATTTTTTCCACTTCCTCAAATGTGATCCTATTTCCATCATCATTCCTATCCCATTCTACCTCGAAATCTGAAACAATACTGATCGCATTTTCACCTACATTGAGCAACTCTTCAAAATATTCCCTCCATCTGCCCAAGGCATCCACATGATTCACCAGCAGTTTTCCTGACATGTCCAAAATACTTGTCATTTCCTTCTTACCTCCCTTTCGAAGACTGCTAATTACACTCCAGAATGGTTTTCCAGCAGCTTGACCCATAGTCTCCAACCTGTTTCCAAAGTCTTCCCACGATTTCTTCTTGGATGCTGCAATTATCTGTTTGGCTTTGTTTCTTCCTTCAACATAACTTCAACATCTTCAACATAACTTTCATAGTGAAAGTTAGTGTAAGAAAAACATGAAACTAATGAGAGTTATTATCTATTTTGCAAAAATTCTGAGAAATCACAATGACACTTTTAGTTATGAATTGAACAAGTTATTTCCGGGTTCTTTTCGGAATGTGAAGTTACCTTTCAAGGATAGGATTCGCTAATGAAATTTCTATAAAAAGTTTAAGATGCTTGTTGCCTTTGCAGAATTGCTGAGAGGCGCACCTACTTAACTTCAATAATTATTCTTTAGAATATTGTTAGGTATGGTCGAGGCTGTCGCATGTAAAATGCAGTGAAGTGTTCTGTTGTGGAGGAAATATGGGGCTCGCAATAGCTGTAGCGCACAATACCATAAGCTGCAATGACTACTGTCTGCGCCACTTGCTGCTGACAAATAAGATAACTCTCGTTCTATCTGGATTGACCTTCGCCTATCAAACTCTCCCTATGCCTTGATGAAGTCAAGGATTCCTATTCCCCCCCTAGTCTAACTATTGGGGTGGTCCACCGGTCAGATAACCAGTCCACCGCGATGCCACTCAAAATTCGCTCACGCGCGTTTAACTATAACTCTGTCCATTCACACGGCACAGTAAGTGTGTCGGCCAACACAGTGAACAATGCTTAATCGCAAGGACTCAATATAGAATCGCCCTTTGATTGACTCTCGACAGAGGTGCTCTCCTAGTGAAGTACTGAGGAGAGACTTGTCTGTCGCTCTTTCGAGTACACGTACCAGCGCGCACGCTCTCGTTTCGTGTTCTCGCTCCAAGAGCGACAACGGACGGCGCCTCTACACACCTGACGTGAAGGGGCCTTCAGCTCAAGACATCAGAAATATCGTCTTACAATCAACATTGCTCTTCTAAAACGGGAGATTGACGTTTCGTTTAAGGCGACCAACCCAGAAACCTGTAGCATTGGCATTTGGCGTTTGCTGTCTCCCTGTGAAAATCTCTGAAACTGCTTGCTATGTTAAAGAATGCGTAGGCCGCTCCCACACAACGTAGCGGAATTTGATTTTATGCTGAACACGGGGTCATTCCCCCCTTTCACTTGGGCCCACGCTGTCCGCTACACAGGCGGTAACCAGCCGACATGGGCTGGGTCGTCCTCTGAAGGGCCTGGCGTCCCGCTGTGTGACCTCTCTCCCAAACTAAAAGCCTCTGTGACCGTCATGTCTGGAATGTATGTGTGCACGCCAGCCTCGAGTATTTCAAGCACGATGCGCTCACTAGTCAATTCCATTTCGTTTACATGAATTCATACAACATTGACTTTATCTTATCGAGTTTGGGTTCGAATGAAGCGTCTTGATGTGTGGAACATTATTGTTAGGGCGGAATGTGTAAGCAATGAAGGTCAGGAGTCCTCGACGTCTTACAACATCACCACGGAATCGTCCTGTATGTCGTTCAACTCTCGCATCCTTCTGTGAAGGGCCAGGCATGTATGCTGAGCAGCTAAACCTTTTCAGTGCTCTACCAGATGTCACTTTCAAACCCAAAGCGTTGTCCTGCTATTCATCTTTTAAGGCTATACTTTGTGTTCCACGTAACTACAAACGGCTGTTTGTACTACCATCTCAGGATTTAGTACATACTCTGAGGAGGGAATTCCACACAGTTTCTGAAGAGCAATATATTCAGTCTCTATATCTTGTATTCCCATAACGCCAAAGGAGCAACAGAGTACCGAAGGCGACGCTAATACCAGAAATGCGAGAGTTAGTAAGATGTCAGAAGATCGTAATATTTACAAGTGTACATGAGCGTTCCCAATAATCTCTTTAACTGCTTTAAACTATCAGTACAATAAATAAATGAATTAATAAATGGAGCAAATTTGATTATAAGTACACTGTCCAACATTGGCAACTAAGGCAGTGTTTTTGTTTCATGTTAATTGTCAGACAAGAGATTTACTTTTCATGAATACAGTCATCATAACTTAAAGCAAAATACTTATTTTCCGTGAATGAGCACATCATTTCGTAAGGTCTCCACTCACATAAAATCAGTTATTTAATTCCCATCAGAGCTCAGGTTCATGTTTTAGGTAATCATTTGGCATAAGTGTACACGTAATTATACGCTTAAATTCTACAAACAGTGCATGCAGATATTGAAGGAACATGGAATTTTAAGAAATCCCTTGACATACACAGTCGTTAAAAATGTGTAATGGCATTACGAGACGTATTTGACCGCAAACAACAATTTATTCATGACCTAATGTCTTTAATCCTACTGAATAAACTCGTAGTTGTAAATATGGTGTGATGTTGCCCTGCCACTGACGAAGCTGATAATTTTGATGCATCTTAGATGTAGTTAATTAGTCGACTCTGAGACTTAATTCATCTGGAATCATAAATCGGAGGTTTCTTGCAGTACGACAACAATTGTAACTCAACGTGGAAGCCCCTCGTTATGTCAAAAACAATTATTACAAAAGTAGAACATCACGATAATAATGAAAAGAGGAATGGCATAAAGAATCAAAATTTTAAAAGATATTGACTAGAGAAGTCAGTGACTCTACATGTTCAGATAATATGGAATACATAGGCATTTTGCTGAAACATTGAGCTGTGCTGATGCTCGCATTGGTGCTCTTTGTACGTTTCGACCCTCTCTTGAAGGCTAGACGGTATCGTTTAGTGGGCATAGTTGGGATTGTTTGTCTTCTTCCCGTGGTGACTGGCGCCTCTCGGTTTCGCAAGCGTGTCCTGTCCGCTAGCGGCAGCAGCGGCGGTTATCGGTGTGTAGTAGCTGTTGTCCTATCTCTGGGGCGACGTCGTTGTTTTCCCAGGTCGTGTGACTGTGTCAGTTCGGTTGGGGCCTCAGGAGCAGCCAGGTCTGTGCAGTGCCAGAATACGCCAGGACCACTGGCGGCACGCATGGACTGCCGGATGAAAGTTCTGTGATCATGAGGGTGTACGATCTCGTCGTAAACCGATCCAGCAAGCCTTAAGATGAGTGCGCTTCAATCCAAGCAGAGTAACCTCCACCAACGTGATACCTCGAGATTCTACAGTGACTGGGGTTCGTCTTGCTGCTGGTAGTGTCACTGTAACGAAGAGCAGCGAGTGGAGTGCTTGGGAGAGGCGGATCTGATTATCTTTCCTCGGCTTATTACTGTTTACTGCGTTCAACTTGTTACAATTTGTTAAGTTCAACCAGCGGAAGTTTTTCTTGCCTGGTGGCCGCTAACGCCCCAATTATCTGCCCTGGGGTAAGTGTATATAATGGCAGTGTACGTTTCCTCGCCTTGCCGCTGCTGTCCGGTAAGGCGTGTAGTTTTGACAGCTTTCTTGATTGTAGCCCCTTTGGTGATTCTTCCCTCCGGTGGTAATGATTCCTTTCTCGTTCCGGGCGCACTAAACACAGTATTCTGGGGACGTATTGCAGACCGCCGGTTCCAGCATTTGCGTATTGTACCATCGTTGCATTTGGTTTATCGGTTGTCAGGTAGCTTCAGCTAGATTATCATTAGTCTGAGTTACCATCTTGTGAAGTGAATGTAACTCTTGGAGGCCCATCTCATCGCTCGCGAAAGTGTTTGTTGCCTGACCTACTCAGAGGTCGATTCCCCGAGCACCGTCTGTGACCCCTTGGTTCTTGTAAGACACGTGTGTTCAAAAATGAGGTCTGATAGCCAGTAGCTCAGTGTAAGGCTCCTTCAGTCCAATCCTTCTGCGGGTATAATCTGCCTTAGCACCCTTAAGGAACTTACGTACTCTTCCTTGTGTTTTTTTACTGTATTATTTATTAAAATACCTTGTAATGCCTACATTAAAGGTTATATATGTCTAGTTAATAGTTCTGGTCGCCTTCTGGAATAATTCTAACAGTATAGTGTTCATGCCTGTTTTCTTTGCTATTGTATTTGTTGTGTTACAGCAGGTTTCTACTTTTTTTTTATTATTGCCTTCAGCCGCGATTGTGGTCATTTGCCTTAAAATTCTAATTTTGTATTTTTATTTTAGCAGTAAACCTTTAAAACCTTATTTACTGCCATTCCTGCCGTCTGATGCCTCTTGCTGTTTTTGTGGCGACTTAACTTCAATATTTCAGTACTGTAATTTGGAAGTTGCCGCGAGTTTTAAACAATTCTTAATTTATTGCAGTTCCTGGCGTGTAATGCCTTCGGCCCAGATCACAATGGCTTGTTTTTAAGACATTATCTGCTACATCTGTATTTAATAGTGATTTGCTAAATTGTATCTCACTGAAAACACTATTATTTACACAGTTGTTTATTCCTTCATTAATAACGTGTGGTATTTTTATTTATAGTTAAGTCTAAAATTACTGGTTTAAAATAAATTTTGTGTAACTGTAACAGGCAATCAATAGTAACTGATTACGGCCCCGTCCAAAATCGTAATCGAATCCTGCCTTCCCTTGACTACCAGGTGTCACAGATAATTCAAGCTGTTAATTACGGTTCATAAAGTAAATCACTGTAGCTCTGTCCATTTCAGCTTGTTGTTGTCCTACTGTTTATACTACCTTATTAACAAAAACACTACCTTCACGCTATTTCACTATTTAAGTAAAGTGATGCTAATACTTAAACAGTCTTTGTTCATCATGGCAACGTCAGCACAACGTCCGCCTTAGGCAAGATTTCGCTTGCCGCCCTCTCTCTCTTTCTCTCTTTCTCTGCAGCTAACGTGGCCCTTGCTTTCGTGCCGACCAGCGTAGTGGCTTCCCATTGTCTGGATGAGTGCCTCTTGTTATTTTGATTAAAACTGATTTATTTTTTCGTATGTCTGCTATGATATTACCTGCATTTATAGACTCGTCGAATTTGTTTCTTTATACACTTCCTCTCTTCGTTACTCAGGTGACGTTCTGCTTTTCAAATGATTCTTTTTCCCCGTCAGCAGCCTCATCCACAGCGAAACCATTCCTTCTTTTACTCCGGTCTCTCCTCACTCTCTCATTACACATTCTTTAAATAGTAAGGTAATATTGAGAACTCTGTAATTTTCAACTTTCAACTGATAGAAGTATAGAATTAGCTACTGTTCCAATGTGACTTCCCTAGTATCCTTACAAACCTTACAAAATCTTCATCTCATAACTCTTCTAAAATTTCATTACCTGCTTCATAGTGTGAGATTGCTCAAGTGTACGTATAAGACCTGCTAATATAATAATCACACAATGTCAGTTTTGCTCTGTTTCAGGTAGCATCCTAAGAGCCAGCTATTTCTGAATAGATTAGTTTTGTCCCTGAAATTATAGCTCGTACACACCAGCAGGGTGTTTCATGGAAATAGTTTTCCGAAATTTTGTTATCGGCATTCTAAAACGCTTTCGCTGCCGGAAGTACGTACATTATCAGCCTTACTTGGCTTAATGAGAAGGAAACGACATATAACAGATCTCACAGTAGCACGTGGGTTGGTAAGCACAATAGGGAGATACGTAATCGATACAGGTGATGGTACACAAGCATGCAGGAACCACAATCCACTGGACCTCAAAGCACATAGATGGGCGTTGCCGTTGCGCAATTACAGACGAGGTATCTGATGATGCATGGCTGATTCTCTCAGTTCATCACATTTTAGGTCGCAATGATAAAATTTATCTGTTTCCAGGTAGTACACGGTCATGCATATCGAAACCGATTTGTTTGAGACGATGTATTCAGCCTAACTGATGCTTTGAAATAGCATAGTTGACGCGATTTATCTCAGTACAAAACATTCGGAAAATACAGTTTCTTGGATGGTTGATTTGAGAAATGAACTGAGCGCTATGTCTACTTGAGTTCTTTTCTGTTTAAGAGTACTTTTTATCAAATACGTCTACTAGCAATCCGAAATGCTCTTCACCGTTATTTAGTCCATTCGTATTTCATAACAAAAGGTGATGATTAGAGTTTAATTTCCCGTCGCCAAAGCGCTGGCCAAGGAGCGCGTTTCCCGAAAGCTTTCTTTCACGCAATCTAAGAGTGATACTTCGTCTTGTCCCGGTTAGACATGAGGCACAAGAAGTTCAAATAGGTGGCTCATCATGACTGCCTTCGGCTTACATGAGTTGCTGATGCATTGGGATATTAATCTCTTATGCTGTAATCGTATTTTATTTGTGCTTCAGAGGGATTAGAAATGCAGAGAAGAACAACTAGCATAAAATCACTTCAATTTTTATAATGAATTAGAACTAGTCGTCCAGTGACCTAGTACATAAAACTGCATGAAGTAAGATACAAGTTTATGTCGTTTCTTAAGAAGATGATACTGTCGTGTATGAAAAGCATTGAAGGTTACGACTGAATTAAAAGTAACGGGAACGTTGTAAGTTACGACGTGGAAAGTAGCAAAAAACGATTAAAAATAGTGAAAATACGTTCCTCTGATTAACAATAAAAATATCAGTCACTCTTACCATTTACAGTAAAAGGAAAAGTTCCACAGACATTGGATTCGAGATGACTAAAAAAAAAAAAAAAAAAAAAAAAAAAAAAATTTTTGGTTATACGCATCAGGAAATATCTATTAATAATCACATCTCCGTTTTTACACTAAGGTATTAAGTTTGTAAGCCTCTCCGCTATTCCTTCTCTCTGATTATTATTCTGATTATCGTCCCGACCGACGGGTGCCATAGAGAGGGAGCCCATAAACTTTATTAACAAGATCCTGCAATGCAAGGCAGAGTAGTGCAATCTTCTTGAGAGAGATATTCCATACTGTGACTCTCTCTCACAGGTACTACTAATTACTGCGCAACGCTCGCTGCACGCTGGTGTGAGCCAAATAAGGCTCATTGTTGAGACCAGAAACAAAGAGCAATATACATCGCATTCATACAAGAGAACTTTAGAATAAACAAAATGGTACATCATTCATTAAGAAGACACTAACCTCGAACGTTTTCGGTACATCTATATTTCATACGCTGTCTTCAGCCCGAAACACAGTTCCATAGATGGATGAAGCTATAAGAAACGAAAGAAACTCTGACAGCGTCTGCATATCCAATCCCAGACCTTTCATGTTTAAATCTGGTAATGTCTCATCTCTGTTTTCTCGTCTATTCCCGTGAAATTTTTCCCTAGGAGTAATAACTTTTACTATCAATAACTACGATTCTGCGTGAATGGACTAAATTAAATGCCTTCTGCAGAAATAAAATCGTCTTGAGTTTTCCTGAAAAATCTTTCTTGATTAAATTTTTTGATCAACCACTAAATTCATTCTCCCTCTTCATTCATCAGTCCTTTTAGGTTTTATATTGTTTAGGTATTAGAAATAAAACCTTTTCCATGAAGGTAAAGATGTAAAATGTAAATTGTTTAAGCAGAAACGGTAGCAGCTACTGTACAGGCTACATCGGTTGAGATGATATGTGTGTTTCCTTCTATCATCGTTAGGATATGGAAATCTAGCATCATCTACTGGCATTCCTTAATTACATTTGTGTAGTCGAGAATTTGGAGGATAGGGATGGATCTCAACCATAGACGTTAAGTAGGCATATATTTTTCTTACAACATTTTATCCTAATCAGAAGACTTGTTACTAAGACAGGTAAGTGTAGTTCCCTTTTAATTGTGGAAGTATTGATAAACGATTACCGGTACTCTTGCAAAATCTGTATTTTATTTTTATCGGTGTTCCTGATTTGATTGTATCTCTCAAATTTGTTGGTCTACTTACACTTCTGTACTATAATACTATCCGAGTATTAAAGATGGATTCCAACCCAAATGAAATCAAAGCAGAGATGGGGAGCAAGAATAATGATATGACAGTTACAAGAGTCGAGGAGCATGACACGGAAGCAGTGGTTGAGAAGGGAGTAAGACAGAGCTGTAGCCTATCCACAATGCCATTCAATCTGTATATTGAGCAAGCAGTAAAGGAAAGAAAATAAAAATCTGTAGTAGGAATTAGGATCCATGGAGAAGAAATAAAAACTTTGATGTTGGCCGATGACATTGTAATTATGTCAGAAACACAAAAAGACCTGGAAGAGAAATTCAACGGAATGTACTGTGTCTTGAAAGGAGGATATAAGATGAATATCAACAATAGCAAAACGACGATAGTGGAATGTGGTCGAATTAAATCAGGTGATGCTGAGGGAATTAGATCAGGAAATGGGACACTTACAGTAGAAGATAAGTTTTGCTATTTCGGGACCAAAATAACTAAAGATCATCGAAGTATAGAGGATATAAAATGTATACTGGCTCTGGCAAGGAAAGCGTTTATGAAGAAGAGAAATTTGTTAATATCGATTATAGATTTTAGCGTCAAGAAATCTTTTCTGGAAGTACTTGTATGCAGTGTAGCAACATATGGAAGTGAAACATGAACGATAAATATTTTAGACAAGAAGAAAATAGAAACTTTCGAAATGAGGTGCTATAGAAGATTGCTGAGTATTAGACGGGTGAATAATTTAACTACTGAGAAGGTACTGAACAGAATTGGGGAGAAGAGGAATTTGAGGAACAACCTGACTTAAAGAAAGAATTGGTTGGTGGGATAAATTCTGAGGCATCAAGGGATCACCAGTTCAATATATGAGGGAAGTGTGGAGGGTAAAAATCGTTGAGGGAGACCAAGGCGTGAACACACCAAACAGATTCGGAAGGATGTAGGCTGCAGTAGTTACTCGGATATGAAGAAGCTCACACAGGATAGAGTAGCACGGAAAGCTGCATCAAACTAAACTTTGGTATGAAGACCACGACAACAACATATAAAACATGTGATTATTCTCGTCTTTGAAGAAGAGAATGGTTTGAAATCGGTGTACGTTACCTTCTTTACGTTAATTTCAGTCATCGTTGTCATTAGTAACATTGCACATTTAAATCTGATTTACTTCCACAAACCTAAGCCGGCTGGAGTGGTCGAGCGGTTCTAGGCCCTACAGTCTGGAACCGCGCGACCGCTACGGTTGCAGGTTCGAACCATGCCTCGGGCATGGATGTGTGCGATGTACTTAGGTTAGTTAGATTTAAGTAGTTCTAAGTTCTAGGGTACTGATGACCTCAGCTGTTAAGTCCCATAGTGCTCAGAGCCATTTGAACCATTGAACCATAAACCTAAGCATCACCAACGAACGAGCTGTCCAAACACCTCTACTTCCGCCAGTACCACATCTACTACCTTCCATGCTTCACACTTAAAAACGAGTCGTGTGTTGAGTTGGGGTAGTAGGTTAGTAGGAAATTTGTCCGCGAAAGGCATAAGTCCCAAAGCGCGTTCCGGTCCGGCACACGGTTTCAATCCGCCAGGAAAATTAGTATCAGTGCACAGTTCGCTGAAGCATGAAAATTTCATTCTGACAACAATAATAGTGGCTGTTCGATTACATGGTGACATATAGATTGTGAATCCAAACTTTACGGAGAATATTTGGTTGGAAAAAGGCACGTTGCACTAAACTGATATGTACGGAGGGGATAACCGTTTGGATCCATGACATGTTGATTCGATAGCACATGAGGATTTAGTGTGACGTAGAGGTGGGCTGACAACGGTCATATTAAGTGACTGGCTGACGGCTGTTGATTGGCAGTTACGATATTTATGTCCAACATCTCTGTGTATCCATTACTATATGGGAATCGTTCAGAGCCGGCAGCGGTGGCCGAGCTGTTCTAGGTGCGACTGCTATGGTCGCAGGTTCGAATCCTGCCTCGGGCATGGATGTGTGTAATGTCCACAGGTTAGTTTGGTTTAAATAGTTCTAAGTTCTAGGAGACTGACGTCCTCAGATGCTATCGTTCAGACCAGCTTAACCTATGCTCTCCCCATTGCTTCCTGTTTAATGGAGTACGCAAGTCACTGGTCAAGTGCACCGGCGCTCAGATCTCCCATTTGGTGCCTCCTGATGTTCATGTGACATCTAATGCCTACAAAGAATAGAGTGCAAGGGTTGCGTCCAAATTATTTTTGGAGGCTAAGATCAAATGAATCATGGACCCAAACATTGGGTGAAAAGGAAAACCCCCAGGAAGTCCGCATTCTTACACCAGAAACAGATTGGAAACAGGACGTCACACAATGAGTACTGATACGGGGATAGTTAAAAGTCTATAAAAGAAGAAAAAAGAAAGTGCCACGTCTACGGAACGCAATGAAGAATTAGGATACCAACTCAGAATGCTTTTCTGATATGACACGAAATTTCACAATCAGAAAGCAGTATAATAATGAGATTCATTCCCAGAACGGCCCTCTGAACACTCCTGCTCAGGGACTTTGATCTGCTTCCCCCACTATTGTCCTTCTGGGCGCTGAGTTTCCCATCACAAAATCTCGACAATGGTGGTCTCAGTATTCAAATGTCCCCCCCCCCCCCCCACCCAATGATGATCGACAGTCGGTAACTTCATTCTGCCACTTTTGGTTACAGTGGACCAGCGTTTTCGACCGTACGTAGAAAAATCCAAAGATTCTGCTTCTTAGGTGGCCAAGATTACCATCATGAATAGCCCGCATAAGTTCTGCAAGCTCAACGGCTTTTATCAAGGAAGATTTCAAGTCGTTGCAAATGCGTCACCACAGCTTAGACGGCTTAGACGGCTGAATTTCTTAAGAAACATCTCTGAATGCGTCCGGGCAGCTACTCTCTACATTCCTGAATCTGCAAGAAGGAGGTAGACTCAATATATGTCAGTTTGTTTACAAATGGAAGGCCCTTAAATTGCCATTCATACCGAAGCACAGCATTTGTAAACCATGTCTGTCTATCTCCTGTGGCTTGGGAAAAGTATCGCGATGACGAGTGTGTCATGGAATCCATTTTCCCAGAGCGTCGAGTCCCGAAACATTACAAAATGAGAAGAAATAAAATTAAGAGGTTGTTAGAAAGAATGATTCAGCGTTTAGAAAGGTCAAAGCAGCTTTCCTATACTTTCAAAAACATTTTAGGGGAACTGCGATTACTTTCAAAATAGTAATTAAAGAAGGTGGTTTAATACGTTATATATTACAATATGAATTTAACATCACTTCATAACAGCTACATGAGTTTTAACCACTAATTCTGTGTTCCAGTAAACTTGCCAGCAAAAATTCAGGGCGATCAGCTTGACATACATAATTACATCGTAACATCTTTAACATATGCTTGCTAAGTAACCAGCAGTGTCCTGTTCATGCAGATGGTTCTGCAGAGGGCAGTGCAATAGCCATGTTATTGGCTTCTTATTTTGTATTAAACATGTTAATGAGTAAACATATAACACGTCAGCCTCAGTAGCAAAAAGAAACCAATCTTTACCTAGGTTTCAGCCAAATTAATTTGGCATGCAATAGTTTAGTGTCAATAGCTTCTGGAGAAGGCCAAATCATTTTGGCTGACACCTAGGTAAAGATTTCTATTTGCAACTGAGGCTGACGTGTTATACGCTTAATTATCACACTTGCTGACGGGGCTGCGCGATGTTAAAAATTCTTAGTTTCGCAGCGTAAACTTAAAATAAGCAACTTCAGTCGATATTTTAATTAGATGCGATAAGAAAGCTTGGCAACAAAAATTTTGAAGACGCGTTATTCATTTTGCTAAGTAACAAGTGACGCCTTTTACACACATACTGTCCCACAGAGGACAATGAAAGTTATAAGTTTTTTAGTCTACGGTAATTTTTATTTTAATTCTTGCTATCGCAAACTAAATAGTTCAGCATATCATCTAATTCTTCCTGGCTTTCACTTAGGATGACAATGTCGTCAACGAAACGTATGATTGATATCCTTACACCTTGAATTTTAATTCCACTTCTGAATCTGTCTTTTGTTTCCATCACTGCTTCGCCGGCCGTGGTGGCCGAACAGTTCTAGGCACTACAGTCTGGAACCGCGCTACCGCTACGGTCGCAGATTCGAATCCTGCCTCGGGCATGGATGAGTGTGAAGTCCTTAGATTAGTTAGGTTTAAGTAGTTCTAAGTTCTAGGGGACTGATGACCTCAGAAGTTAAGTCCCATAGTGCTCAGAGGCATTTGAACCATCAATGCTTCATCGTTGTACAGATTGAACAGTAGGGGCGAAAGACTACCTCCTTGTCTTACACCCTTTTTATTTCGACCACTTCGTTGTTGGTCATCCACTCTTATATTCCATTCTGGCTCTTGTACATATTGTGTATTACCCGTCCCTCCCTGTGGCTTATCCCCATTTCTCTCATAGTTTCGATCTTCCTGAGCCATTTTACATTGTCGAACGCTTTTTCCAGGTCGACAAATGCTATTAACGTGTCTTGATTTTAGTTTAGTCTTGCTTCCATTGTTCACCGTCAGTATTGCTTCTCTAGTGCCTTTACCTTTCCTAAAGCCAAACTGATCAACATCTAACACATCCTCAATTTTCTTTTCCATTCCTGTATATTTTATACTTGTCAGCAACTCGGACTTATGAGCTGTTAAGCTAGGGATTCTGCGATAATTCTCGCACTTTTTAGCTGTTGCAGTCCTCGGAATTGTGTGGATGATATAATTCTAAATGTCAGATATTTTGTCGTCAGACTCATACGTTCGATACAGCAACGTAAATAGTCGTTTTGTTGCCACTTCCCCACAGTTACTTTAGAAATTCTGCTGGAATGCTATACACCCCTTCTCCCCTATTTGTTCTTGAGTTCTCCAAAGCTCTCTTCATTCTGATTCTAATACCTTCCTCTAAATCAACTCCTGTTTCTTCTTCTATCACATCAGAAAAATCTTCACCTTGATAGAGGCCTTCAGTGTACTCTTTCCACCTATCCGTTCTGTCTTCTGCATTTAACAGTGGAATACCCTTCTCACCCTTAATGATACCACCGTTGCTTTTAATTTCACCGAAGGTTGTTTTTACTTTCCTATATGCTGAGTCTGTCCTTCCGACAATCATTTCTTTTTCGCTTTCTTCGCATTTTTCATGCAGCCATTTCGTCTTGGCGTCCTTGACTTCCTATTTATTTCATACCTCAGCGACATGTATTTCTGTATTCCTGAATTTACCTGAACATTTTTGTACTTCCTTCTTTCATTGACCACCTGAAGTACACTGAAGCCCCAAAGAAATTGGTGTAGGCATCCGTATTCACATACAGGAATACGTAAACAAGCAGAATGCGGCGCTACGATCGGCAAGTTCTATATAAGACAAAAAGGATTTGGCGCAATTGTTAGACCGGTTACTACTGCTACAATGGCGGGTTGTCAAGATTTAAGTGATTTTGAATGTGATGTTATAGTCAGCGCATGAATGATGCGACACATCATCTCTGAAGTGGGGCTTTTCCTATACGACCATTTCACGAGAGTACGGTACCGTGAATATCAGGATTCCGGTAAAACATGAAATCTCCGACATCGCTGTTGCCAGAAAAATATCCTGCAAGAACGGGACCAATGTCGACTGAAGAGAATTGCTAAACGTGACAGAAGTGCAACCCTTCCGCAAATTGGTGCAGATTTCGATGCTGTGCGTTCAACAATGTCAGCGTGCGAACCATTCAACGAAAAATCATCGACAAGGGCTTTTTGAACCGAAGGCCCACTCGTGTATCCTTGATGACTGCACGACACAAAGCCTTACGCCTCACCTGGGCCTGTCAACACCGACATTGGGCTGTTGATTGGAAACATGTTGCTTGGTCGGACGAGTCTCGTTTCAAATTGTATCCAGCTGATGGACGTTTAAGGTTATGGAGACTGCCTCATGAATCCATGGATCCTGCGTGTCAGCAGGGAGCTGTTGAAGCTGGTGCATGCACTGTAATGGTGTGGTGCGTGTGTAGTTGGTGTGATATGGTGTCCCTGATGCATGTAGATAC
This sequence comes from Schistocerca americana, assembly GCF_021461395.2. Taxonomy (NCBI): domain Eukaryota; kingdom Metazoa; phylum Arthropoda; class Insecta; order Orthoptera; family Acrididae; genus Schistocerca; species Schistocerca americana. The sequence continues at coordinate 154,226,928 of NC_060120.1, read as the reverse complement.
GACTCAGGCAGGTGACACGTACCTAAGCATCCCTTCTGATCACCTGTATCCATTGATGTCCATTGTGCATTTCGACGTACTTGGGCAATTCCAGCAGAACAATGCGACAACCCACAAATCCAGAATTGACTCGGAGTGGCTCCATGAACATTCTTCTATGTTTAAACACTTACGCTAGCCTCCACACTCGCGAGACATGTATATTATTCAGCTTTTGTGTAATGCCTTCCAACGTGCTGTTCAGAAGAGATCTCCCCCCCCCCCCCCTTGCACTCTTACGGATTTATGGATAGCCCTGCTGGATTCATGCTGTCAGTTCCCTCCAGCACTACTTCAGACATTAATCGAGTTCACGCCACGTCCTGTTGCGGCACTTCTGCTTGCTCGTGGGGTCCTCTTTGGCTCTCAAGTGTATTTTATCCGTATCTGCCTCTGTATTTATGCTACTCTATATTACAGAGTACGGTCTGAAGATGGTCACCAATAAGTTTTAAATCGACTGACAGGAACAGTGTATTCAGGTCCGCAATCATGGAGAGGAGCTCTCTGCTTACGTGAGGTAAGAGAATATCGTTATCGATCATGGAAACATAGGAGGTCTAGAAAAAGAGTTTGTTTATAATTCAATTTTCTGTATGTTTCATTCTGACTACCGGGCTCGGTACACAATTCCATCCTCAGGCCAACCCCTGGTACACAATGCTCAAGCTCACTTCCCAGACAGGTGTGAGTTTTTGACACACCTTCCTGGGAAGCGAGCCTGAGCACTGTGAACCAGGGGATGGCTTGTCGATAGTACTGCCTACCGAAGCCTGTAGAGAGAACGCAAAATACATAAAATTGCGAATAAAGACAAAATCAAATACTATCTTTCGAGTTTAATAGAGTTTCGCAAGACATTAACAAACAAGGCAGAAGAAATAGATGACATTGCCTTGTAATTTCTAAAATGAGACTGGAGGCTCACCGCTGAGTAACTTTCTAGGAGATTTATCCATATACAGATATCATTGTTTCGCTACTGTAGCACAAATAAAGGAACAGAGCTGAGGAATTACTGAAGGAATGTTTCCTAGAATTAAATGCACACGTCATGTCTAGGCATCCGTATATACTCAGTGCCGATAGGAAACAGCGCAAAATTTGCTATAAAAGAGGTCGGAACCTGGCTATCAGAGTAACAGATTAACTTCGTCGAATAACAGTCCCGGGCAGAATGGCAAAAGTCGCGATATAAGCGTGCAGTTCTTGTCATTTCGTAGATACCCGATGGAGAGATACTCCATCAGTGAGTTCGTAAAGGCACTAGACTTGTCTCGTACGACTGTGTCGAGTGAATGCCTTGAGGATCTAGGCTCCATTCAAAATGTCATTGCTACACTGCAGTAAAGAATGCACTGCTCCGTAACAGCTCCTAGACACAGCGCGCGGAAGGAAAACTCTTACCACTCTAACGGTGCTAAGAGCAAGCAGCATCTACATGACCGAGAACCACTCGTATACTGAGCAACCCGCACCACAGTGGATAGTCTTTAGCATGGATATAACAGCAACGCCGATGGACTATCGAAGCATAGAGGTTTCGTAGACCAACTAATCACAGAACACGTTGGTTATTTGGAGATGTGTCTCACCAGCCAGGTGATAATGGTTCACGCGGAAGGACAAGGTATTTTTCTATTGGGGATATATTGAGTGTAATAGAGTTCTTTATACACAAGTTTTGTGTTTCGCCGATGAACGTTTCCTGTAGGAAAGTTACAGCTGGATCATACAGCCACCTCGGACAGCAACAACCACTGTCTCGGGCCTGACAGTCCTTAGATGTTATTCCACTTACGTGAATACTCCTGTTTTGTCATTCTAGTCACGCTATTGTAATCACGATGAGCACATTTGTAATGGCACTCAACAACACGTGCACCGGGAGCGTATGGAGTGCAGAGTCTTGATAACTATGCTTGATGAGCGGAAGTCACCCTGCAGTACTCGAGAGGTACGCTCCATATCTTTCGTTACAGAAAAAAATCGGATCTTAGATATGCAATAGTAACAGCGCAAACTCTTCCAACAGTATTATCTCTACACGGTTTCGCATTGTTTGACAGTCATCTTCCCTCTTTAACAAACTTGATTATGTTTTAATACAGAATTTAAGCAATTGAATTAAACTGGCGAAACCGGGAAAGTAAATAAGCAGCAAACTAATCAGGCGAAACGGAATATAGGTGCGTAAAACAAGAGTTTGACTTAAAACGTAAAACAGAAAAACAGGAAGAGCTACAGGAGATATGCAAAGACGTGGAACCGTGCATAACTAGAAGAAGGATACGTACATGCAGCCTATAGGAAACTTGAAAGCAAATGAAAATCATTTAAATTAATATAAACAGCTGAGAGGATAAAACCAGTATAAAGAAAATAAGGAAAACTTAAAAGGGTGAAGGAATATATTGAAGCAGAAGGAGCTTGCATACTGTACTACAGAAAGAAAACAGCAAGTACATTAATTAGGAGGTACGATGTTGCGAGAAGAATTTCACGTAACACTGAAAAACGCAGGTGGAAACCAACCCTCTGGAGACACTCCCCCAGCTGTACTAAGACCAACCATGGAAAAAGCCAACCATGGAAAAACTATTCCAACTGGTGGGAAGTGACATACGCGACAGATGAAATTCTCTCAGACTTCAAGAAGAGTACAGCAATCCGAAATCCAAGGAGGGTAGGAGCCGAATTTAACTGTACTATGAATTTAATAAGTCATGCTTGCAAAATAGTTGTTGTTGTTGTTGTTGTCTTCAGTCCTGAGACTGGTTTGATGCAGCTCTCCATGCTACTCTCTCCTGCGCAAGCTCCTTCATCTCCTAGTACTTACTGCAACCTACATCCTTCTGAATCTGCTTAGTGTATTCATCTCTTGGTCTCCCCCTACGATTTTTACCCTCAACACTGCCCTCCAATTCTAAATTTGTGATTCCCTGATGCCTCAGAACATGTCCTACCAACCGTTCCCTTCTTCTTGTCAAGTTGTGCTACAAACTCCTCCCCAATTCTATTCAATACCTCCTCACTAGTTATGTGGTCTACCCATCTAATCTTCAGCATTCTTCTGCAGCACCACATTTCGAAAGCTTCTATTCTCTTCTTGTCCAAACTATTTATCGTCCATGCTTCACTTCCATACAGGGCTACACTCCATACAAATACTTTCAAAAACGACTTCCTGACGCTTAAATCTATACTCGATGTTAACAAATTCCTTTTCTTCAGAAACGCTTTCCTTGTTAATGGCAGGCTACATTTTATATCCTCTCTACTTCGACCATCATCAGTTATTTTTCTCCCCAAATAGCAGAACTCCTTTACTACTTTAAATGTCTCATTTCCTAATATAGTTTCCTCAGACTTAATTTGACTACATTCCATAATCCTTGCAAAATACAGACATTACTTATTTGCAGAGGAATGGAAAAATTTGTAGAAGCCGATTTCGGGGAAGATCTGTTTAGGTTTCGGAGAAAAATACGAATGAGCGAGGCAATACCAACCCTGGGACTTATTTTACAAGACTGAAGAAAAGCTAATCTATGTTTAGAGGTTTTAGAGATTTAGAGAAAGCTTTTGACAATGTTGAGAGGAATGCCCACTTCCAAATTCTGAAGCTAGCGGGATAGAACGCATAAAAGCGAAATGCTATTTATGACTTGCACTGAAATGAGACTGCCGTTACACGAGTCGACAGACATGTGTAGCGGCAGCGTAGCGGCAGCCGGCGAGCCGAGAGGACCCGCAGCAGCAGCAGCACTTGTCTGATAAACAGAAATTAATTAAGTCTTCGTTTTTTTACGTGTTTCTGCAGAGAAGTGAACTATACGTGTGCATTTTACTGTGGTGAGAAAATTAATCGTAGTTTTTGTTTTTACGTACGGCTTGTAAATGTCCTTGTATAGTGCGGCTTCCTAGTGCAAATTTTCCCGTCGCCAGAAACTTCGTCAGGCCAGAAAGTTTTAAATTTTTTGCTATTAGACAGCGTACGGTTCAGATCATTACATTCTAGTTTGAATATTTATCTCGTGCAGTAACTTTTCGGTAAACAGGATTTCTAATAACAGGCATCTGTAAACACATCAACTTCAGTGGAGAAACGTATTTCTGTTTAACAGCCTGCAGTCTCAGAGTAGAGTGAGAAATCTGCACAGCAGCTTTTAGTGTTACTTTATTCTCGTTTGGTATATTTTGTATACATTTCAAACTCAGTAGAGCCATTTGAGATTTAATATGTATTTTATACACGGTACGATATGGCTAGGGACTGTGCTTGTTGAGAGCGGAAACAAGGAGAGTTGGCTGATGTCCTAAAACAGATGGAAGCTGCTTTGGCTACCGTCGACAAGCTTCTAGCTGAAGCTCAAAGTAGAGGTGACGTCAGGGCGCCAGTGACGAGACCTGCAACTGTGATCCCCTGGTGACGCAGACGCTCGTGTGGCTTCTGATATGAAACATCTAACTCGTCCGTCCTCACTTCAGAGTGGTTGGCGGACTGTGGTTGATTCGTATGTCACTGGGTGAATGGCGAAAGACGGATCAGGCCGTGCATCTAGCTCCGTAAGTCTTAGAAACAGGTAAGAGGTGCTACCCAGTGTCGATGGCAACTCTGAGCCAGTAAGGGATGCCTCTCCTGTTGCGCCAGTGGTCGATTTTCCTGCCCAGTACGGACAAGGACAGACAATGGGTATGCTAGCCGGCCGCTGTGGCCGAGCGGTTCTAGGTGCTTCAGTCCGGAACCTGGTTCGAATCCTGCCTCGGGCATGGATGTGTGTGATATCCTTAGGTTAGTCAGGTTTAAGTAGTTCTAAGTCTAGGGGACTCATGACCTCAGATGTTAGGTCCCATTGTGCTCAGAGCCATTTGATTTTTCCTCAACCGACCTGAGAAAAAACTCTAAGAGATTTTAGTCGCAAATAAAATCAGTAAGTGGGTCAAATCCATCTACTCATTCTCTCAGCGACTACACCGGCACCAAAGTGGAGGGTAACAGGGAGAAGGCCGAAATATTGAATTGGATCTTGAGAAGTTGTTTCACTGCGGAAGATCGTAACACTGTTTGTCTCTCCTTTCAATCGCCGTGCGAATGTCCAAATGGCAGATATTGAGATAACTGAAAGGCAGCTACAATTGCTTAGTAGCGGAAAGGCGTCAGGACCACATGAGATACCTATAAGATTCTATAAACATTATCGTAAAGAACTTGCTCCCCTTCTAGCAATAATTTATCGTAGACAGCTTGAGTAACGAAAGGTACCTAACGACTGGAAAAAAGAACAGATTATTCCGTTTTTAAAAAATGCCGTACAACAGATCCACACAATTATAGACCTATATTGTTGCCGTCAGTCTGTTGTAGAATTATGGAACATGTTTTACCCTCAACAATTATGACGTTTTTGGAAAATTAACACCTCCCCTTCAAAAATCGACAAGGATTCCGCAGAGATCCTGCGAAACTCAGCTCGCTCTGTTACTCCATGACATCCATAGAACAGTGGACAACGGCGCTTAGGTTGGTTCAAATGGCTCTGAGCACTATGGGACTCAACTGCTGAGGTCATTAGTCCCCTAGAACTTAGAACTAGTTAAACCTAACTAACCTAAGAACATCACAAACATCCATGCCCGAGGCAGGATTCGAACCTGCGACCGTAGTGGTCTTGCGGTTCCAAACTGCAGCGCCTTTAACCGCACGGCCACTTCGGCCGGCGCGCTTAGGTTGAAGCAGTGTTTATTGCTTTCAGTAAGGCATTTGACACCGTCCAGTATTGCCGTTCAATGAAAAAAGAAACGAGATTACGGAGTATCGGAGTAGACTTATACACAGGTAAAGAAATCCACTAATGTACAGCTAAGGCGACAGCGCCTTCAGTGGAATGACCATAAAAAACAGATAGTAGGAAAAGCAGACACAAGGTTCAGATTCATCTGAAGCATCTTAAGGAAATGTAACTCATCCACGGTAGAAGGGGCCGATTCTTGAGTATTGTTCATCTATCTGGGATCCTGATCAGGTAGGATTGATAGAGGAAGTAGAGAAGATCCAAACGGAGAGCGGCGCTTTTCGTAACGGGAACGTTTAGCTGGCGAGACAGCGTTACGGAGATGCTACACAAACTCCACTGGCAGACGTGACGAGAGAGGCACTGTGCATCACAGTGAGAGATACTGTCGAAATTTTGGAACAGCACTTTTCAGGAGGAGTCGGACAACGTATTACCTTCCCCCACATACGTCTCACATATTGACCACGAAGAGAAAATTCTAGAAATTAGAGCCAGTACAGAGGATTCTTCCCACACACTATTCGCGAGTGGAACAGGATTGGAGGAATCAGATAGTACCATAGACCACACTGCATTAGGTGCCTTGTGGAGTATGATATAGATGTAGACATGAAAAGGAAGCAGTGGTTCAAAGAGAAGTGGGTCTTTAGCTTATACCCGATGTTTTACAGTCTGAACATAGAGCAAGCGGTGAAATAAACGAAGGACAAATCTAGATAGAGAATTGAACTTAATGAGGAGGATTCGTGTCATTCAATTAGAGACAGCATAACATTTGGAGGAACAACTCAACGGAAAGAACAGTATCTCAAAAAAAGATAATAAGAAGAACATCATTAAAAATATTACAGGGGTAAGGGAATGTATTGGAATTACAAGAGGCGACGCTGAGGGAATTGGATTAGGAAATTAGACACTAGATTAATAATGGGCTTTGGTATTTGGGTATTAAAATTACTGACGATGGCCTAAGTATGATATAAAACGTAAACTGCCTATAGCAAATGGTTCAAATGGCTCTGAGCACTATCGGACCTGACTTCTGAGGTCATCAGTCCCCTAGAACTTAGAAATACGTAAACCTAACTAACCTAAGGACATCAAACACATCCATGCCCGAGGCAGGATTCGAACCTGCGACCGTAGCGGATCCAGGCAGTAGCACCTAGAACTGCTTTACCATCCCGGCCGGCTGCCTATAGCACAGTATGTACAGGGTGTCCCACTCAAAACTCCCTGATTTCACAGACCCACCAAAAAAAAAAAAACTCACAGTAGAAACGACAATGAAAAATGCAGCACATTGTAGAGCCTCTCAAAGAATTTATTTATTTATCAACAGTACACCCGTATATGTGAACCATTTGTAGCACGAAGAATATCGAGTCTATATTCAATTTCTTCGCAAGTTCTTTGTAACATTTCCTCTATTACTTTTGTGATCGCATTAGTGATACGACGTCGCAAGGTTGGAATATCATCCAATCTGGTCGCATACACGTGGTCCTTTACGACTCTCCACATGAAGAAAACAAGTGGCGTAATTTCAGGTGAATGTGGTGGTCAGGCAATGGGTCCTCTGCGTCCGATTCAACGATTGGGAAATTTCCTATTCAGAAATTTGCGAACAGCCGTTGACCAACGCAGCGGAGCTCCATCTTTTTGAAAAATAGTTCGGTAGCAAGTCTGGTATCAGAGGGTACACAAACTGCTCCAACATGTCCAGATACACTGACCCATTCGCTGTTTGTTCCATAAAGAAGAACGGCCCAACAATCCTGTCATGCACCAGCTAGCATCAGACGTTTAGTTTAGGGCTATCACGAACATGTTCAGTGACATCTACAGATTTTGCGAGCCCCAGATCCGAATGTTAAGCCTATTAACCCTTCCTGATAGATGAAAGGTTGCCTCATCTGAGAATAAACATCTTTCCTGGAAGCTGGTATCCTTATCAATATGCTGCAGCATATCAGCAGCAAATTGTGGTCGGCATGGTTCGTCGTTCGGCATCAGATGTTGCAGAATTAGCACTTTATAAACAAATATACGTTGACGATGGTGAACTGCACGATGCAATGTTGATACAGGTACATCAAGTTGCCTAGATGCTTGACGAATTGACTTACGTGGACTTCTGAGAAACGTTTGTCTCATGTCTCTTCTGAAACTTCGTAACGTGCACCACCAGAATGTTTCAGAACACTTCCTGTTGCCAGAAACTTCCTATACCATTCCTTAACTGTTTTCACATTAGGTGGATCACATTTATACACACGACTATGATTTCTTTGCACATTAATCGGCGATTTTGTTTCTGCAAACCACAGCACTGCTAGTGCGTGCTGCTGTGGAATCGCCATTTTCACTTCATGTGACCATGCGATGATCTTGGCACTTTGGACGCGGGAATATAAATTCTTTGAGATGCTCTACAATGTGGTGCATTTGTCATGGCTGTAGCTACTGTGGTTTTTCTTTCCATGGTCCTTGAAATCAGGGAGGTTTGAGTGGGACACCCTGTCTTTCCAAATAGGGGAATTTGCTAGACCCTAAGATATATTAAAGAGTTAGATCTTTCCTGAAGGTATTTTCCTTGAATGTAGCTCCTTACGGAAGTGAAACGTGGAGGCTAAGCAGTTCAGGAAGAGAACAGAGTCTATTGAAAAGAGATATACCAGAAGGGTAGATCGAGTACGTAATGAGAAATCACTGAATCGAATTAGGGAAGAAATAAATTTATGGCACAACTTGACGAATAGAAGGGCTCAGTTTATGCAACACACTGAGGAACAAATAAATCGTCCATTTGGTAAAGGAGGGAAGTGAAGGGGGTAAAAATTGTAATGGGAGACCTGAGGATGTGTGCAGTAAGCAGGTGCATATGGATGTTCATTCATAGATAAAGAGACTGGCAGAAGGTTGAGTAGCTTAGAGAGCTGAATGAAATCAGTCTTCTAACTGAATACCAGACAACAACAAAAAACTGGGGGTTTGATACACAACATATGAAAATGTGTGGAGTAGATTTTTATATTCTCTGCTTTTGTTACAATACCAGAGAGAAGAGTCCAAAAGCTACTAATACCTTAACTTAGTTGCAAAAGCTGCATCCGACTTACATTGAATATTCGTGCACATCTGACTGATCATTTAAATGGAACTGACTGTTACCATACAATCAAGTGCGTCCGGCAAGTCTATTAATGTTACATCTAATTGAGACTGAATGTCGCATGTGACTGCCGGCTGCTGTGACCGAGCAGTTCTAGGTGCTTCAGCCTGGAACCGCGTGTCCGCTACGGTAACAGGTTCAAATCCTGCCTCGGGCATGGATGTGTGTGATGTCCTTAGGTTAGTTAGATTTAAGTAGTTTTCTAGGGGACTGAGGGCCTCAGATGTTAAGTCCCATAGTGCTCGAAGCCATTTGAAGTTTCGAATTTGACTAAGACTGATTTGTTATATGTGACTGAATTTGAGTATAGCATTTCACCAACAAGGGAACCTCCCCGTCGCATCCCCCTCCCCCCCCCCCCCCTCAGATCTCAGATTTAGTTATCAGTTGGCACAGTGGATAGGCCTTGAAAAACTGAACACAGATCAATCGAGAAAACAGGAAGAAGTTGTGTGGAACTATGAAAAAAATAAGCAAAATATAAAAACTGAGTAGTCCATGCGGAGGATAGGCAACATGATGGAGAATGTCAGCTCAGGAGCGCCGTGGTCCCGTGATTAGCGCGAGGAGCTGCGGATGAGAGGTCCTTGGTTTAAGTCTTCCCTCGAGTGAAAAGTATACTGTCTTTATTTTCGCAAAGTTATGATCTGTCCGTTCGTTCATTGACGTGTCTGTTCACTGTAATAAGTTAAGTGTCTGTGTTTTGCGACTGCACCGCAAAACCATGCGATTAGTAGACGAAAGGACGTGCCTCTCCAATGGGAACAGAAAACATTTGATAGCATGGTCATAGGTCAACTGATTCCTCCACAAGAAAGCACATCTGATATATTCTATACGACTCTGGTGACGGCATGTGCGTCACATGACAGGAATATGTTGTCGACCCACCTAACTTGTACACTTGGCGAATGGGTAAAAAGATTCTTCTACCTTGCCCGGTTTACGTTTTCTTGTGGATACGATGATCACCCCCAAAAAAGTGATGGAAACATAAGAGTTTGTCACATACATTGCAGCAAATGAATGCAACAGTTTCACAGTCGCACAGTTTTCCCTGTGGTCTATCAAAAGACATGTTTTTAACGTTTTCAAATTTTTCCGTGTGTAGACCTTCAAATCCTGCAATGCCCAAGCAAATCTGAACATGTCCTGGAATTTTGGAGAGCGAAGTTGATTATGTGTGAGTGCCTGAACTTTAATAATCGTCTGAAAATAAAAAATTAAATTTTTACTCGAGGGAAGACTTGAACCAAGGACTTCTTGTTACGCAACTGCTCACGCTAACCACGGAATCACGGCGCTCCTGAGCTCACATTATCCTTGATGTTACCTATCTTACGCATGGACTACTCAGTTTGTATATTTAGCTTTTCTTTTCATAGTTCCACGCAACTTCTTCCTCATTTCTCTATTGATCTGTGTTCAGGTTTTCAAGGCCTATCCACTGTGACAACTTAAAACTAAATCTGAGGGGGGGGTGCGATGGGGTGCTTCCCTTGTAAGAATAAATCCGTTGAAAAACTCTGGTAGCACAAAGTTATATTGTTGAATTTATTACACATCCACGTTTTAGTCACAAACAGAGTATCTTAATGTGTATTGTGAAATCGTAATCCGATTGAGACAACTTATAATCACTGTCAACGATAATGGCACATTTTAACATCTTCATTTAATTCTACAATAGTGTAGAACAGGATCACATATTGTAAAGTGCACTGCCGTAGAATTACCATACGCGGCATCTGCTGTTCTGACCTCCGACACAAAGAAAGTGCGAGATGTGGATAAGGAGACGTGTGAAGATCTTACAAGCTGTGACACGTCCTCATGTCCAAAGGAGCATGGAGCAAAACTGTGATGAAACGTGGTACCAATGTGACATTAACAAACC